>NC_080789.1:124470479-125070479 GCF_028018385.1 Neofelis nebulosa
TGTACATACACATTTCCTTTATTCATCCATTTATTGACAGACATTTAGGTTGTTACTATATCTTGGCCATTGTGAATAATGCTGCAATTAACATGGGGGTATAGATACCCCTTGAAGATCTTGATTTCATTTCCTTTGGATATATATCCAGAAGTGGAATTGCAGGATCATATGGTAGTTTTCTATTTAATATTTTAAGAAGCCTCCATACTGTTTTCCTAATGGGTATTCTAATATATATTCTCATCAACACTGCACAAGGATTTCATTCCATTTTCTCCATATCCTAGCCAATACTTATCATTTACCATTTTGATAAATGCCTTTCATACAAGTATGAAGGGATATCTTATGGTTTTAATTTGCATTTCCCTGATCATTAGTGATGCTCAGCACCTATTCATGCAACTGTTGGCCATCTATGTCTTCTTAGAGAAAATATCTACTCACAACCTTTGTCCATTTTAATCTCATTATTTATTTTTGTTTTGCCTTTTTTTTTTTGCTAATAAATTGTATAAGTCCCTTAAATATTTTGGATATTAAATCCTTATCAGATATATGACTTGCAAGTACTTTCTCCCATTATATAGGTTGCCTTTTCATTTTGTTGATCATATCTTTCACTGCACAGAAGCTTTTTCCTTTAATGGAGTCCAGCTTGTCAATTTTTTTTATTATTATTTTGTTGCTTGTGCTTTAGGTATCATTTCCAAAAACATCATTGTCAAGACCAGTATCAAGAAGATTTTTCCCTATGTTTTCTTGGAGTTTTATAGTTTCAGGTCTTACATTTAATTCTTCAATCCATATCGAGTTATTGTTTATAAGATAGGTATCTAGTTTCATTCTTTGCTACGAATATCCAATTTTTCTAGCACCATTAAAAAGACTGTCTTTTTTTTCGTTGAGTCTTCTTGGATCATTTGTCAAATACTAGTTGACCATACATGTGCAGGTTTATTTCTGAGTATCAGTTGTGTTCCACTGGTTTATGTGTCTGTTTTAATGCCAATGCAATACTGTTTTGATGACTATAGCTTTGTAATATAGTCTAAAATCAGGAAGTATGATGCCTCCAGCTTTGTTCTTTCTTACGATTGCTGTGGAAACATGGGGCCTTTTGTGGTTCCATCTGAATTTTAGGATTGTTTTTTCTATTTCTGTGAAAAATGCCATTGGAATTTTATGTGGAACCCACAGATGGCTTTGGGTAGTATGGACTTTTTATTTATTTTTTAAACTTTATTTTATTTTTTATTTAAACATTTTAAAAATGTTTTTTGATTTTTGAAAGAGTAGGGGGGAGGTGCAGAGAGAGAGGGAGACACAGAATCCGAAGCAGGCTCCAGGCTCTGACCTGTCAGCACAGAGCCTGGCATGGGGCTCTTTGCTCACAAACTCACAAACCATGAGATCATGACCTGAGCCAAAGTCAGATATTTAACCTACTGAGCCACCCAGATGCCAGATGTCCCTAGTATGGACTTTTTATTTTTTTTTTTTTATTTTTTATTTTTTTTAAATTTTTTTTCAACGTTTTTTATTTATTTTTGGGACAGAGAGAGACAGAGCATGAACGGGGGAGGGGCAGAGAGAGAGGGAGACACAGAATCGAAAACAGGCTCCAGGCTCCGAGCCATCAGCCCAGAGCCTGACGCGGGGCTCGAACTCACGGACCGCGAGATCTTGACCTGGCTGAAGTCGGACGCTTAACCGACTGCGCCACCCAGGCGCCCCTAGTATGGACTTTTTAAATGTTAACTCTTCTGAACCATAAACACAGGATATCTTTCCACTTATTTGTAGTTTCTTCAATTTCTTTCATTCATGTCATAGTTTTCAGACATTTGATTTATTGCTATTTTATTGTTTTTGACTCTACTGTAAATGGCTTAAAATTTTTTTTTAATGTTTATTTATTTTGGGGAGAGAGAGACATAAAGAGACAGAGAGTGCAAGCCGAAGAGAGGCAGAGGGGGAGACACAGAATCCAAAGCAGGCTCCAGGCTCTGAGCTGTCAGCACAGAGCCTGATGAAGGGCTGAAACCCACGAACTGAGATCATGACCTGACCTGAAGTTGTACGCTTAACCAACTGAGCCAAACAGGTGTCCCTATTTTCCAAATTTATCTTTTACAGATAGTTTATCATAAGTATATAGAAGTATCATAAGTATATAGAAAAGGATATATAGAAAAGGATATCAATCATATGTTGATTTTGTATCTTGAAACTTTACTGAATTTGTTTATTAGTTCTAACAGTTTTTTTGGTGGAATCTTTGCAATTTTCTATATGCAAGATTATGCCAGAGACAATTTTACTTCTTCCTTTATGGTTTGGATGTCTTTTACTTCTTTTCCTTGCCTAATTTCTCTTAGGACTTCCAGTACTAGGTTGAATAGAAGTTCTGAAAGTGGGCACCATTGTCTCGTTCCCGATCTTAGAGGAAAAGCTGTCAATTTTTCATCATTGAGTATGATTTAGCTATGGGCTTATTGTGTATGAACTTTATTATGTTGAGTTATGTTTCTTCTATATACACTTACTGAGTTATTATTATGAAAGAATGTTGGGGTGCCTGCGTGGTTAAGTCAGTTAAGTATCGGTCTTGTGATTTTGGCTTAAATCATGATCTCACAGTCTTGAGATCCAGCCTCATGTCAGGCTCTGTGCTGGGCTCTCTTTCAAAAAACAAAAACAAAAACAAAAAACAAAAAACAAAAATCAAAACATGAAATTTGCCTTTAAAAAAATGTTGAATTTTGTCAAATGCTATTTCTGCATCTATTGAGATGATCATCTGATTGTTACCTTCCATTCTATTAATGTGGTATACTGTATTTATTGATTTGCATATTGTAAACAACCTTGCATCCCAGGGATAAATCCCACTTGATCATAGTACATGTTCCTTTTAATATGTTGTTGAATTCAATTTGGTAATATTTTGTTGAGAATTTTTGCATCTATATTCATCTGGGATATTGTCTGTAATTTCTTTTCTTGCAGTATGTTTACCTGCCTTTGTTATCAGGGAAAGTCAAGCCTATTAACATGAGTTTGGGAGTATTCCCTATTCTTCAATTTTTGGAAGAGTTTGCAAATAATTGGTGTTCACCCATGGAATTCACCCATGAAGCCATCTGGTCCTGGGTTTTTTGTTTTTTTGTTTGTTTGTTTGTTTGTTTGTTTTTGGTGGTTGTTGTTGCAAAGTTCTTGATTACTGATTAAATCTCTTTACTTATTGATCTATTTAGATTTTCTATTTCTTCATGATTTAGACTTGCTAAGTTATATGTTTGTTGGGATATATCCATTTCTTCTGGACTGTTAAATTTATTGACATATAATTGCTCATAGTAGTCCAGTATGATCTTTTGTATTCTTGTGCTATCAATTGTAATGGCTCCTCTTTTTTTCTAATTTTTTTTTTGAGTCCTCTCTTATTTTTTGGTGAGTCTGGTTAAAGGTTTGTCAGTTTCGTTATTTTTTTTTTTTTAAAAGAGCTCTTAGTTTCAATGCCCTTTTCAATTTTTTTTTTCTATTCTTTAGTTCACTTATTTTTGCTCTGATCTTTGTTACCTTTTTTGGCTAACTTTGGTCTTCTTTTTATATTTCCTCAAGGTATAAAGTTAGCTTATTTAAATTTTTTTCTTCATATAGGGATTTATCACAAAATTTCCCTCTTAAAATGGTTTTTGCTGCATCCCATCAGTTTTGATCTGTTGTGTTTCCATCTTCATATAAGATATTTTTTGATTTCCTTTTTTATTTCTTCTTTGACTATTGGTTTTTCAGTAGTGCATTGTTTAATTTCCTCATAATTGCTAACTTTCCCATTGTCTGCCTATTGTTGATTTCTAGTTTCTTATCATGTGATTGGAAAAGATACTTAGCATAATCTCAGTCTTTAAAAATATACTGGGACCTGTTTTGTGACCTAACACATCATCTCATCTAGAGTATGTTCCATGTGTGCTTGAGAGGAATGTATATTTTGCTTCTATTGTAAGAATTATCCTCTACCTGTTAGGTTCATTTGATCTACAGTATAGTTCAAATCCATTATTTCTTTATTTTGTCTGATCTATCCACTGTTGAAAGTGAATACTGAAGTCCCCTATTATTATTGTATTGTTATCTGTTTCTCCCTTCAGATTTGTTAGTATTTGCTTAATATATTTAGGTGTTCTAACATTGTGTATATCCGTATATACAACTGTTATATCCACTTGATGAATTTGCCTCTCTACGATTATATTCTATTGTAATTTTTAATTAAACAATTTTTGTCTGATATGATATATGCATCTCTGCTCTTTTAAACTTTCCATTTCCATGGAATATCTTCGTCTATCCTTTTACTTTGAGCCTATGTTTATCCTTAATCTGAAGTGACTCTTTTGTAGGCAGCATACAGTTCGCTTTTGTGTTTTTATACATTGATCCATTCTATACTTTTTGATTGGAGAATTCAACAAATCCATTTACATTTAGAGTAAATACTAATATGTAAGGACTTACTATACCATCTTGTTTTCTGGCTGATTTGTAATTCCTTTCTTCTTTTCTTGTCTTTCTTTGTGATTTGATGATTTTCTGCAGTGGTAGATAATGATTGCTTCCTCTTTATCTTGCGTATATCTACTGTAGGTATTTGCTTTATGGTTACCCAGAAGCTTACATAAAACGTTTTATAAACATAACTGTGTTTTAAGCTTCTAACAACTTAGATCATGTTCAATAATTGCTCTTTTACTCCATCCACCATATTTTATGTTTTCATGTCACAAAATTTACATTTTTATATTGTATATCCATTAATAATTGTAGATGTAGCTATTTTTAATACATACCTCTTATAATCTTTATGCTAGAGTTAAGTGATTAACACACCCCCATATTACAACATTGGAGTGCACATTTTGAATTTGACTATACACTTTACCAGTATGTTTTCTACTTACACTCGTTTTCATGTTACTAATTAGTATTCTTTCATTTTAGCTTGAATAATTCCTTTCAGCATTTCTTATAAGACCAGTCTAGGGGTGATGAACTCCTTCAGCTTGTATTTGTCTTGGAAAGCTTTTATCTCACCTTCATTTCTGAAGGACAGCTTTTCCAGATATTACTGGTTGGCACATTTTTCTTTTCAGCACTTTGAATATATTATCCCAGTCACTTCTGACCTGTATGGTTTCTGCTGAGAAACTCTCTGATGGCTTCACAGAGTTGGTTCTCTTGTAAGTGACAAACTTCTGTTGCTACATTTAAGATTCTCTTTCTTTGATTTTTGGCAGTTTGATTATAATGTGTTTTTGAGAAGATCTCTTTAATTTACTTGGGGATCTATGAGCTTCATGAACTCGAACGTGCAAATCTCAGATTGATAAATTCTCAGCCATTATTTCTTTTTTTTTAATTTAATTTTTGTAATATTAATTTTTGAGCGAGAGAGAGACAGAGTGTGAACAGGGGAGGGGCAGAGAGAGGGGGAGACAAAGAATCCGAAGCAGGCTCCATGCTCTGAGCTGTCAGCACAGAGCCCAACACAGGGCTCTAACTCACAACCATCAGATCATGACCTGAACCAAAGTGAGTTGTCTAATTAACTGAGTCGTCCAGCCATTATTTCTTTAAATAAGCTTTCTGCCTTTTTCTCTCTCCCTCTCTTCCTCTTTTGGATCTCCAATAATGCATAGATTGTTTCTCTTATCAGTGCCCTATAAGTCCCAGAAGCTTTCTTCATTCTTTTTCACGCTTTTGTCTTTTTGATCCTCAAACACAATAATTTCAAATGATCTCTTTTGGAGTTCACTGATTCTTTCTTCTGCTTGATTCAGTCTGTTGTAGCTCCCTACTGAATTCTTTAGTCATTGTATTCTTTATTATAAAATTTTTTTGCTTGCTTTATTATGTTTTCTATTTCTTTGTTGAACTTCTCACTGTGTCCTTCTATCAATTTCCCGATTTCGTTAAGTTGTTTATTTGTGGTTTCCTATAGCCCTTTGGGCAGCGTTAACACAATTACTTTGACTTATTTGTTGGCAATTTGTATATCTCCATTTCTTTGGGGTCAGTTACTACAAGTTTATTCCATTCATTTGGTGGTGTCACGTCTTTGTGGTTCCTCTAGCCTTGCATCGGTTATCTGTGCATATGAAGAAGCATTCACCTCTTTCAGATTTCAGGGAATAACTTTGGTAAGGAAATATCTTCACCCGTGGATGGGGAGCATGCTGGAGTATGCTGTGGCCCTTGGTTTAGTGGTGTAGAGCACCAAGTGCAGGTGCACATGATAGCCTTGGATCCAGAGGTGAGTGTGCGATGATTTGTTGGCTCAGACCACTGTGGTCCACAGCATTGATAAAGCAGGATCCCTGTTGAGAGCTGTGGAGGTTCCCATTAGCAGCAAAGGCTACTGGAGTCCTCAGCAGCACCTCTAGTTCCAGTAACTGGGGACCAGCAGGCAATAATGTTGCCTGGAGTTGGTGACATGCACATGGTGGGCTGTGAGGGCCAGCTGTGGGAGCCACTGTGTAGTGGCAGGGACTGGCTGTAGACACATACTAAGTAGTGTTTATTTGTTCATTTGATTTTCATTTGTTTTCTTAAATTCCACATGAATGAAACAACATGCTATTTGCCTTTGAGTTATTTCACTTTGCATTATACATTCAAGTTCTATCCATGTTGTCACAAATGGCAAAATTTCACTCTTCTTTATGGCTGAGTAGTGTTCCATTGTGTGTTTGTGTATCTCACTTCCTCGTTATCCATTCATCTGTGGATGGGCACTTCAGTCGTTTCCATACCTTGCTTATAAATAATGCTGCAGTAAACATAGGGGAGCACATATCTTTTCAGATTAGTGTTTTCATATTCTTTGGATAAAAATCCAGAAGTGGAATAGCTTGATCGTATGGTAGATCTATTCTCAATTTTTTGAGGAACCTTCATACTAGTTTTCAGAGAAGCTACATCAACTTACATTTCCAACAAGAATGTACGAGGGTTTGCATTTCTTCACATTCTCTCCAACATTTGTTATTCCTTGCCTTTTTGATAATAGCTATTCTAACAGGTGTAAGATGGTACCTCATTGTGGTTTTGATTTGGATTCCTCTAATAATTAGTGATGTTGAACATCTTTTCATGTGCCTTTTGGCCATCTGTATGTCTTCTTTGGAAAAATGTCTAGATCCTGTGCACATTTTTCAATTGAGTTATTTGGGTTTTTATTGTTGAGTTGTATGTGTTCTTTATATATTTTGGATATTATTGGATATATCATTTGCAAATATCTTCTTCTATTCAGTAGGTTGCCTTCGCAATTTGATGATGGTTTCCTACATTGTGCATAAGACTTTTAGTCTGATGCAGTTCCATTGTTTATTTCTGTTTTGTTTCCATGCCTTTAGGTCAGATTCACAAAAATATCACTAAGGCCATCGTCAAAGAGTTTACCGCCTACATCTTTTCTTCTAGTAATTTTAAGGTTTCAGTTTTACAGTCTTCAATTTTGTGTTAATTTTTGTTTATAGTGTAAGACAATGGTCTACTTTCATTAATTTTTATGTGGCTGTCCAGTTTTTCCCAACACCATTTATTCAAGACACTGTCTTTTCTCCATTGTATGTTCTTAGGTTCCTCTGTTGTAAATTATTTGTCCATATGTGTGTGTGTGTCTGTGTGTGTGTGTATATATACATATGTTCTACATGTTCTATCTACATGTTCTATACATATATACATATGTATACACACACACACACACACACACACAGATTTATATACAGGCATATTTTCTGGGTTGTCCATTCTAGTCTATTGATCTGTATGTTGGTTTTCATGCCAATACTACATTGTTTTGATTACTGTAGCTTTGTAATATATTTTGATGAGGGAGGGTGATGGTCATACTACCAGTTCTGTTCTTCTTTCTCAAGAATGCTTTGTCTAGGGGCATCTGGGTAGCTCAGTCAGTTGAGCGTCTGGCTTCGGCTCAGGTCATGATCTCATGGTTTTGAGTTCGAGCCCCATGTCAGGCTCTGTGCTAACAGCTCGGAGCCTGAAGCCTATTTCGGATTCTGTGTCTCCCTCTCTCTCTGGTCCTCCCCTGTTCGTGCTCTGTCTCGCTCTCTCTCTCTCTCAAAAATAAATAAACATTAAAAAAATTAAAAAAAAAAAAGAATGCTTTGTCTATCCAGGAACTTTTGTGGTTCTATACAAATTTCAGAATTAGTTGTTCTACTTTTGTGAAAAATCCTGTTGGAATTTTGATAGGAACTGCCACTGAATCTCCAGAAGGTTTTGGGTAGTATGAACATTTTAACAATATTAATTCTTCTAATCCATGAACATGGAATATCTTCTATTCATTTGCATCTTCTTTAGTTTCTTTCATCAGTACCTTATAGTTTTCAGGGTACAGGTCTTTCACTTCCTTGTTTAAATGTATGCTTATAGGGGCACCTGGGTGGCTTGGTCAGTTGGGCATCAGACTTCGGCTCAGGTCATGATCTCACAGTCCGTGAGTTCAAGCCCCACGTCGGGCTCTGTGCTGACAGCTCAGAGCCTAGAGCCTGTTTCAGATTCTGTGTCTCCCTCTCTCTCTGCTCCTCCCCAGTTCATGCTCTGTCTCTCTCTGTCTCAAAAATAAACGTTAAAAAAAATTTAAAAAAATAAATGTATGCTTATATATTGTTTGATGCAACTGTAAATGGGGTTGTTTTCTTCACTTCTGTTTGATAGTTCATTGTTAGTGTATAGAAACACCACAGATTTCACATATTGATTTTATGTCATGCAACTTAACTGAATTTATTAATTTTAACAGGTTTTTGGCAGGACTTTAGGGTTTTCTATATATATAGTACCATTTCATTTACAATTAGTGACAGTTCTACTTCTTCCTTTCCAACTTGGAAGATTTTTATTTCTTTTTCTTTCCTTATTGCTGTGGCTAGGACCTAGAGTAGTATGTTGGGTAAAAACGGCAAGAGTGGGCAACCGTATCTTATTCTTGATTTTAGAGGAAAAGCTTTCAGTTTTTCACCATAAAGTGTGGTGTCAGCTGTGAGTCTGTCAAATATGTCCTTTATTATGTTGAGGTACATTGCCTTTATACCCACTTTGTTGAGAGTTTTTATCATAAATGGATGTTGAATTTTGTCAAATGTTTTTTTCTGTATCTATTGAGATGATCTTTTCATTTTTAGCCTTCATTTTGTTAACGTGGCACATTATGTTGTTTTTCAGATGTTGAACTACGTTTGCATCCCTGGAATGAATACCAGTTGATATGGGTATATGATTATTTTACTGTATTATTGAATAGCCTTTGCGAATTCTCTTTGAGGATTTTTACATCAATGCTAATAAATGATATTGTTTTGTATCTTTTATTTTTTTTGTAGTGTTCTTCTCTGTGTAACAGGGTAATGTTGGCCTTGTAAAATGAGTTTGGAAGCATTCCCTCCTCTTCAATTTTTTAGAAGAATTTGAGAGGGATAGGTATTCAATCTTTGAATGTTTGACAAATTAACCACGGAAACCATATGGTTCTGAACTTCTGTTTGTCGAGAGATTTTTCATTACTAATTCAATCTGCTTAGTAGAAATTGGCCTATTTAGATTTTATACTTCTTCATGATTCAGTCTTCAAAGATTGTATGCATCTAGGAATTTATCCATTTCTTCTAGATTGTCCAATTTGTTGGCATATAATTCATCATAGTAATTTATAATGATCCTTGGTATTTGTTTGGTGGCAGTTGTGACTTCTCTTTCATTTCTGATTTTATTTAAGTCCTTTTTATTTCTTGATGAGTCTAGCTAAAGATTTGTCAACTTTGTATTTTCAAAGAACTAGCTCTTAGTTTCATTGATTTTTTTCAATTTTCTTTTTAGTCTGTCCTTCATTTATTTCTGCTCTGATCTTGATTTCCATTCTTCTTCTAACTTTAGACTCTGTTTGTTCTTCTTTTTGGAGTTCCTTTCAGTGTAACATTAAATGGCCTACTTTTTATCTTGTTTGTTTGTTTCTGGAGGTAGGCCTGAATTGCTATGAACTTCCCTCTTAGAACCATTTTTGCTATATCCCTTGGATGTGGTACACTCTATTTGTTTTTATTTGTCTCTAGGAATTTTTTTATTTCTCCTTTCATTTCCTTGATGACTCAATTGTTCAGTAGCATGTTGTTTAACTTCCACATTTTTGTGGGTTTTTTTTCCTGTTTTCTTGTAATTTCTACTTTCTTACCATTATGGTTAGAATGTTCCATGCACACTTTGTTCCTTTTGAATGGAATGTTCTTTATGTATCTATTAAATTATCTATTAAATCTATCTGGCTTAATGTGTCATTTAAAGTTGATGTTCCCCATTGATTTTCTGTCTGGATGATCTATTCAGTGATGTAAATATTGTGTTAAATTACCTTGCTATTATTTTATAGCTGCCAATTTCTCCCTTTAAGTCTGTTAGAATTTGCTTTATATATTTTGGTTCTTCTATGTGTGGTGCACATATATTTGTAAATGTTGTATCTTCTTGCTGGACTCTTTTCTCATTATGTAATGAGAAAATTTTAGTACGGTGTTTGTTTTAAAGTCTATTTTCTCTGATATGAGTATAGCTATACTGTCTTTCTTTTCACTTCCACTTGCATGGTATAAATTTCTCCATCCCTTCACTTTCAGTGTGCAAGTATGTGTCCTTATTTCTAAAGTGAGTCTCTTGGAGGCAACATATAGATGAGTCATGTTTTTTAATCCATTTAGCCACTCTGTCTTTTGATTGGAGAATTTACTCCCTTTACATTTCAAATAATTCTTGATAGTTTTGTACTTACTGCCATTTTGTTGTTTTGGAGCTGTTTTTTTAGTTTCTCTCTTTCCTTTCTTCTTTTCTCTCTTCCCTTGTGTTTTGATGGCTTCCTTTGGTGTTATCGTTTTCTTTCTCATTTTCTTTTGTATATTAATTAAAGTTGTTGCTTTGTGGTTAACTAGGTTAGTGTACAGCATCCTATACACACATGCATGCAGATGTGTGTGTGTGTGTGTGTGTGTGTGTGTGTGTGTGTAGGTCAACTTTAGTTGACAGGGATTTAATTTGAACCCATTAAAACGTACATTTTTAGACCCCACATACTGTATTTCTGATGTCACATTTTACATGTTTTTATTTTATGTATCTCTTCAGTAATTATTATAGTCTTAGTCAACTTTACTACTATTGTCTTTTAACCTTCATACTTTCTCTGTAAGTGGCTGATCTTACTGCTTACTATTGTCTTTTAACCTTCATATTTTCTCTATAAGTGGCTGATCTTACTATATTTATCTTCGCCAGTGAGATTTTTACTTTCCTATGTTTTCTTGTTATTAATTAATGACTTTTACTTCTGGTTGAAAAAAAGTACCTTAAACATTTCTTGTAACGCTGGTTTAGGGGTGATGAACTACTATAGTTTTTGCTTATTTGGAAAACTTTTAATCTCCCCTTGAGTTCTAAGTGATAACCTTGCCAAATAGTGAATTCTTTTTTTTTTTTTTTAATGTTTATTTATTTTTTGAGAGAGAGAGAAAGAGAGAACATGTGAATGTGCACACAAGCAGGGGAGGGGCAGACAGAGGGAGAGAAAGAATCCTAAGCAGGCTCTGTGCTGTCAGTGCAGAGCCTGATGAGAGGTTCAGTCTCACAAACTTTGAGACATAACCTGAGCTGAAATCAAGAGTCAGACACCACCCAAGAACCCTGGTAGTGAATTCTTGGTTGGAAGTTTTTTTTCGTTCGGTTTAGCATTTGAAGTATGTCATGCCATTCCCTTCTGACCAGCAAAGTTTCTGCTAATAAATCTATTGACAACTTTATGGGGTTTCCCTTCTAGCCCTTAGTGCTTTCATTTATTATTATTATTTTTTTAATGTTTATTTATTTTTGAGAGACAGACAGAACCCAAGTGGGGAAAGGGGAGAGAAAGAGGGAGACACAGAACCCAAAGCAGGCTTCAGGCTCTGAGTTGTCAGCACAGAGCCAGATGTGGGGCTCAAACTCATGAACTGTGAGATCATGGCCTGAGCTGAAGTTCAATGCTTAACTGACAGCCATCCAGGTGCCCTCACTTGGTGTTTTTAAATTATCTCTTTAACTTTTACCATTTTACCACTTTTCCTTTAGCTCTTTGAACATATTTAAAATACCTGATTTAAAGTATTCATCTAGTAAAATAAACATTTGGGCTTCCTAATATATTGATTTTATTGATTGCTTTTTAATCTACGCATGGACTATTTTCTTGCTTCTTGGCATGTCTCGTATTTTTTTTTGCTGCTACAACCTGATTTTTAAATAATCTATTGTGACAACTCTGTAAATTAAGATATCTACCCTCCCCAGGGTTTGTTGTTGCTATTTTTATATAGCTATTATTTGGTTAGTAATTTTCCTGAATTAATTCCATAAATCTGTATTCTCTGTCATGTGTGACCACTTAAGTCTTTACTCAGCCCAGGGATGGCTAATGATTGAACAGAGATACAATTAAACAAATGGAACCAAAAATGCTCTCATTTTTTGCTGAGTGGCTCTATGTGCCTGTTGTATGCCTTCAAACCTAGCCAGGGCAGTTTACAATTCCATCTCAAGTCTTCATTTCCTGCTTGTTCATGCCCTTATGTTCAGCCAAAGGTGAGCGGTTATAGCCTGGTAAGGACTCTCCTCAGCAGGCACACAGTTCTACATATGCATTTGGCCTTCTAGATTCCCAGGAATATGTTGGAGTTTTATGAAACCACTATAGATATATCATTTTCCAGTTTTCCTTTTTAAGATTTTTGGTTAGTCTATGGTTTGTCCCAACAGTTATCAATCTTCCCAGACAGCTGTGATGGTAAAACCCTTGCCTGTAATTGTTTCTGATAAATGCTCCTTTACCCACCCTCTACAGTGCCACAAGGGAGAAGGCTTTTAGTACAGAGTGTGTCTCCCAAGTCAGCCTTGCAAGTCAGTCTCCCAGGGACCCTTTAGACAGATAAGATAATACAAGTTCTTGGGAGACGAGGCTTTGAAAGAGATCCGGCTACATTTACTCATCCATTCCTGTGCTGGGAATGCAGACTGTTATTTTTCATGGCTACCACTGAGCTAGAGAGCTGGGGATTACACTAAAGCAAGATAAAACGCCAAAAAACTGTACTGTTCTTGTTGAGATTCAACCACTTTTTCTTGAATAGACACTCTCTAATTGCTGCAAACCTTTAGTTAATTTTCAGAATTCTAAAAAGATTCTTCTGATAACTGTAGCAGTTGCTATTATGGAAGAGCAAATTTTTGGAGGTCTTTACTCCACTGTTTCTGCTGATATCCACCTCTGCACATTTTACAATAGTCTAAAGATGTCTGACATCATGAAGGGTTATAAATAAATAAATCTGAAAGAAATTAAATATCACAGAATATTATGTAAAGTCTAAAATACCTGATTTAAATTTAGGGGCGCCTGGGTGGCGCAGTCGGTGAAGCGGCCGACTTCAGCCAGGTCACGATCTCGCGGTCCGTGAGTTCGAGCCCGCGTCAGGCTCTGGGCTGATGGCTCGGAGCCCGGAGCCTGTTTCCCACTCTGTGTCTCCCTCTTTCTCTGCCCCTCCCCCGTTCATGCTCTGTCTCTCCCTGTCCCAAAAATAAATAAAAAACGTTGGAAAAAAAAAATTAAATTTTAAGTAAGTGAATTCTTTTAAAATGTGGGAAAGGGGGGGCGCCTGGGTGGCTCAGTCGGTTGGGTGTCCGACTTCAGCTCAGGTCACGATCTCACGGTTCGTGAGTTCAAGCCCCGAATCGGGCTCTGGGCTGATGGCTCAGAGCCTGGAGCCTGCTTCCGGTTCTGTGTCTCCCTCTCTCTCTGCCCCTCCCCCGTTCATGCTGTGTTTCTCTCTGTCTCATAAATAAATAAATTTATTTAAAAAAAAATGTGGGAAAGCAGAATGGGATTACGCTTATGTATTTTTATTTGAGAAAGCTTGGTAAGAGATTTACAAAATACACTGATTTTCTCTTACCTTTACTATACTTTGCTTTAAAAACTTTTATGTGTGTCACAGTGCTAAATGTTCCTATCTTTAAACTCAGCGGCCTCATGGAGTCTGCTCCCGTACTACGCAGCTTTGCCATCTACTGCTTAGCCCCCCTTGCATAATTTTTAATTAGTTGCTCACTTTCAATCCTTAAAAGAGAAATAAACTACATGCACGGAACTTAACTTATTTGTTATTAGACATCCCAGCATATAATTGAACTAAATTTATAAATTTTATTTTTCCACTTGGCTTTTTCTGAAAGTATCTTTTTTAGCAAGTAAAAATCTTTTCCTACTCCAGTTTCAACAAGTGAACAGATAAAGAGCACAATACAGGATTCTGAATATTTCTTTTGAGATAGGTGTTTCTTTACATGCAAATTTTCATTAAAATGATCAATTTTATTAGATCGCAGCTATTTTAACGCTAACTGTTGTGGACTTCGGCCCATTCTTTTGTGTTTCTGCACGCGTTTCCCAGCTGGATTTCACCAGGTCCTTGAAATGGCTTTAAAATCTCAAATGAGCTCAAGATTCTTCAAGGTGTCAAACTCCTTTTTTTAAAAACTGTGGTAAGATACATATGTAACATAAAATTCCCATATTAACCCTTTTTCAACGTATGAATCAGTGGCATTAAGTACATTCACACTGTTGTACAGTCAATACTGCTATTTATATCCAGAACTTTTTCATCATCCCAAACTGGAACTCTGAATCTATTCAACAATAATTCCCACTCTTCCTTCCCTACAACTTCTAGTGACCACTATTCTATTTTTTGTCTTACGAATCTGCCTGTACTAGGCACCTCACTGAAGTGGAATCATACAGTATATGTTCTTTTACATCTGGCTTATTTCACTTAGCATGCTGTATTGAAAGTTCATCCATATTGTAGCTTGTGTCAGAATTTCATTCCTCTTAAAGCGGAATAATTTTATTGTGAATATATATATTCTAATATATACGTGTGTGTGTACATATATACACACACACGCCACTTTTTTAATCCATTCATTGCTCACAGATATTGGAGATTATTTCAACAAGGACATATAATAAGTCTATATACACAATCAAAAACTCAGTTGGAAAAAAAAGAAAAATACCATCAGCAAGTTAAAAATCACACTGAATATAAACCTCTTAGGAGACATTCACGTGTTATGATACCACATCTGTATGGCTACTATGTAGAAAAAATGGCATTTTCATCTATTCGGCTGGATATGGATGCAATACTGATTTGCTGGCTGAAATGCAACTTTTACCTGTTTTTTGTTTGTTTCAGGTTAATATACTCTATGTAAAAATCTGTAATTATTCTCAACATTAAGATTCACAAAACACACACCAGAAGTCTTAAGGACAACTTGATAATATATCCTGTTTGGCACCTATTTTGCAATAAGCATGTTTTGTTCTGTATCCTGTTAGTCCGGTTGTATCTTTTATTCTAACCTAGGTTTCCAATGACATGTTTCAGAATTTTCCTGGCAATCTGGTTTCCCCCAGAAGCTCTGTTTTGCTTCCTAAAACATTACTATTTTTTTCTTTCTAGAGATTCTATTTCCATTTCTAGCCTCTCTTTTCTTTTATTCTTCAACAAGAAAATATCATAAGGTTGGTTTACTATAAACACTTTATTACAATTAGGAAAAAAAATTCATAATACAAGTACGCACTAAATTTAAGAAGTGTTAATGGGTTATCACAACTACTGCCACCTTTACTGAGGAATGAAGGCCAAACCTCCCGGGATTTGGATGATTAAAATCAACATATGTTAGAGGCAGGATTGCTCATGCAATGTGATGTAAAAGCTTGAGAAGTTAAGAAAGGGTGTGGTGAAAACTCTTTTCAGCTGTACACTCAGTCAACTGAAACTTGATGGCTCCAGCGAGTTTCTACACACCCACATAAATAAGCTAATGTCAACCAGTAGCTGCCCTTTTTTGGTCAGAATGAAAGTAAAGCCACTATTTTTTAAGAGATCATATTCACTTCACATGCGATCCTCAGCAGATCTGAACTAAAATTTCAAAAGTTAAAGACAGTATATTTTTATTCCTTCTTGCTCTGTTAAATAAATATTCGATAGATACTATCATACTGGAAGAGGATTAGGAGACAAATATATAGGAAATTAGTTCAAGGAATCTAGTGGGCAATCCCCATTTTAATGGAAAAGAAGTTTCAAATAGGTTTCAAATAGGACTGATAAAGACGGTATGGTCAAATGGGGTAGAGGATTCCTTCCACCATGTTTTACAACCAGGTAGATGTAGCAGCATCTTTCAAGAGAGGAAGATGCAAAATCCTGGTGAGAAGGCATTGTGTTCGAAAGGTCCAGGCATGTCATTTTAAAATTTTAATCTAGAGGGGCGCCTGGGTGGCGCAGTCGGTTAAGCGTCCGACTTCAGCCAGGTCACGATCTCGCGGTCCGCGAGTTTGAGCCCCGCATCGGGCTCTGGGCTGATGGCTCGGAGCCTGGAGCCTGTTTCCGATTCTGTGTCTCCCTCTCTCTCTGCCCCTCCCCCGTTCACGCTCTGTCTCTCTCTGTCCCAAAAATAAATAAAAAACGTTGAAAAAAAAAATTTAAAAAAAAAAAAATAAAAAAAAAAATAAAATCTTAATCTAGAAAAAAATATTCCTACAGTATATATATTGTGAAGTATGTTAATATCATAAATAAATTGCCAGGACGGTATAAAATACCTTTTTATTTCATTATACAATTGAAATTGTATTTATTAAAAAAGAAAAAAAAGATTGTCAAAAGAAAAACATAACAAGCATTAGTATTATATATTGAATGCCTATCCAAGAGCAGACTATTAATAACCAGAACTTTAGGGTGAAGGGTGTTTCAGAGAGCCTCATGGCATAATAGTACAGTGATTTAATAAATACTTTAACTATAAACAACAAGAGCAACCAAAGTAATCTCTAAGTATTGTCCACTTTGAAATTTCCAACAGATTTCTGCTGAGTTTGTCACAGTAAGTTACTTTCAAATATATAGGTTTTGTTGTCACTGTATTTTTGTGATAGAACATTAGTATTATTTAATTGTGGCCGATTCACTGAAATATGCAGTGTTTATTGAAATTCTGCCAAAAAAAGAATGATGGAACATTCAAATTCAGGTATTTTATGACCTACTTAAGATGACAGAGAAATCACAGTATAGTTTGTGTAGTGAAAAGCAAATGGAAGCTTTAGAAACTCTTAGAGCATCAAAAAAAATTTTTTTTAATGAATGCTAATGTGCTATTGTTAATGAATGCTTTTGGCACACAACTGGAAAAGTCTATTAATTCCTTTTAATACTTAGAAGATTCCATTTATTATTAAAGAATCCAATAAACCATTTTTTTCCCAGCTCTACAGAATTTGGTCCAACATATTTTACTACCTGTGTGTGTTCTCTTCTTCTGATTTAATTCTAGTTGTCCTGATTAAATCATCCATCATTTTTAGGAAGATTTTTCTCTTATTGGTTTTCTGGTACTGCCTCACTGGTTTTAGCTATTTGCTCCTTTCTCTTCCTGATATGTCACTTTGAAAATATTTCAGTGACTTTCTTATATTAAATTTTATAATAGCATTTTAATTTCATTTTAGTGTCAGTTCATTTTTCTATTTCTTATCCTTCATGCTTCCTGTATCTTTTCATCAGGTGTTTAAATTTTGGATTTCTATTTCTATTTGGGACCTTTGTTAAAATAAGCAGTCCCCCCATAATAAATGTTATGCTATATTATCATTACATAGTTTGTAAATATTCCATAAACCTTAAATCCTGTGACACTTAGGAGTAAGAATTTTCTAATGTATTGGATTTGGATGATTATAGTAGCTGCTTATTTTTCCTTCTTTTATGGACTAAGGAATGTTTTATATTAACCCTGAAAAGACCAAACAAATTTTGTGTTTTGTGCAACATGGCAAGTAAAGAGATATACTTTATGGGGATGGAGGATTAACTCTTCAACTTACCCAATGAAGGTCAACCAAGATCAAAATCCACACCAGAAATGTGTGTTTGGCAGTACACAGGATACATGATAATTAGGTTGGCTATACCTAAACACGGACCCAGAAAATGTGTGGAGGTAGAGGAATAGAAGAACTCATGCCTCAGTGAAGAGAAGTAAAGTGAAAGGTAAAAATCGAGAGGTTGCATTTTAAAGACTCAGAAGATCTTCAGAAGATATGAGGATGGATTGTGGTTTAGGTGGACACATACACATTAGCAAATGGTGCCCATGGGTGACTGACATGTGAAACAGTATACAGCGAGTTTCTGGAAATGGCACCAAAGAATGATTCCAGGTAAAGGACAAAAAGATATACAGAGAAAACATCACTAAAGATAGCCATGAAGTTACAACAATATGGTATTTTTTTCTCTTTCTCTCTTCCAAGTGATACCCCAAAGTCCTAGCATCATCAACTAACCTCATGACTTGTGGAGTCAATCTTGTGAACTGTAAAACTGGGTCCAAGATTAATAATTGCAACTTGAATCAATATCTGTATTCTAAGCTGATAGTATTTTATATAAATGTAATTCTCAATAGGATGAGCTTATTATTATTTCTTGCGAGACTAAGGGATATTTGAAGAAAGAAGGCTGTAATGGCAGAAAAAATAATGTTGTAATTCTGTATTGGGGAAGCGAAGAAAATCTACTTTTAAAAATACAAACTACAGAAGTAACATCTTCTTTGCCAACTGGAATACAAAAAAAGGTCATGATCCTTCACTGGGGCACAGCTGGCACACACTGGAAAGGGTCATATCAGAATTTTCATGGGAAAAGAATAAGGTTCTTGTTTATCAAAGGAAGTCATGAAATAAAGAAGAAAATAGTATCAGTGTTGCATAATGACTAACCCAGTGGTCACTCAAATTACAGCAGTCAACAATTGAGTGGCTTGGATTGGCCTAATGATCAAAGTAGGAATTGGGCTCATTTAGTGGTAATTAAAAATCCGTAATTATCATCATCATTATAGGTAGTTCCACAAATTGTCAATCCTCAGTTTAAAATTGATACCCACAAAATATACGATAGACACACAAATGACATTATATGAAAGTGTACTTTAAAGATCTATAGAGTATGGGGCACCTGGGTGGCTCAGTCAGTTAAGCCTCTGACTTTGGCTCAGGTCAGGATCTCGCGTTAGAGACTTCGAGCCCCACACAGGGCTCTGCGCTGACAGCTCAGATTCTGGAGCCTGTTTCGGATTCTGTGTCTCCCTCTCTCTGTGTCCCTCCCCTGCTTGCGTTCTGTCTCTCTCTGTCTCAAAACTAAATAAATATTATAAATAAATAAATAAACAAACATTAAAAAATAAAGATCTATAGAATAAACGTTAGAAAAATGTGACGTTAGCTCCTAAGCAGTGTTGCTTTGAGATCTCTCCTTGAACTCTATCAGTATCGTCAAGTATGCTGGGTGTGTACACAAATTTCTGATCCATGCCTCTGCCTGCTGAGTTGATTCAATGAACGTGAGTTGGGGTGGAACGGCGGAAACTCATTCTTTAAGAAGCCTTTTAGGTGATTGAGTGAAGCAAGTTACCCTGACACCGCACTTGGAGAACACCGGCCTAGAGTAAGGGATGACAGTAAACATCCCTTTCATCATACATGTGTATATAAATGCATTTTTTTTACTACCTGTCAATTGTTTGTGCAAACAGTAAGCTTAAAAGAAAAAAAAGAAATTGTGCCTTTTATAATAATACATGATATATTTTTTAAAAGATCTCTAGCATCTAAATTTCTGCAGTTTTATTAGTCAGATGAGAAAGTAAGAAGCATAAATTAAAAATTAACTATAAAGCACATTCCTCTAAGATTAACTTCATTTATATAATGAGGTGTCGTAATTCAGAATTTAGAAAGTAACAGCCAAGTTGAGGACAAGCCCTTCTCATTTAATTGCCCCTCCTTGGTTGGTTATCAGTCAGAGCTTAAATCCTTTTGATTCTAAAACAATAGTTTCACTTTCAGGGCTTTTTAGAGATATTTGTGGGAACTTTTCTCCCTCTTGTTTCATTGATCAGCATAAACAGAAAATATCTATATGGGGCAGGCCATTATTCATATGTTTTAATTATTTTAAAGAGAAATATAATTTCTGTCTAGCAAAAAGATTACCCTCTTAATTACAAATAAAATCTCTCACTGTGTGTATATGTATAGCATGTAGACAAACAGACATCTATGTAGCTATTATTCATTTTGACTCTTAAAAATTGTTTTATTAGTGAAGTTGTTAATAAACCACATTGTTCATATCTTTATCTGAAAAGATAGTACTTACTGGTTTTATTGTGAACTATAAGAAATAAAGTAAGTATTTTGTGTTTCTAGTGTTGCACAAAAACCACTTTAGCCTTACTAATTTTTTTTTGCTTATTTGATATTTTATAGGGATTAATGCCAAATGTGTACCATTCCAATGATGTATTTCCTACTTTGTGGTTCTTATATTATATAATTTCTATTATGTAAAAATTTAAGTGTGAGAATATTTTTACATTGGCCGGGGTGAAAGAATTGCTCTTCAAAATAAATCAAAATGATTGTTTCAATAAAAGCTGACAACATCATACATACAATTTGGAATGTAAAAGTTATTAAAAATTACAGACCTTAAAAGTATCTTTTATTTGAGACATTTTTATTTGGTGGGTCTATTAAGTCAAACTTCTAGTTTTGTGATATCTTACAATAAGAATGAATCTTCATCCTCACAACTGAGTTGTGTTCCGTTTAAGTAGAGGGTTTGCCCAAATTATGACCAGGCTTGACAAAGAGACCTATTCTCAAACTGGATTGTAAAGTAGCCACTGGGACACCCTAACAAAACAGTAGAGTTACAGTAAGGGAAACAATACCCTTTTCTTCCCAGTTCAGAACACAAGCCAATTTGACTAATTTGGGAACTGTGACAAAATTAGTAATGGGTTGTACGTGCATCATCTGAGGATTTCATATGTTTAACTTATATTTTAATACTTTGAATGTAAGGTAAAATAAACAGAAAATCAAGAAGATTCACATATTGCTAAGTCCCAAAGTGTTATTGTAATAAACAAGCTATAATTATAAGTGTGGCTATGCGTCTTCAAGTTTTTCTTGAAAGAAGAGAATCCCAGTGCTTGCTTTATCAATATATACATACATACATACATACATACACACACACTAAAATTGGAACAGTACACATAAGATTAACACAGCTGTGTGCAAGGATGATTCACACATTTGTGAATCATTTTGTATTTGTCACTCTTTGTCCTAGAAGAGATGGGGGTGGGGACGCAGGATGACAAGGGTGATTAAAGGGTAACTAATCTCTACCACTTATATTTCATTCATTTTAAAATATAAAACACCAGTGCTACACCATCTTGGTGTATGAATACACTGTTGTATGATTCTCTTTACTTTCTCTGTACTTTTAAATATAAAAATCTATCACCATAGTAGTCCATTTCCAAACCTACGAAAATTATCAGAAGTGCATATTAAGGGGGCGCCTGGGTGGCTCAGTCCGTTAAGCGTCCGACTTCGGCTCAGGTCACGATCTCGCGGTATGTGAGTTCGAGCCCCGCATCGGGCTCTGTGCTGACTGCTCAGAGCCTGGAGCCCGTTTCAGATTCTGTGTCTCCCTCTCTCTGACCCTCCCCCGTTCATGCTCTGTCTCTCTCTATCTCAAAAATAAATAAATGTTAAAAAAAAATTAAAAAAAAAAAAAGAAGTGCATATTAAGATTTATTCTTAATGATACTCTCTCCTGCAATATCTGTAATAGGGAAAATTGGAAGCAATCTAAAATTTGAATACAGGAATGGCTAAGTGAATTAGAGTAGATTAGCATGATTATTATGTATTTATTTGGAAATCTTATTTTCTATACTAGTTCCCTATTGCCACTATAGAAAATTGCCACTGACTTAGCGGCTTACAATAACACAAATTTTTTATCGAACAACTCTGGAGATTGCAAGTCTGAAACAGGCCTCGCTGGGGCTGAATTCTTTCTGGGGACAATACTTTTCCTTGCCTTTTTCAGCTTTTAGAGGGTACTGCATGTGCTGCCCCTTGGCCCTTTGCGCACATCACCCCAACCTTTTGTTTCCATCCTCACTTCTCCTACCACGGACTCTGACCCTCACGTCTCCCTCTTAGAAAGATCCTTGTGAGTACGCTGTGCCCACTAGAAATATCCAGGAGAACGTCCCCGTCTCCAGGTGCATTAAATTAACCACATCTGCAAGGCCCCTTCTGCCATGCAAAGTAACATATTCACAGGTTCTGGGGATTAGGATGCGGGCACCCTTCAATGGCCGGCGGGGGGTGAGGGGGGTTGGCTGGTATTCAGCCTAACACATTTTGTAAGCAAATAAGAGCGTGTGAATATTTAAAGTGTTTAGAACGGTGCCTGGAACAAAATACCATCCACTGTGATTTGTAAAAGGAATGGGTGGATACATGAACTTCTCACTGCTTTCGCAGACTGATCTAAACCATCATCTCTTGCCTGAATAATTCCAGCAGTCTCCTCACACGCCTCCCTGCTTCTGCCCTCGCCTTCATCTGGTCTCAGCAAAACAGCCAGTGATCTGTTTAAAACATAAACCAGATTGCATTTCTCCTTTGCTTAAAACCCTGCGCTGTCTGTTTTCCCCCATTTAATTCATCTCTTTGGGTGACCCCCAGAGCCCTACACCATGTGCTCCCTCTAATGTGACCTATTTAAACAAACTACACTTTACTTGGTCTGCTATACAGTCCCCTTATTGTTTCTCCAAAACACTAGCCTCATCCCCACCTCAGGACCTGTGGTTTCCCCTGCCTAGAATACACTTCTCCTAGATACTCATTTGGCTCATACCCCCATTTCTTCATATCTGCTCACTGAGGCCTACCCTGGCCACCCATTTCTATGCTCCTAATCCTCTTCTGTTATTTTTCCATAGCACAACACCTTTTGGTATTCTATATATTTTTTTTAATTTTATAATTTTTATTTTTTTTAACGTTTATCTATTTTTGAGACAGAGACAGACAGAGCTTGAACGGGGGAGGGTCAGAGAGAAGGAGACACAGAATCTGAAACAGGCTCCAGGCTCCGAGCCGTCAGCACAGAGCCTGACGCGGGGCTCGAACTCACGGACCGTGAGATCGTGACCTGAGCCGAAGTCAGCCGCTTTACTGACTGAGTCACCCAGGCGCCCCTCTCTCTATTTTTTTTAAAGCTTGTATTTCCATATCCCCGACTGAAATATAAATTCCAAGGGACAAGGAATGTTGCATGCTTTGTTCAATGATGTATTTTCATTTCCTTGAATACTGTGTGGCACACAGTAAGCACTCAGTAAGTAACTGCTGAATGATAAGATCCTACTACATGCCAGGCTCTGTCTTAAGTCCTGAGGGGCCACATGAATAAACTCGACAGAGAATTTCTCCTTTACTGGAATTGATTTCAAGTTGTCTATCAAAATCTACTCTGCCCAAGTCTCCACGTTGACCGAGAGAAGAAAACACTTGATGGGAAGTGGTAAGACTGGAAATTATTAATTAGCCTTGCTTTCTTTACAAACCATCACCACCCTTACCACTCCTATACTTCTGTCCCAATTACTGGATATTGTTTTACTGATGTTTTGGAGATTAATTTTAATGGATGTAGTTGCTAATTGATGGCTCCACCAAAAACAAACAAAAAACAACATGGTAATCTGTCTAAGTGTCACAGAATAAACCAGTGGGAGAATAGTCTCTTTAACATTACATTATTTTATACACACACACACACACACACACACACATACACAGAGACACACATATTTTATATATACGTATATATATATATCTTACTTATCAGATATATATATATATCTTACTTATCAGATATATATATATCTTACTTATCAGATATATTCACATATTGAGGTAGAATTGACTACAAAGTGAATTAGCCGTTTTCAAAAAATATGTTCTTATGGACTATCATATTTAAACTGCATAAGTATAAACCTCTGTCTGAAGTGCATCCTTTAGTAAGTTACATAAGTCCTGACACTTATCAGGTGACTTTAGGTTGGGATTTTTTCATGTGTTTTTCCACACACCACACAGATAGCGGTTGTCTTTAGAAGTCAAGCAAAGCAGGGAAATAAATCATTAGTAAGCAAAAGGTTTAAACCAGCTGATTCACACTTTGCCATTCATTTCTATATATCAAATACAGTTAAATTTTAGAAGAAAAAGGATGACGCTGCATCATTCCAAAATTTCTTTAAAGGTTAGTATCTTTTAAAATTTACTTTGAGAGAGAGTGAGAGAGTGGGGGAGGGGTGGAGAGGGAGGGAGGATCCCAAGCAAGCTCCACGCTGTCAGCACAGGGCTCAACATGGGACTCGAACCCATGACCATGAGATCATGACCTGAGCTAAATTTAAGAGTCGGACACTTAACCCACTGAACCACCCCAGGCACCTCCCAAAATTTCTTTAAATCAGAGAGTGCAGGGCCAGAATACCCTGAATGGTTGTCATGCAACTTCCAACTTTCTGATCTCAACCATCAGGCTTCCCACAGATGAGATTAACAAAGACCAAAGAATTTAATGTGCTGTTCTACTTGGTTTTAATTTTTTGTATTGCAATCAGTGTCTTATTCAAGTTGCCAAGTGTAGGTATCAAAGAATACTATGTTTTAAAGATTCACTAAAAAGCAAAATTTGAAGAAATTCAACACTATGGTTACTACAGCCAGTCATGTCCTCTTGGTTTAAAATACTCACCAAGACATTCCCTTCACATTTTGTGAGAAAATATGAGCAAGTATCAGTATCTCCTCTAAACCTCATCAGACATTTGAAAACTATGAAATCTTAAAGGGTGTCCATTATTTTATGTACTTTTTTCCATGAAAATTACTCTTTTAAAAAAATATTATTGAGGACTTTTAAAAAATAAGATTTGAGAAGGCACCTATATTTTTGAAATGTTGGTAAATTCTGACTCATTCTATCATCAACTATAATTTTAGTATCTTCATATGTAGGTATTTTCTAATTACACTCCCAAGGCAATAACAATAGTGTTATTAAATAAGGGACAGTTAAATACTCATCAGATAAATTCATTTTAACTTTTTTATGTAGTGATATTTTACAGTTTTATACAGAAATTATATCTTGCTTATAAACTCAAAATGGATGAAAGACCTAACTGTGAGACAAGAAACCATCAAAACCCTAGAGGAGAAGGCAGGCAACAACCTCTTTGACCTTAGCCACAGCAACTTCTTACTCAACACATCTCCAAAAGCAAAGGAATTAAAAGCAAAAATGAACTATTGCAACTTCATCAAGATAAAAAAGCTTCTGCACGGCAAAGGAAACAACCAACAAAACTAAAAGGCAACCGACAGAATGGGAAAAGATATTTGCAAATGACATATCAGATAAAGGGCTAGTATCCAAAATCTATAAAGAACTTACCAAACTCAACACCCAAAAAACAAATAATCCAGTGAAAAAATAAGCAGAAGTGATGAATTTAGACACTTTTCCAAAGAAGACATCCAGATGGCCAATAGACACATGAAAAGATGTTCAACGTTGCTCCTTATCAGGGGAATACAAATCAAAACCACACTGAGATACCACCTCACACTGGTCAGAGTGGCTAAAATGAACAAATCAGGAAACTACAGATGCTGGCAAGGTTGTGGAAAAACGGGAACCCTCTTGCATTATTGGTGGGAATGCAAACTGGTGTAGCCGCTCTGGAAACAAGTGTGGAGGTTCCTCAAAAAAATTAAAAACAGAACTACGCTATGACCCAGCAATAGCACTACTAGGAATTTATCCAAAGCACACAGGAGTGCTGATGCATAGGGGCACATATACCCCAATGTTTATAGCAGTGCTTTCAACAGTAGCCAAATTATGGAAAGAGCCTAAATGTCCATCAACTGAAAATGAGATAAAGAAGATGTGGTTTATATATACAATGGAAAACTACTTGGCAACAAGAAAGAATGAAATCCTGCCATTTGCAGCAATGTGGATGGAACTGGAGGTATTATGCTGAGTGAAATAAGTCATTCAGGGAAGGACAGATATCATATGTTTTCATTTGTATGTGGATCTTGAGAAACTTAACAGAAGACCGTGGGGGAAAAGAAGGGGAAAAAAATAGTTACAAACAGAGAGGGAGGGAGGCAAACCATAAGAGACTCTTAAATACAGAGAATAAACTGAGGGTGGATGATGGGTTTGGGGAGAGGAGAAAATGGGTGATGGGCACTGAGGAGGGCACCTGTTGGAATGAGCACTGCGTGTTGTATGTAAGTGATGAACCATGGAAATCTACCCCAAAAACCAAGAGCATACTATACACACTGTATGTTAGCCAATTTGACAATAAATTATATTTAAAAAAAAAGAAATTATATCTTGCTTGAAAACACAAATGCTAAAGTCCACAACTTTTAAACTCAATCATTGATATCATCTAAATAACTGACCATGATTATTCATGTTTGTTTTTGTTTTTTCCTTATTTTCTAGTTTCAATAAAGAAATCTGAGACCTGAGAGTAATTTATTAGTAATGTGTCCCAGAATAAGCCACTCAGTATCTCTGAGCATCACTTCATCTATGATATGCAGATAATTACTTCTGACCTACTTCACAGGAGGGTTGTAAAAATGTAACAATATGGAGGCATGTTATAAGTGCTACAGTAACTAGAAATACCATATTATTTTCTATCAGAGATATTAAATGCTTGGTTAAGTGTTCTCAGCTTAAGTATAACTAAAATGTTCTCCCCCCTCCTTTTTTTCAGATTACCTTTTTTTAGAAAATGGGATGTCATGAGATACATAAAGACAGCTATTGCATAATTCCACTTATATGAGGTAACTAAAATAGCTGAATACATAAAATCAAAGACTGGGATGGCGATTATCAGGGGCTAAGAAGAAATGGGAAGTTATTAACTAACAGGCACAAAGTTTCAGTTAAGGAAGATGAGTAAGCTCTAGAGATCTGCTGTACAACATTGTAACTTTAGTCAACAATACTGTATTATACACACAAAATTTGTTAAGAGGACAGATCTCATGTCAAGTATTCTTAACATGATAAAATAAAAAAGAAAATACACTATTGTGTGATTATATGATTCCACTGATATGAAATATCCAGAACAGGCAAATCCATAGAAACAGAAAGCAGATTTGAGGTTATCAGAGGCTGGGAAGAGGGAATAATGGGGGGTTAATCAGTATAGAGTTTCTGTTTGGGGTGATAAAAATGTTCTGGAAATAGTGATGATTGTACAATACTGTGAATGTAATAAATGCCATGGAATGGTACTTTTAAAAATGATTAAAGTGGTAAATTTTAGATTATGTATATTTTACCACAATAAAAAAGGAAAGAAATTAGGGGGTCATGAGGGGCTCCTGGGTGGCTGTCGGTTAAGCATCTGACTCTTGATTATGGCTCAGGTCATGATTTCACACTTCGTGAGATAGAACCCCATGCTGGGCTCTGTTCTCACAGTGTGGAGCCTGCTTCAGCTTTCTCTCTCTCTCTCTCTCTCTCTCTCTCTCTCTCTCTCTCTCTCTCTCTCTCTCTCTCTCTCTGCTCATCCCCTGCTCATGCTCCCGCTCTCTCTCAAAAATAAATAAACTTAAGGGGCGCCTGGGTGGCTCAGTCGGTTAAGCGGCCGACTTCGGCTCAGGTCACGATCTTGCGGTCCGTGAGTTCGAGCCCCGCGTCGGGCTCTGTGCTGACAGCTCGGAGCCTGGAGCCTGTTTCAGATTCTGTGTCTCCCTCTCTCTGACCCTTGTTCATGCTCTGTCTCTCTCTGTCTCAAAAATAAATAAAAACGTTAAAAAAAATTAAAAAATAAATAAATAAATAAATAAATAAATAAACAAACAAACTTAAAAAAAGAAAAGGAAAATAGGGGGCCATGAAATTCCTTTTTTTCTCCTCGATCAATTATCCGACCTTAAAATAAACACAAACATGCATCCACTCAACAAATATTGAGTGCTGATTTTTAGCTGGCCTTTCTTTAAAGATACCCTAAGCAGCCACTGTTTTCCTATGTGGGGAATACAAATGCTTTAAGTTAGAGGTATTCACAAATTCTAACTCTAGTGCTAAAGCAAGAATTTCTCACTTTGATGCTGACTCTGTATTTAATGATTTTTGATAATAAAGATCCATGTCCCCCACCTGTTTCTTGCTTCACTCTCACCTTTACTATGATTTTCACAATGGCGAAACCATACTGACTCTAAGAAGCTCATGTTCACTAAAAGAAAATGTAAGTTTACATACTTTTTGTACCACAACTCTCCCAAGGTCTGTAGTTCCACTTGGTTACTCTGTTGATGTCTCAGCATCAATAGGACTCAGACTGCCCTTATCACCTCCCTTTCCCACCCTTAAGCTCCTCTTTCTGATTTCACTATCCCTATTAATGTCAACACCATTCCCCATGGCCCCCTAGTTTGAGAAGTTTTTGTGTCTCTGACCTCACATTTTTGCTTTCCTCTTCCTTCCATTCTATCACTAACATTGTTTCCCATTTTATGAATTTCATATTTGGGGCACATAAAATCTTGGGCCTGGGTTATTTGCAAGTATTAATAATGATAGTTCTTCCTACAATTCTTCTCCACTCTATTGCTATGGTAATTTCTTGGAGAATTTATGCTCGTTCCCATCTCAGAAACCTTCACTACAGCTGAGCCTCCTTAGACTGCATTCAATGCTATCCTTAGGACTGACCATCTTTCTAGGCTCTTCTCCCAGTAGCCCTGAAACTTGACTACTTGTTCTTTGTGCCAAAACCTGTTATTTTTTCTGCTTTTCTTTGCTCTTGTCATTAACTTTTCCCAAAATTTACATCCAACCTCTTATTGCATCTTTGCTTCTTACTCTACTCATTACTGAAGATCTAATCCATCACCTTTGTGAAAGAAATCCTGGGGCAGACTGATTTTTCTCTACCTGTCCATTGCTTTTTAAATGATCAATGGTTTGCATGCATAGGATTTGCTTTTCAGAACCCATATTTTATCTGATTGACAATATTGGTGCTAGGCTTAGGACATATCTTACAGTGTAGAACCAACAAATGAAAAAAAGAAAAGTCATGAGGGAGGATGAAAACAAAAGTTGAGAGAGAGTTTTGATATACTGGGGAAATAAGTCATTATCCGAGACAGAGGAGAAGACAATTTTGGGGAGAGAAAAAATATATTGAAGAAAGCAGTAAGTATGTATAACAAAGAAATGAAAAGATCTACATTCTTCCCTTGACTGTTGGATTTTGTTCGTTTTAACAGTTACCCTTTGTGTTCCCTGGAATATTTAAAGGTTTTTACAGTGCTAGGTAAATGAAAGAAGTGGGCATTCAATACTAATTGTTGTTTCATTTTCAGATAGAAGTCCTTTGAATCTTACTATTTCTGGGGAGTTTTCTTGTTTCACCAAGTAAAGATAATAAGAGTAGTCACGAGTCAGTACCAATTTTAATCTTTGGATTATAAGAAAATCTATAAATATCTTGTTCATTGTCTTATTCTTTTAAAGTTCTTATTTAAACTCTAATTAGCTAACATACAGTATAACATACATTGTTTTACTTTTTTTTTGTTTGAGAGAGAGAGAGAGAGAGAGAGAGAGTGAGAGAGAGGAGAGAGAGAGCACGAGTGGGGAAGAGGGGCTGAGGGAGATGGAGAGCGAGAATCCCAAGCAGTCTCCATGCTCAGCACAGAGCTGGACTCAGGGCTCAATCTCACGACCCTGGGATCATGACCTGAGACAAAATCGAGAGTCGGACGCTCAATCGACTGAGCCACGCAGGTGCCTTACTTTTAGGAAAGAGCTGTGCTTTAATAATTAACTTACTCATTGTTTTAATTATTTGAGTAATTGTCACAGATTCCCAAGACTCCATTGTTGTACACTTAGAAACTGATTAATGCTTTCTTAAGGACCAGGAAAAAATATGGAAAGGAAGTTATTCTTGCTTTTAATTTTTAAGGTGTTTTGAGGGGAGAACGTTTACTTTCATTAGACTGTATCCATGTTTTAAACACAACAGTAATTTGCTCCAATACATTATAACTAGTATAACAATACCTATTGAATGTCTGCTATATGCCAGATGCTTCATGTAACATAAGTCTTCACAATTTTCACAATGATACTGATTGATCATCTGCACATTTTATAAATGAGGAAACTGACTTTCTATGTAGCGAAGAAACTAGCACAAGGTTATGTGGATGAACAAATTTTTAAGCACACATACACATTTCCCAGGATGCCATGTTATGCTAGTCAGGCTATATCTAAGGTTAACAAATCTCAAGTCGCTGGAGCTTACTACAAATGGGAGAAAAAGCATACAGGTTCCAGAATCTCTGAATATTTACGGTCCACAGCAGATGTCAACCCACTCTAGGTCCTCTCGCTCTACCCACAGGTGTGCATTGCCTGAGGGCACCTTTAGGTGTCACTAGCAGGCCTAACGTATGAGTGAGGAAAAAAAAAAAAAAGCAGAGAGGAACAATAAAGGTGAGAGAAAAAAAAAAAGAAAAGAAAGAGATAAAGGGGAGGGATACTTTTGGTGAGAAGTGAGACTACCACAACCAACTAGCTACCAGATACCCCCATTTGTAGGTTACTTTCATACCTAACGCATTTCTGAAAAAAGTGTATCAAAAGTCTCATGTGCAGTACTCAAATAATAATTAAACATAGTGAGTTTGCCTTCCCAGAGAGTTTAAGCAGGGAAAAAACTACCTCTTTTTTGTTAGATCTAACTTTAAATGGTAAAATTCCAACATTACATAAACGCTCTTAATTTTTTTTTTTTGCTTTAATTTGGCAATCAGACGCATAGTAGACTTGCTTAAATCTCATAAGAATCTGGTTATAATGTGATTTTTTAAAACTGTTATCTAAAACCTATTAATTAGGTTTATAAGAGTTGTACTTCTTGTCAGCTGAGCCAGCACATTTGTTTCCGGTTTTCATATTTTTCATAAAGTGATAAGGACAAAATGCAATGATATTAAAATAATTACAAATACTGTTGTACATAAATGGTGATGTTACTGAAATTAAACTATAGCCTAAGAAGAGTTCCTTTTTGTGACAGCTTGAAATGTTTGTCAGCTGATCATGAAGGTCTAAATTCAGAATACTAAAGGCTGTTAGGGATGCTGATGTGTAATTTGTGATGATCAAATTTCTATAGAAGAACGATGAACAAGTGAAAAAACAAACTGCCTCTGATCACCTACCCTTTGTCCTCTTGGTTTAATCTCTCTGAGGCCATCCAGTGTTCCTTTAATTATAATTCATCAAGGACAGGGCTGCTTTTTCAAATCTGAAGGGGTCAAAAGTTCACTTCATCTCTCTTTCTTTCTTTCCTTTCTTTTCTACATTCATTAAGGTGGTTTTTGTTTTGTTTTTTTTTGGTTTTTTTTGGTGTTGTTGTTGTTTTTGCCATGAAGTTATCAACAGAGTAAATGCCCTCCTCCAGGCACCATGGAAGAACATATGAATGAGGAAGCAGTCTCCCCTCAAGGGACTACAAACTCTGAAGTCCACAAGAATGCAAAGACTTGGTTGTTCACTGCTTGTTCTTATCTCCTTCACTGTTGAATCCCAGTAAGGAACAATGGCTGGTATACTAGCAGTAGGCACTCAACAAATACGTGTTGAATGGATGAATATATCTAAAAATAGGAGAATGTGCTCATAGACAAAGAAAGGAAGGAAAGAAGGAAGTGGGAAGGAAGGGAGAGAGGGAGGGAAAGAAGAAAGTTTCCTTAGAAACTTTCCTTCGTTTCCTTAGAAAACTAAAGGATCTACACCTGGGGAAACCTTAGCAGTTATATAGTCTACGTAAACCAAACAGGTTATTCCATCTAATAAGTGAGAGTTAAGATAACATTTTATTTATAGTTCTCAATACAGTGGAATAAACAAATATGTATTAACTACTTAAGAAGCACCCAACCAGAATCAGACTTTATAAAGGATATAGGAAGAATAAGATATTAACTATATTCTAATCTCTGCATTGTACAGTGTTTCACAATAAATGGAATCTATTATTATTAAGTAGTTTATACCTAGAATTCTGAGAATGCTTCATATTAATAAAACTGTAGCTACAAATACCTGTCAAGAAGTAACTAGGAAAATAAAAGATGAAAGAATCATCAAAGCTAATTTAAAATAGCACCATAACATTACTAAATTTTGCAATGCTTAATATGATATTAGTCTTGGTTCTTATAAATAAACAGCTTACTAAACATCTTTCAATATCATGAAGCATTTATTCTTTCAGATAAACTAGAGCTATTAACTGTTTGCTTGTTGAATTCACTTATACCTTATCTTTAGAGCACTGTGGAGTCCTTAAAGTTTTTCTGCTTTGATTTTCTAAAGGTGTCTTTTACTGAGGCTGCTACCTTGTAAAGAGGCAGATTAATCAGCATACATCACTTACTGCTCACTTTCTCTGAAGTAAGCTAAGTAGAATCCCTAAATTAGATGGAGTGTTGGAAAGGAACTTCCTCAATAACTGCACAGTAATGGCAGAAATGCTTGGAAACTTGCTTCAGAGAGGGTGGTTTCCTTTATTAATTGCTTTGTTTGCTTTTTTGTGGGTTATTTGGGTATTTTTTGGTTTTGGATTTGCTCTTGGTGTAAGTACTAACAAAAAAGGTGAATCGGGATGGAAGGAACTTTTTGCTGTGAGAAAAAGTGACTACATGAATTGGTCTATACAGCAACTACATGGAAGGTCATGATTATATCTAGTATAATATACTAGCTGTATAAAGTGTGGGGGCAGATTATATAGCATTTATAGTAGTAACTCACATCTAATTTATGTATCTTTGTTAATGCTTACCAAAGTCTGGGCTAAAATACAGAAAATGTAGTCTTCTCTAGTTCCCATTTTGGATTGTGAACTCCTTGAGGTTACAATGAATGCCTAATTTGTTTGCTACCTGACGTTCCTAGCTCATTTCTTACATTTTATAAGTGCTGGTGCAAAATATTAGTAGACTTTAACTATTTAACTTCGGACTTCATAATTATATATCACAAATTATTTAATGGTGTCACTAAAAGAAATTTTTTAACATTCAGAAGCAATCCATGTTTGATACAGAATATTCAAAATATAGTATAAACCATAATAAGAAATAATAAAAAAAAAACCCTCATAGCCTCACAAATAAGAGGTGCACTTGTTCATTCAACAATATTGAGCACTACCAGGGTTTAGGCAGATCCTATTCCAGGTGTGAGTGAAATGGGGCGGGTGGGGGGGAGTTCCAACAAGGCACTGTCTTCATGATGCCTATGTTTCAGTGGTGGGAGACAGACCATAGAGAAAACAAACAAACAAAACCTGAAACAGGTAGAAGGAGGTGGCACAAAGGTCGGAAGTAGAAAGAACTTGATATGTATGAAACTTTGTGGCTAGAAAAGGTGAACAGAGGGTAAGAACATAGGATGCTCAGGCAGGCTGGCTGCTATAAGGATGACAGGGGATCCAAACGGCAGAAGAAAAGCCTACAGGAGGCCCCTGCAATAATATATCTACCCAAGCAATGAGAATGGTTTATATTAAGCGAGCAAAAGAAAAGAAGGAGAAAAGATGATAGATTCAAGATGATGCTTTGATAATAGAACTAAGAGGACTACCTGACAGATAGGACTCGGGAAGGAATCATGAATGGTCCTAGGGTTTTTATTTGAATAGACGGATGATAGTTCTATTTACTGAGATGGCAAGGATTAAAAGAAAAATAGTGAGTAGGAAACCTCTACTTGCCACAAAGTACCAATTTTCCCTTCTTTCTTGGTAACACAATTCAAATTTTATTAATGATGGAAACAGGTCCAGCTACATTTTTCCATTACCTTCCTTGTAGCTAGGTGTGTGCCCTTTGGCCAAAGGGATATATTTGGAAATATCGTGTAAGAGTTTGGAAACGTTGCTTCAATCTGAGTGATGTGCCCTTTTCACCCTGTTATCTTTCCCAACTTCCCTCCTGAAACTTTGGCAGGATGGGCAGCATGCCAAGACAACCATGGATACTGAAGTGATCTGACAGATGGAAGCACCTGCTAAGACAGTGAATCAGAAACATAAAAAGAAACCTGATGACCAAGGAGACTTAATAATATCTCTGAATGCAGACCTTCACCATATAAGAGAAACTATATATATATATATATATATATATATATATATACATATATATATATACACACACACACACACACACATATAACTACATATAGTTACATACAACATATATAGTTATATATATATATATATAACTATATAACTATATAACTATCTATATATAGCTATCTATATATAAATATATAGATAGATAGTTATATATATATATATATATATACATATATATATATATATATATTTTTTTTTTTTTTTACTTGCAGCTAAATTCAGACCCACTGATACCAAACGGCTTAAGGAAGAGAGATGAAGAAATTCAAGAACGATGTTTTAAAATGCTAATTTGAGGGGCACCTGGATAGCTGGGTCGGCTAAGCGTCTGACTCTTGGTTTCAGCTCAGGTCATTATCGCATGCTTATTTCATGGGATCAAGGCCTGTACTGGGCTCTGCACTGACAGTATGAAGCCTGCTTGGGATTCTCTCTCTCTCCCTCTGTCTCTCCCCTGTGAACACATTTTTTTCTGTCTAAATAAATAAAAATAAACAAACATATTAATAAATAAAATGCTAATTTGAGAGGTCTATTATAGACACTCAGATAGGATGTCAAGTAAAGCAACTGGATATAGAAATCTTATCCTAAAATGGAAACAAAGGTGGAAGATGTAAATTTAGAAAACACTGGGCAAGTTAAAGCAATGGGACTGATGAGATCTTGTAGGAAAAAAGCGTAGATAGAAAAAAGAGTCCAGCATTGAGCCCTGGGTCTCCTGACACTAAGGTAGGAGCACAAGAGGAGGCAGGGAATGAGGCTAATAAAAGTTCAGCAAAGTAGTATAAGAATTTAGAAATTGTGGTTTTGTATCAGCAAAGAAGATACACCAAGATACAGGAAGTTGTCAAATGTACTGAATGGAGAGAAAGAAAATATCTTTAAGACTGGCTAATGGGGAAGACATTTCATCTTTGACAAGAACAGCTGCAATGGGATGGGGTAGTGGAGAGAGGGAGAAGGAGTGATGGGAGGGCTGTAGTTTCCTGCAATGTGGAGACACCCAAATCTTACAAAGCCTCTCAACAAAAAACCTAGAAATGCTAAACAAAGCATAACAAACACCTACTTAAATGTACAGCTAAGCTATCAGACACTAAGGAGAATCCTAAAGGGCAGAGCATGAAGAAGGATGAAGAGGGACCTAGCTGCCAGAGAGAGAAGCTGCAACTGTGACTGTATAGTTGCCCTTGGGTAATTAGCCAATCACTGTTTAATTTTTCCCTCAAATATTAAAGAGATAATGAAACTATTTATTAGCATTGGTAATGTATGGAAATAATCGTGATAAAATGAATACTTAGGACATCTTTTAAAGTCTCCTTTTTGCCCCTATTAATACTACCCCTCTCTATCCCCGCTCTGAATTAACCCAGTCCTGAATATTTTATTACTACCTTCACTTTCTTTATAGATTCATCAGAGTCGTAACCCCAAACAAGTTACTGTTTATCACTTATTCATAACAAGCTTTAATCTATATTTAAACAAATTCACAGTCTTTATCTTCTAATGCAACTTGCTTTCTTGGGCTTACTAGTATTTCCCTGGTGTTAATTGATGTTGTTACATGAAGACATAATTCGACAGCTAATGACAAAAGTAACACTGCAGAGCTGTGGAAAAAGGTGTTTTTGTCCATAAATGCATAGGCAAAATGGAAAATAAAAATGTAACCCCTACTTCACTCATCTCACAAAAGAACAAAAATGGTGGATTCAAGATCTAAATATAAAATAATGAGATTCTAAAGATTACACAGGAGAAAATCTTCGTAACATTGGGTATGAATATATTTCCTAAATCAGATGCAAAAATCATTGGCCATAAAGAAAAAGACTGATAAAAAGGAACACATTAAAATTAGATATTTTTGTTCATCCAAAGACTACTAAGAGTGAGACAGTGGAGAAAAGCATTTGCAACATATGTATCCAACAATGAGTTTCTAATGAAAAATATTTAAAGAATTTTTTACAAACCAATAAGAGTCTGGCAACCCAATAGAACATTTAGTAATAAATCTGATTAATAACTATAAGAGAAAAGAGAAAAGAAAAATAAGGGCACCTGGTGAGTCAGTAGGTTAAGCATCCAACTCTTGATTTCAGTTCAGGTCATGATCTCACGGTTGTGAGATTGAGTCTGTGCTGGGCATGAAGCCTGCTTGAAATTCTCTCTCTCTCTCTCTCTGCTCCTGACCAACTTACTTTCTCTCTTTTGCTCTCTTGATCTCTCTAAAAAATATAAAATAAAATGAAATGAAATAAAATAAAGTAAAATAAACTGTAAGAGAGTAACTGAATGGTCAAAATTTATAGCCAAAGGTCTTGACCTCTTTACTCATCAGGCAAATACAAATGAAAACCTCATGAGTTATACAATAGAATATATACAATTTCAGATGACAATTCTAAATGTTAGAGAAGATGTGGAACAACAGAAATTGCTATGTTGGTGGGATAATAAATTAATACAGAAACTTTGGAATGCTCATTGGCAATTTGTATTAAAGTTAAGCATCCATTTATCCTCATACATGGTGTTTCTATTCTTAGGCACATACCTAGCAAAAATGTATATATATGTTTACCAAGAGGTATATCCAAGAATGATCAGAGAAGCATTACTCACGTAACTCCAAACCAAAAATATCCATGAATGGTAAAACAGATAAATAATTTTTGATATGTCCCTATATCCAATACTTTACAACGGAAACTGTTGTAAAATTCGACAAAATGAATAAATGTCACAAATAATGTTGAACAAAAAGACACAAGAAGTCAAAAGATTAGTTACCTTTGGGAAGAAGGCAAGGCTAATGATTGGAAAAAAACCATGAGGGATATTTCTGAGTGCTGGTGATGTTTTGATCTGAGTGATATTTACATGAATTGTCTTATTCATTTCTGCAATTGTAGCAACTTATATAGGATCCAATATTACAGGTGTTCATTAAATAAGTTTGTTGAATACATTTTGTTGAATTTAAGGTGAGAAGGAGGAGTCTTATCAATGAGATCACAGTTGTATTATTCGTCATATTATTGCAGCACTCCATAATATTTCTCTTTACTGAAACTAAGAAACCCAAAATGGTTAGACTGTGATTCACAGATCTTTCTTAAAGCAAGAAAATATTTGTCAATCACATATATTTTTCAAAATCTAAATATTTAAATTAGAAAGCTTAAAGTTTCTGGGAATTTTCTTATTCTGATTATTTTTTCCCTGACAATTCCAGATAAATGAGGTAGTGGAAGTGAAAATATGTGTATTTGGTTACTAAATTGGTTTTTAGAGGGGATAACCAAGAATTAAATACTTTTCACTGAATTTCAGGAATGGAGTATTAAAGTTAACTCTGGAAGGTTAGAAGGTGCCAAGAAAGAAAAATAGAGAAACTTAAATATGTCCCTAAAATAATAAGGCTTCCAACTTTACAATAATGGGGTCTAAAGAATAAATTAAAATGCTTAGAAAGTGTGACAACATAACAAATTAAAGTATTTCCTTCTTCTAAATTCTCTCAGAAAAACAAACACAAAAGTAAGCACTTCCCTAAGAACTACCAAGCCATAAAAATTCAGAAGATTCAAATTTATGAAATATGAAAGCCAGTAAGTTTTACACATGAAACAAAAAAAGTTTTCTAATAATCTTTTGTCTCCATAGGAAAGATGAAGTTCAAAGGGAAGGGGAAAAAAACAAGTTTGCACTATTATGCTCTTTTCCTATAATCAAATTTCAGGTTTTCTACTTGCAGGTAAAGAGTGGATTCCCTTGTATAGTATCATGTTGAGGGAGAAGGAAGAACTCCAGTTACACTTTGGAGTAGACTCAGATCGTAATACTACTTTATATTATATAGAGATTGTTAATAGATAAATGCCTGAGATTTAACAAGAAAACCTAACGCTCCATAGCTACAGCCCATTCTTCTAGCTCCAGGCAGCCATCTCCATGAGGGTGCTGCTATTCAGAGGAACCAGGAGAGAGAGTGTAAATGATGTATGTTAGAGCATCAATTAAACTCATTTAAAAATATATTGTCATTTATTATCATTACTATCACAAAATGCACACTGTAAGAGGCAGCTAAGTCTCATGGCTCAGAGTACATTCTCTAGAGACAGACTGAGTTTGAATCTTGCCACAGGGTGCCAAGATTAAACACTATTGTTGGGAATGCCTATGGGGATATTTCTGGATGAGATTAGCATTGGGATTGGTGAACTCAGTAGACTGCACTTCTTAATGTGTGTGGGCATCATCCGATCCACTGAGGGCCTGAACAGAATGAAAGACAGAAGAAGGAAGGATTTGTCCCTTTTCTTGGGATCTCATCTTTTCCTGCCCTCAGACTGGGATTCATACTACCAGCTCCCCTGTATCTCAGGCCTTTGGACTCAAAATGAATTACATCACTGATTTCCCTGGGTCTCTAGCTTGCAGACAGCACATTATGGGACTTCTCAGACTTCAAAATCATATGATCTGTTTTTTTCATAATACACATACTATGAAACAGAACCAATAGGAGGTATATACCTGGAGGACGCTAACACAGGGGTTAATCAGTTAATATATGTAAAAAAGTATATGCTTAGTATCTAGCTTTTAGAAAGTCCTCAATACATGTTAATTACCATCATTATCATTTTTATTACTACTACCGTGTAAGCAAGATAGTAGGACAAGCTCAAAGACACAAGCAAGCATTGCACTGGAAACTAGGGCTGCTGTGGGGCTTGAATGTGCAAGATTCAGTATCCAAAAAGGCTTTCTCTGTTATTTCCTGGTCTTTAAGGCAGATATTCTACTGGCATGGAAGCAATTTCAACTCTGTCTTGTGCACAGAGAGTGGAAAAAGAAATGGAAACCTCGGTCATAAGATTCTACCCAATACCCATGTGAAAGGAGACAAAAAAATTGTAAGGCTGGTGGTAATGCCTTGAGGTCAGGCAGCATGAAAGCCGCCCAGATGAAGAGAAATGAGGCACAGGTGAGACCAGTGGAGGGAAACTGGGGCACACATTCAGAGTCTGACATTCCTGTAGCAACTTGCATAAGTTTTAACGTTTTTGTCACACTTAGACCATCTCTTCTGTGCACCCTTCCATCCCCTGCCTAGGTGATGGCAGATGCCTCAAGCCTTTCATTGGTAGCTATGGGGTTAAGATCTAACCTCGGTAGCTATCTGCTTGAGTTCCTGACTCTCCCATGCAACTTTGCCAAAGACTTCAGGTTTAAGACTTGTGGTAGGAAAAAAATGCCTCATTAGGAGGGAACTGCAAAGTGTCTAGACTTAATGAAGTTTGACTTTCATTAAAGGTAGTGGCAAACGGGAATCTCGACAATCTGTGTTTTAGCACTTGGAACACAATACTCTCCTCAGTTATGCATTACTGAAAGAATGTGTTACTAGTGGAGGGTGAAGGGCAGGTGTGAGGGTAGATGTCCTGTCTCTGGCCCAGCATCTGTTAAAGATCTCCCTTTGTGGCTCAAAATGTCAGAACATCTTGTGAATATTTAAAAGGAAACACTTTTTTTTTTGGGGGGGATACAGATTCAAATAAATAACTTTATTGTAGAGCAGTGAACTCTTTTTTTTTTTTTTTTTTGCCAGTATCCCTTACCTTTCCCCCTGTTCCCCATATACTCCAGGTGCTTTTGTATGCGTTTACTTGTGCTACAGTTTTAAGTACAGTGTGAGTGTATATATCTCCAGTTCTTCTGCTGTGTGTGGTAGAGAGGGATGGTATGGGGTTATAAAAATGCGCCTTATTCTGTTTTAAAAAATTGTAAATTGTATCAATTTTCTAAGCTTCTTGCCCCATTTCTATCTGTTTTGACACAGAATTTGTTTCCTCAAATGAATGAGTTGTGGTGAAACTGTCAAAATATATAGATAGACGGTTGCCAAAGAGCCTTGAAAAAAACAACTATGTGTTCATCACGGGGGAGTGCATTAGCACAAACATCTCTCTATCAAATCATTGAGCAAGTATTTTTAAAATCTATAGTGGGATGCATGTTTGATATCAAGATTACAACAAAACAACGAAAACCCCAGAATGTAATATATACAAGGCACCATGCTTAGCACATGGGCATGAAGATACACGCAAAGACCCATATTCAGTAGGTATGCAAAACAAAGCAGAAGCAATGGGAAACGAGATGTTTTCATTCCTGCTGTGTAAGGCTATGAATTTGGGCTATCTGCTTAATCTCTCTGGATGGGCCTCAGTTTCCAGTTTCATACAAAACAAGGTTGAACACCTCTGTGATTGTTTTCACTCTGCTAATCAGTCTAACCAGAATGGTCCAGTGTGTGCACGGAAAACTTAGCCAACAATGTCAAGATATAAAGAATGGCACCTGTACGGTGAGTGAGTTCAGAGGAGAGTTTGCTGCAAGCTGAGTGCTGGAGGGAAGGACTGCTGGAGGGAGGACTTCGGCTGGATAGTAAAGACAAGGTACGAACTGGATGGCAGTGAAGACAAGACACGGAGTTTTAATTGGTAATCATGGCAGTGATTTTTAGTGATGAAAGCCAGATGCAGCAACATGAAAAAAAAACAAAAGTTTTAAGGAGAATTAGAAAGCACAAGAAAAGTTTGGGCAAGTAGGTTGCAGTGTGCCCACGATCCATCCGTTCCCCACTCTCCTGTGAAAAAAATCTCAAACTAAGAAACACAGAGTGCTCTATGGAATGAACTCATTCTGGCAATGGTATTAATTGCTTGTTTTTGTAGTTTTCTAATTGCATTATGTACTTAATGGAATATGAAACTGAAAAAAATCACTATAACGTTTTCCATTTTGGATTAATTTCATACAGTAAACAAATGGTATCTCTGTACTAAAACCCCTTAAAGCACTGGATGATATTAAATATCAAATAAAAATAATTTTGTGGTATATATAATTGGTCTCCTAGCAAAAATTCATTTGGTACCTACTATGTGCTAGGCTCTGTGGTAGATGTGGGGGTAGATATAAATAAATGGTCTCAGAGCAGAATAAGAAACACTGGTTTTGGGTATTGACAATGACTCAGTCAATAAAATAATATAAATAGGTCTTTCTAGGGACTGAAGAGTATTGCAATTTATTTATTTTTTTTAGGCACTTTTTTTTTATTTATTTTTTAATATATGAAATTTACTGTCAAATTGGTTTCCATACAACACCCAGTGCTCATCCCAAAAGGTGCCCTCCTCAATACCCATCACCCACCCTGCCCTCCCTCCCACCCCCCATCAACCCTCAGTTTGTTCTCAGTTTTTAACAGTCTCTTATGCTTTGGCTTTCTCTCACTCTAACCTCTTTTTTTTTTTTTTCTTCTTTTTTCCCTTCCCCTCCCCCATGGGTTTCTGTTACGTTTCTCAGGATCCACATAAGAGTGAAACCATATGGTATCTGTCTTTCTCTGTATGGCTTATTTCACTTAGCATCACACTCTCCAGTTCCATCCACGTTGCTACAAAGGGCCATATTTCATTTTTTCTCATTGCCACGTAGTATTCCATTGTGTATATAAACCACAATTTCTTTATCCATTCATCAGTTGATGGACATTTAGGCTCTTTCCATAATTTGGCTATTGTTGAGAGTGCTGCTATAAACATTGGGGTACAAGTGCCCCTATGCATCAGTACTCCTGTATCCCTTGGATAAATTCCTAGCAGTGCTATTGCTGGGTCATAGGGTAGGTCTATTTTTAATTTTCTGAGGAACCTCCACACTGCTTTCCAGAGCGGCTGCACCAATTTGCATTCCCACCAACAGTGCAAGAGGGTTCCCGTCTCTCCACATCCTCTCCAGCATCTATAGTCTCCTGATTTCTTCATTTTGGCCTTATGAAGATAAAAACCTTCTGCACAGCAAAGGAAACAACCAACAAAACTAAAAGGCAACCAACGGAATGGGAAAAGATATTTGCAAATGACACATCGGACAAAGGGCTAGTATCCAAAATCTATAAAGAGCTCATCAAACTCCACACCCGAAAAACAAATAACCCAGTGAAGAAATGGGCAGAAAACATGAATAGACACTTCTCTAAAGAAGACATCCGGATGGCCAACAGGCACATGAAAAGATGTTCAACGTCGCTCCTCATCAGGGAAATACAAAGCAATTTATATTTACTTACTTTATCCCCTCCCAAAATCTGAAAATTTTTTTACATTGATTTATTAATATCGAATCTTTCTTGATACATAATTATTACTTTCATTAAACAAATACATTTTTATAATTGTCAGTCAGGATATTTAAATTATATTGATTATTCCTAGCTTACAGAGGTGACCAAATTTATCATGTAACTATTTAGAATTTATAATATTTATTTATTGGAAGCAAAGGAATAAAAACTTTAGAAGTTTCATAAATGCCAATGAGCTACTTGTTTCCTTGTCTACAAACTAAAAAAGGTGGTGACAGAATTCTGACATTACTTCCTGTGAGAAATTTTTACAATGTGAAATTGACAGTGCATAAACCCAATGCCACCAATTTTCAGAGTGTTTTGAATTTTCCTTGTAAAAATAAAAACGACAGCAGTAGTCACACACAACATGAAGTGCCATAATTTCTTCTCTGAGAAGAATTTGTTAAAGGTGATGGCTCTAACCAAGATTTGGTCCTTTGACTTGCTCCTACATCCCTTTCCTTCCCCCACTTTTCTAGGGACTTTTCTTCTGTAATTAACTTCTCTGAATTAACAAAAAACTTCATCATGTTTATCCTACAAGTGACTAAATGTTCAAATTCTAATTATTTTATGTAAGTGTTTAAAGCTGGCATCAATAATGGTGGTTACTTGTGTTGGGGGGAGTGAATGGGACTGCGAAGATGGGAGACAGGGGTGACTTGGCTGTTTTGGGGACAGAGATGGGACAGAGACTTCTCACTTATATGTCTTTTTTTTTTTTTTTTTTTTTGAGAGAGAGTACAAGCAGAGCAGAGGCAGAGAGAGAGGGACAGAGAGGATCTGAAGCTGGCTCTGCGCTGACACAGGCTGACAGCAGAAAGCTCGATGTGGGGCTGGAACTCACAAACCATTAGGTCACGACCTGAGCCCAGCCGGAGACTCAACGACTGAACCACCCAGGTGTCCCCTCACTATATATACCTTTCAATGCTTTTTGGTGTTTGAAGCACATAATTGTAGCCACTTAATCAGACAACAGCAGCAGTAACAATAACATAACTGGAAAGAACAAAATTATCCTTCAATTTCAATGAGAATTTTAGAGTGGAACTTTGTAGGAGCTGCAACATGTAGCAAATGTTGCTGGTTATGTGTGTATAAATTAGACAAGATACTTGAACTGCAGGCTTTTCCCGCAGAATATTGAGCTGACGCATTTTAAAATTTCTGCTTAGCATGTTTTTAAATATTTACTTATTTGCCACATTAGTAGCATTAGCCACCTTTCCCTACACCAACTTCCTCAGACCATACAGCTATCACTATATTTACATGGAAAGCACCAACACAATGTCTCAAGGCTTGAACCAAGGTTATAGGTTGTATTGCATACTTAACTGGGGTCCAGACGCAGGTGCCGGCAGGAGCGGAGAGAGCAGCGCTCAGGACACCAGCCAGGTAGGGACACCGGCGAGCCAGGCAGACCACGGATCAGGCTCCTGGGACGAGAGGACACGTGGACAGGTGTCTACGGCAACAGGTGAACGATCGGCTCCAGCAGGACTTCTGCAAGGGCGTGGAGGCCACCCACTACATAATGCAGGTGACTACTTGGGATTGGCCTGCCCCTCTCAACCATCATCCGGGCCTAGGCCACACCAAGACATGGTCCCCTGTCCCGGATCTGCCGCGAGGGAGCGGGAGGAGCTTGCCGTCTCACCGCTTTGGGCACCCAGCGCAAGACACCCTGAGGTGGCTGTCCTCGTCCGGCACCAGCTCCGAGGAGCTGTGCAACACTGCGTTTGCAGGCGCGAAGCTGACCCTGCCGCTCCCAGCTGCGCTGAGGAAGGCGAGGCCTCGGCCGAAGGCGGGACTCCGCGCTGCGTGCGCACGTGGTGCTTCCGGTTCCTCACGCCGCGGGCGCCATCTAGGCTGGCCGTGCCTGCACCGCCCTGGGTCACTTCCGCCTCCGTGGCTGGAGGCCTAGGGCTCACGGTCGTTCCTTTCGCCTTCTTCCCCATTTTCCTTCTCTGGAAGCCGAAGCCCATCTCGGCCCGCTGCTAGCTGTGCTTGCTAGCTGTGCTCTCAGTGGAGAAGGGCCGTCCGGAGAGCATGCCGGAGAGCAGGGACGCGGGGCTCCTCCGAGGACACCCCAGTGCTTGCCACTAACCGCGGGACTCCAGAAGGTGGCAGAGGGGATACCCGAGTGAAGGCCGGGCCAGCAGCCGCAGACGCACTTGGCGAGGCCCTGCGCCTGGATGGATGGAAACTGGATGGATGGAAACACAGCCAGAACGGCTCTTAGGTCAAAAGACGCCGAGGGGAGCCTAGTCTGTGATCATGTGTGATGGTAATTTCAGATTTTTTTCGGGCACACGGTTGTACGTGAGAGGAAAGACAGATGTGGGTCTGAGCTTGTTTGGAGGTCCGATTGGCCCCTTACAGCGGCGGCGGCCACAGGGAGTTGAGGGTACCAATTGGGCCAGGAGGTTCCACAAGCTCCTCTTGTTTCTGTGCACGTGGCAGGCTCACGTTCGTGGCACCCTCCACTCTAAAGCTGCACCGTGTTTCAAAAACCCACTCGAAATGAGGAAAAGAAGTCCCTCCTGGCCAAAAAGAAAAGTGTTCAAACCAGGAGCGACCATACATCACTCAGTATGACTTTCTGTGTGTTAATTCACAAAGAAAATAAATATTTCCCAGGTGTTTTCTATTCAAAAAGAAATTTTCAGGGGCCTGGGTGCCTTAGTTGGTTAAACATGGGACTTTGGGCTCAGGTCATGATCTTATGTTTTGTGAGTTTGAGCCCAGCATTAGGCCCTGTGCTGACAGTGTAGAGCCTGCTTCGGATTCTCTCTCTCTCTCTCTCTTCCCCTCCCCCACTTGCGTGCACCTGTGTGTGGTCTCTCTCAAAATAAACCTTAAAGAAGTAAACTGGAGAGTGTGATGCTAAGTGAAATAAGCCATACAGAGAAAGACAGATTACCATATGGTTTCACTCTTATGTGGATCCTGAGAAACTTAACAGAAACCCATGGGGGAGGGGAAGGAAAAAAAAAAAAAAAAAAGAGGTTAGAGTGGGAGAGAGCCAAAGCATAAGAGACTGTTAGAACATACTGAGGGTTGATGGGGGGTGGGAGGGAGGGGAGGGTGGGTGATGGGTATTGAGGAGGGCACCTTTTGGGATGAGCACTGGGTGTTGTATGGAAACCAATTTGACAATAAATTTCATATATTGAAAAAATAAATAAAAATTTAAAAGTAAGAAGTAAAAAATTCACTTTCAATGATTTCTTAAGGGAGGAATCTTTCTCATCCTGTTACATACTAGTGTTCTAGTAAAGGTAACAGTTTAAGAACGTTTGCCTTTCTTGGATCCAAAGGAAAGTGCTAGATTAACAAGCACTGGGTTATCGTGCCTGCTATACTGCCTTACATCTCTAGAGTCTTCCATATGAAACTTTAGATACTAAACATTTATAGTATTGTAGTACTATTCTTATTTTCTGAATAGTGAAACAAAGGCTGAAGACTAAGGGACTATCCATGATCACAGGTCATGGAATCATAGTAAGGAAGTAAATTCTCAAGAGTGGATCCTCACACAGTCATTTTGTTGAGATCATCTGACCACAGGGTAGAGAAAATGACTTGTACAAATATGACAATGAGTTTGCCTACAAGGATTAATAAATGCTCTTATTTGAGAGGTTTTCTGACTCAAATATACATTTTCTTAGAGCAACCGAGGCTGGTAGGCATATTCTCCCTAGTCATTATTTTTCACAAGGTACCGCAGGAACAGCGCTTAGAGACTATGAGTATTCCAAGAGTCTAAGGAAATGTTGGAGAAAGGGGACAATATATATGGGAAAATCACAAAATTAGTCAACTTTTAATTCATTGTCTGCAAAATGTAGCATTACAGTATTTTGGCAACCGTGGTTCGACTCATGATTTTGTGTCAGTTATAAAGTGTATTTTAATATCTGATGAGTACTTTTGAAACATGTTTGATGTGACATTATGCGTTTCAAAGAATGCCTAGAGCTTATGAAGGACCTCTTTCCTAGGGCTACCTGGAGACAATTATTCATCAAATGCCAGCTCAGGTGCCACTTCCTCTGAGAGCCGCTCACTATTCTGCATTTCTGCTTCCTCTAGGCTAAAGAGGTAAGCGCTTACTTCTTGGTGTCCTGATGATAATTTGTTCAGACTGCTATTGTAATAGTTGATTATAGTTTTGGATTGTTTGTTGGTTGGTATGCTTTAACATACTGCCTGGATTCTTAGTTTATCAAGGGGAGGGACCAAATATTACTCCTCTCTATTCCCAGTATTGAGAACAGTACTGGTAACATGATAGGTGCCCCACGGTTGTTTAATGATTTAAATTACTTTTCTGTGCAAATAACAGAGTATCTAGAAATCTCCCAGTACAATTATACTTTTTGGGGAATCCACATGTATTTATGAAATGTACATAATTTTGAGACTTATGTTGGATTGTTTTACCTGGTTCGCTTTGCATCTCTAGTAGTTTTTCCTAGAACTACCTGGGTAGACAAAGAATGTTCGAATTAGGTTTGATCATTTAACTTTCTACCAGTAGCCTGAAGCTTCCCCAAAATGCCTCCTTCCTCCATTCTCTTATTCTATTTTCTCTTCCCACCATGTTTCCCCCTCTTTACTGCTTCCATTTTGGACCAATTTTGAATGAATTTTTGGACCTAGCATCATTTCTTTTGAGAATTATTTATGTGTAAGAACTCTGAAGATTCAAGATTTTCCCTCCAATAAACCTTTTCATAATTTTCTCATTCTTCTAGGCTGTTTGTTTCCTATTTACATGGAGGGAAAAATGCAAGAGACAGAACATGAGTGTTCTCTTAATATTTTTACACTTACCCATTCTCGATTAATTACAATGATATGCTGCAGATGTCCAGCATAAACTGCATCATTTAATGTGTAATTACACTTTTTAGATGAATTCCACATCTTATTGCTGTTATTTTCCATGGACTGGAGCAGTTATGTGCCTGAGCAGAATTAAGTTTCCATCATCCCGTGTCATAGGATATTACCTCACGGAAGATGAGAGTGAAGTAAAAACTAGCATGAAGAAAAATTTTTCTCAAGATAGAAAAAGTGGCATTTTGGGAATTCTTTGAGGTTACTAAAAGATAGGAAACTGTCAGATACCACTATTAATTCATGTATAAAAATAATCTCCATTTTACATTTAGTGAAACTGTACACATGACAGTGAGTAATATTGCCTCTAGAGAAATAGGTTTTCAAGAAATATTGTATCATGGACTTGGTAACAATACTGTTCATATGCTTCAACTATTCCTATGTGAGAATACCTATCTTTTAAACCCAAGAAAAAAATTTTAGTGTTCAAATGATAAAAGGGTAAAAGCAATATATAACATAGGGTTGTTTTTTTTTGTTTTGTTTTTTTTCTTCATTTTGAACCTCATTTTTTATGTTGTCATAGAACTAACAAGAAGTGCAATTTTGGGGTGCCTGGGTGGTGCAGTCGGTTAAGCCTCCGACCCTTGATCTTGGCTCAGGTCATGATCTCACAGTTTGTGAGCTCCATCCCGGCATTGGACTCTGTGCTGATGGAGCCTGCTTGAGATTCTCTCTCTCCTTCTCTCTGCCCCTCCCCCGCTTGTCCTGGGCAGGTTCTTCTTCCTTTTCTAGCCTTGCAAAATGCTGGGAACAGACACAGGCCTGTAGGGCCCCGGGCAGGTCTGTACCTCCTCTGGCTTACTGAAGACTGTTCTCTTCTGCTCCCTTCCCCTGCCTGCCGCCCAGGAAGCTCAGGGAGCTGGCTCTGTGTGGGCGATGGGCAGCTTCCGGCATAGGGATGGGACTTCAGGGCAGGCGTGCAGTCTGTTGAGTCCCTTAGTTTTATGTCTACATGTGTTTCTTCTAGTAGACTAACATCTCTTTAAAGATAAGACTCGGGGGCGCCTGGGTGGCGCAGTCGGTTAAGCGTCCGACTTCAGCCAGGTCACGATCTCGCGGTCCGTGAGTTCGAGCCCCGCGTCAGGCTCCGGGCTGATGGCTCGGAGCCTGGAGCCTGTTTCCGATTCTGTGTCTCCCTCTCTCTCTGACCCTCCCCCGTTCATGCTCTGTCTCTCTCTGTCCCAAAAAAATAAATAAAAAACGTTGAAAAAAAAATTTAAAAAAAAAAAAATGAAGACAACATACTAAAATTTATAGAATGAGACTAACATAATAGAGGTAGATTTATAGTAGTAAATGTCTATATTAGGAAGAAAGATTGAAAATCAGTAACCTAAACTTACACTTGTGAACACTGAAAAGATACCTAAACCTAAAAGTGAGCAGGAAAAATAAAATAATAAAGATTAGAGCAGAAATTAAGGAAATAGTGAATAGACAAACAATAGAGAAAAATCAATGAAACCAAAACGTTGGTTCTTTGAAAAGGTTGCTAAAATTAATAAGTCTTTATATTGATCAAGAAGAAAAAGACTCAAATTACTGGAATCAGAAATGAAAGAGGGAGCTTAACTGCTGATCCTGAAGAAGTAAAATGAATTTTGGAAGAATCCTGTATAGACTTGTATGCCAACAAAATAGATAATGTAAATGAAATGGGAAAATTCCTAGAAATGCACTAACTACCAAAACTGACTCTGGGAGGAAAAAAAAAAAAGACATTTGAACTTGACTTATATAATATGTGAAAAGATTGAGTAATTTTTTTAAAATCCACCAAAGAAGCCCAGGTGACTTCACCACTGAATTCTACCTAATATTTCAAGAATAATTAAATTCAATTATTCACAAACTTTTCTAAAAAAATTAGAAGAGGAGGGAACACTTCACAACTCATCTTTGAGGCCAGTATTACTATAATATCAAAATCAAAGATATATCACACAAAAAAATAAAACATAAGTATCCCTATGAATGTAGACAAAACCCTCAAAATATTAAATCAAATCCAGAAACATTAAAAAAAAAAAAAAAGAAAAGAAAAAAAAACACACCATGACCAATGGGATTTATCCTGGGAACATAAGGCAGGCTCAACATTTGAAAATCAATGAATATTATATATTACAGTAGTACAATAAAAAACAAAAATTACATGGTTCTCTCAATAGATGTAGAAAAGGCATTTGACAGAATCCAATATCTTTTGATAGAAAAGGCACTCAACATACTAGGATTAGAAGGGGATATCCTTAACTTGACAAAGAGCATCTATTGAAAAACCACAACTAATATGACATTTAATGATGAAAAACTGGATGTTTCCCTTAACATCAGAAAAACATAAGTATGTTGTCTCAGCTTTTATTCAGCATTGTACTGGATGTTTCAGGGCAGTTATGCAAGCAAAAGAAATAAAAGATACCAAGAATGGAAAGGAAATAGTAAGGTTATCTCTATTTGCAGAAGACATCATTTAATACATAAAAAATCCTAAATATTTCACTAAAATGAATTAGAATAATAAATAACAAGACTAATTGAACTAAAATAATTAGAACTAATAAAACGAGTTCAGTTAAGTTTGCAGTATACCTGATCGATATACAGACATCATTTGTACTTCTGGCTGCTTGGAAATAATACTCCAAAAATGAAATTAAAAATTCATTTGTGATCGTGTAGGAAATAGTAAATTATTTAAGAATGAATTTTACAAGAGAAGGACAAAACTTATAAAAGGGGGAAAGCTAAAGAAGATGTAATAATTGGAAAAATCCCATGTTCATGGATCAAAACACTTAATATTAATTTTTTTATGATGCAGTACTCCTAAAACTAATCCACAGATGTAACATAATCCACATCGAAGTTTCAATGGACTTATTTATAGAAATTAACAATTCGATTCTATAATGCATACAGGATTTCAAGACCCCAAGAATAGTCAAAATAAATTTGAAAGAATTACATATAGAAGACTCACATTTCCCTATTTTGAAATTAACTTCAAATCTTGAGTAACCAAGACAGTGTCATACCGGCACAAGGATATACAGATCAGTGGAATAGAACGCCTGCACATCTGTGGTCGGCTGGTTTGCAACAAGGGTGCCAAGACCATTCAGTGGGAAAGCAAGAATCTTTTCAACAAAAATGGCTGATACAACTGGATTTGCAAAGAATTGCCCCCCTTCCTCCCACCATATACAGTAATTTACTCAAAATGCATCAAAGCCTAAATGCAAGAGCTACAGCTATGAAACTCTGAGAAGAAAACAAAAAAATAAATAGGTCAGTGTATTTAATGTACAGTGTTCTATTAGTTTCAGGTGTACCATAGAGTGATTCACCAATTCTATACATTACTTGTTGCTCATCATAAGTGTATTCTTTTTTCAATTTTAATTCCGGTGTAGTTAATGTTGCGTTATATTAATTTAAAGTGTACAGTACAGTGATTCGGCAATTCTCTATATTTAGTGCTCATGATGGTAAGTGATCACCTTCACCTATTTCACCAGTCTCCCGTCTACCTTCCATATGGTAACTATGAGTTTATTCTCTATGTTTAAGAGTATTTTTTTGTTTATTTCTTAAATTCCACATGAGTGAAATCTTACGGTATTTGTCTTCCTCTTATAGACATAATCACTTTGCATTATATTCTCTAGCTGTATCCATGTTGTTGCAAATAGCAAGACTTACTGAGGAATATTCCATTGTGTATGTGCCACTTTTTTTATCCATTCATTAATTGATGGACACTTGGGTTGCCTCCATAATTTTGCTCTTGTAAAATAATGCTGCAGTAAACATAGGTATGCATATATGCATTTAATTGGTGTTTTTGTGTTCTTTGGGTAAATTCCCAGTACTGCAATTACTTAGTTGTAGGGTAGTTCTATGTTTAAATTTTTGAGCAACCCACATACTGTTTCCCACAGTGGCTGCCTCACTTTGCATTTCCACCAACAGTACTGGAGGATTCCTTTTTCACCACATCCTTGCCAACACCTGTTATTTCATGTGTTTTTGATTTTAGCCATTCTGACAGGTGTGGGGTGATATGGTATTTTATTTATTTCCCTAATGATTAGTGATGTTGAGCATCTTCTTCTGTGTCTGATGGCCATCTGTATGTCTTCTTCTAGAAAACTATCTGTTCATGTCTTCTGCCCATTTTTTATTTCGATTATTTGCTTTTTTGGTGTTGAGTTGTGTGTATTTATATATATGTGTATATGTATACACACATATATATATACATATATACAAATAAATATACATATGTATACACATATATATGGCAAAATATATATATATATATGTGTATATATATATTTTCTTTTTTTGGATACTAATGCCTATCCAGTATGTCATATGCAAATATCTTTGCCCACTCAGTAGATTGTCTTTTAGTTTTCTTGATTGTTTCTTTTGCTGTGCAGATGCTTTTTATTTTGATGTAGTCCCAGTAGTTTATTTTGATTTTGTTTCCCTTGCCTGAGGAGACATTTCTAGAAGAAGGTTGCTATGGCTGATGTTAGAGATATTGATGCCTGTGCTCTCTTCTAGGATTTTTATGGTTTCAGGTCTCACATTTAGGACTTTAATCATTTTGAGTTTATTTTTGTGTATGGTGTAAGAAAGTGGTCCAGTTTCAGTCTTTTGCTTATAGTGTAGTTGTTCAGTTTTCCCAACACTATTTGTTGAAGAGAGTGTCTTTTTCCCATTGCATATCCTTGTTTCCTTTGTCATAGTTTAATTGACCATATAATTGTGAGTTTATTCTGGGCTTTCTAATCTATGCCATTGATCTGTGTATCTATTTTTGTGCCAATACCATACTGTTTTGATAATTAAAGCTTTGTGTAGTATATCTTGAAATACGGGATTATGATGATTACTGTAGTTTTGTAGTATATCTTGAAATCTGCAATTATTATACTTCCAGTTTTAGTTTTCTTTCTCGAGATTGCTTTCTTTGGGGTCTTTTGTGGTTCCATACAAATTTTGGGATTCTTTGTTCTAGTTCTGTGAAAAATGCTGTGGGTATTTTGATAGACATTGCTTTAAATATTTAGATTTCCTTGGATAGTATGAAGATTTTAACAATACTTGTTCTCCCAATCCATGAGCATGGAATATCGTTCCATTTGTTTGTGTTCTCTGCAATTTATTTTATCAGTGTTAGATAATTTCCTTGGTTAAATTTACCTCTAGGTATTTTATGATTTTTGGCACTTGTAATTGGGATTTTCTTAATGTCTCTTTCTGCTACTTCATTATTAGTGTGTAGAAATGAATGTATTTCTATATATTGATTTTGTGTACTGAGACCTTACTGAATTCATTCATCAGTTCTAGTAGTTTTTTGGTGGAGTCTTTAGGGTTTTCTATAGGTAGTATCATGTGATCATCCAATAGTGAAAGTTTCACTTCTTTGTTATGAATTTGGATGTCTTTTATTTCTTTTCTTGTCTGATTGCTGTGGCTAGGACTTTCAGTGCTATGTTGAATAAAATGGTGACATTGGACATCCTTTTCTTATTTTGTCTGTTAGGGGAAAAACTCTGTTTTTCGCCCTCCAGTTTGATGTTAGCTTCGGGTTTTTCATATATGGCCTTTATTATGTTGAGGTATGTTTCCCTAAGCCTACTTTTTTGAGGGTTTTGATCGTGAATGAAAATTAAAAACTTTTTTTGCTTATAAGAACACCATCTAGAAGTAAAAAGACAACACCCAGAATGGCAGAAAACAATTGCAAATCTTGTAGATATTGCTGAACATGAAGGTGAAGCTGGAATGCTTAGAAAAACTTTGGCACCTCAAGCCCCATTCTAAGTGCAAGGTAATAATAGCCAATAGTATTTGAAATCTGTGGCAAAGAGAAGGTTATGAGATAAGTAATAAAATCCATAAATAGTCAAACTCCTGATTAAAATAACAATCCCACATACTGGCAGTATAACAACAACAAAAAAAAGTCATGCTGCTTTGTTAGGCATAAATACTACTTTGCTCAGTCTCGACTATTCCATATATGATAACCAAGAATTTAGTAAAAAATTATCAGATAAAAAGAAAGCCAATCAATAATGAAGAGACAAGGTAATCAAAAGATCCAGTCTCAGAATGACCCAGATGTTGAAATGATATGAAAATTTTATTTCTCTAACCGTGGCTTTTCCCAGAGGGGTAAAAAAAAAAAAAAAAAAAAAAAAAATTTTAAATAACTGGAATTAAGGGCACCTGGGTGGCTCAGTCAGTTAAGCTCCTGACTTCGGCTCAGGTCACGATCTCATGGTTTGTGAGTTCAAGCCCTGCATTGGTCTCTGGGCTGATAGCAGTCTGGAGCCTGTTTTGGGTTCTGTGTCTCCCACTCTCTCTCTCTGCCCCTACCTCACTCATCCTCTGTCTCGCTGTTTCTGTCTCAAAAATAAATAAATATTAAAAAAATAAAATAAAATAATAGCTATTGAAAAACTGGGCATCATGTAGGAGCAGGTGGCAATTTTCAGAAGACTGGAAGAAACTTTTTTTAAGCATCAAATAAGAATACTAAAACTAAAACCTATAACATAGAGATGAAGAATTTCTCCAGTGGGCTTATAAGCAAACCAACCATAGCTGGGGACAAAATAACTAAATTTGCAGGTAAATCAGTAGTCATTACCAAAACAGAAACCCATGGATTAAAAAAAAAGAAAGGAAAAAAAGAAAGAAAAAATCATCCAAAATAGAACAGAGCATTCAAGAACTTCAAGACAATCACAAGTGGTCTAACATACATGGAATTGGAGTCTCAAAAGAAGAGAGAGAGAGAGAGAGAGAGAGAGAGAGAGAATGAATCACAATGTCAAGAGATAATGTCCTCAATTTTTTCTAAAAATGTATGGGGAAAATAAAAGCCCAGATACATGAATCACAAAAACTCTTAGTAAGATAAATTTCCCACAACACACCTATATACATCATAGTCAAATAGCTAAAACTCAGTGATAAAAAGAAAAATTTGGAAAGTAAGCAAAAACAAAAACTACATACAAAGGGACAAAGGTAATAATTTCATCACTTTCATTGGGAAGTGTACACTTGAGAATAAAATGAAAGGACATCTTTAATAAATGAAAAATCTCTCAACTTAGACTTGGTTACTCAGAAAACATGTCTTTATTTATTTTTATTTTTTTTTTTTCAGTATGTGAAGTTTATTGTCAAATTGGTTTCCATACAATACCCAGTGCTCCTCCCAAAAGGTGCCCTCCTCAATACCCATCACCCACTCTCCCCTCCCTGCCACCCCTCAATCAACCCTCAGTTTGTTCTCAGTTTTTAAGAGTCTCTTATGCTTTGGCTCTCTTCCACTCTAAACCTCTTTTTTTTTTTTTCCTTCCCCTCCCCCATGGGTTTCTGTTAAGTTTCTCAGGATCCACATAAGAGTGAAACCATATGGTAATCTGTCTTTCTCTGTATGGCTTATTTCACTTAGCATAACACTCTCCAGTTCCATCCATGTTCAGCAAACATGTCTTTAAAAATGAGTGCAAAATGGGGCACGTGGGTGGCTCAGTTGGTTAAGCATCTGACTTCTGTTTAGGTCACGATCTCGTGGTTCACAGGTTCAGGCCCCGTGTCAGACTCTGTGCTGACAGCTCAGAGCCTGGAACCTACTTCATGGATCCTGTCTCCCTCTCTCTCTGCTCCTCCCCCGCTGATACTCTGTTTCTCTCAAAAATAAATTAAAAAAAAAAAAACATTAATAAAAAATGCACAATAAAGACTTTGTCAGGCAAACAACAGCTGGGAGGATTTACTGCCTCAGGCCTGTGCTAAAAGAAATGTGTAGGCAGTTCTTTAGACAAAGGAATATTCTGTCATATAGAAATTGAGACCTCCTCAGAGAAATAGTATAGCAGAAAGCATAAAAATAACAGTAAGATATGGGCACCTGGGTGGCCCAGTTGGTTAAGTGTCCAACTTCAGCTCAGGTCATGGTCTTGCAGTTCATGAGTTGAAGCCCTGCATTGGGCTCGCTGCTGTCGGCACAATGCTCACTTTGGATCCTCTGTCCCCCTCTCTCTGCTGACCCCCTCCTCTCAAAAATAACATTGAAAAATTAATGGTAAAATATAACATATTTTACATAATCTTAATTGCTTTAAGAGATAATGCAGTAGTAGTAACAATGCCTTACACTATATATGAAATGATATTTGAAGGTTGATTATGATACATTAATGATGTGTAGTCATTAGTCATCATTAATGATGGCAGTCACTTAAAATAATTTAACAGTATTCCTATCTAGTATAGGAAAATCTATGGAAAAAAAAATGCTGTAGTCTAAAAACAAGTTGTTAAATAATGAAGACCTCATCGCTTCTTAAAATGCATTTGTTATGCATTGAAAATACAAATGCATTTTAATTGTCTTTAATCCCCAAATCAGTAAACTTTCCCTAAAATACCTGTGATTAATATGGCAAAGAATTTAATGGAAAAGGTGACCACCATTTTGTTCTCTTCATACTTACAGCACTATCAAAGTTTAGAAATATTTTGTTCTAAACAGCAAGCAGTAAGATGAGGTCTTTCCATTCCTTACTATAGTAGGAAAAATAGTGAATTTGCATTATAAAATCACCTTTCAGGACATCATGTTTCAAAATATAACATCAAAAATCTGTAGACAGTGTGAAGAGCCCCAGGCGATAAGAGGAATGTTAAATGTAGAGTTTTCCATGTGAAGAAATAACACTGGTCATTTTTTCCTAATATTTTTTATTTTTACTTACACTGATATTGTGGATCCAGAAGACATTGGAGAAATAGAATATTTGTCTTTCCAGTTGTCATAAAACATATTTGGTTCCAATGGGACGAAACAACAAGTTGAATTTTTAATCCTAATACAAACTTTCCTGGTTTTTAAGCTTTCAAATTATAGTTATTGTTGTAATATGATTAATAGAATCACGTCAAACATTTTTTTGGCATTAATTGAACTACATTTATTTCAATCTTGGGTTTGATGATGTTTTTATGCTCTACATGGGAAGAGTAGTGACTGGTTTTCTGCACTGTCTTTCCATCCCCCTTTCTTTTCAGTTCTGCCTCTAGATGCTGCAGTAGATCAAAGCTTTTCAGAAGCAGCATCGTGCTCATTGTCTTTCGAGTCATGGTATGATAGAGAGTGACAAAGAAGAACAAGAATGTTTGGAACAGCTATAATAGTATCTATTATGCATCAATCATAGAAGGACGAGCTGAATTGTGTGGAATTGATATGTGCCTATTGTCAAAGCTTTTTCTGTAACATCAGATAGAAATAATCATTCTGAGGCAGGCTTTCCTGGGAAAGATATCCTCTGTCTCTTGGACGTGCATTTTCAGTGCGGTAGGTGGTTCTGCAATTAACATAAGGCACAGCAAATGAGTAATTCAGTTTCAAAGAATTGGTTTTAATTACTGTGGCAATACTAAATGATCAAGCATTGAAATGGATAATACTACGCAATGAACTGGCAGTCCTCTGAATTAGAAATTGTCTATTTTCATATATATATTTTTTATCTGGCAAGTAGCTTAAATGTGGAGAAATGCAAATGCTTCACGGAACTGCAAGTGGGTATCTGCCAAGTAGGTATCCATAAAAAGTAAAATATCTGATGCTCTTAAGAATCTTGAAATTTGTTTTCAGAAATCTCTAGGTCACAAATGTCCTACCTGACACATGCATAATTTGTCTTGTATACATACTTAGGGCACAGGTTACTTGGCACCATTTTCTTATGTTCACATTTATAATTTAAATGAAAATGTTAAATATTTTATTCTAATTAATCTTATAAAATATCTGATTATGGCATATGTCATCAAATGTCCTTCAAAAAGTGAAATTCAAGGTCTTTTTCTAACAGTTTTTCAGGGACTCATTAAAGAAATTTTTTTTTAACGTTTAATATTGAGGGACAGAGACAGAGCATGAGCATGCGAGGGGCAGAGAGAGGGGGAGACATAGATTCTGAAGCAGGCTCTAGGTTCTGAGCTGTTAGTACAGAGCCCGATGTGGGGCTTGAACCCACAAACTGCAAGATCATGACCTGAGCTGAAGTCGGATGCTTAACCAACAGAGCCACCCAGGCGCCCCTTCAGGGATTCATTTTGTAGGAAGATATACAAATTTATTAAAAACCTTTTGTTAAATAAATAAAAACATTATTTAATAAATATTTTTATTCATTTAATAAATATTTTTAAATTTAATAAATATATTTATTATATTTATATGAAATATTACAATATATTTATATAACATAATAATTATATTTATTTATTAATTTAATAAATATTTTATTTATTTATATTTATTTATAATTAAATATTTATTTATTATTTATAAATAAATATTTTATTTACTTATTTATAAATATTTTTACTTATTTATAACTAAATATTTATTTATTAAATAAAAATATTAAATTAAAAACATTTATTATTTATAATTTTATAAGGTACAAAAAGCATAATTTTTCAATAGACACATTATTCGTTTTTTAACATTTACTCTTATTTTGAGAGAACGCAAGTGGGGAAGGGGGAGAGAAAAAGGGAGATAAAGAATCTGAAACAGGCTCCAAGCTCTGAGCTGTTAGCACAGAACCTGATGCTGGGCTCAAACCCATAAACCGTGAGACTGTGAGCTGAAGTTGGATGCTTCACTGGCTGAACCAACCGGGTACCCCATAGACACATAATTAAGAATGTAAATCAACTAATTTTAGATCGATGAACAGTTGTTAATAACATTGTATGTTAATTATACTTAAATAACATTTTAATTTTATTTCATTTTCTAATTTTAATGAAAATAGAAAAAAGGTACAAAGATGAGTAAGTTCTGTGGATAAATTTTACAGCATGGTGATTATATTTAATACCTTATAAAACATACTCAGAAGTTGCTAAGAGGAAATATTAGGGGATCTCATCACAAGAAAAAAGTTGTAGCTACAGGAGCTGACAAATGTTAACTAAACTTATCATGGTGATCCTTTCAAAAAAATGTATATATATCAATATATATATATAGAGATATCAAATATGATATATATATCAAAAATGATTTGATATATATAAATATATATAATGATTTAATATATATACATACATATATACATATATATATCAAATCATTATATATATACATACACACATACATATATATAGCAAATTATTATGTCATATAGTTTAATACAGTGCTGTATGTAAATTATGACTCAATAAACCTAGCATAAATGTAATTCTTCACTATAAAAAATAATTTGCATTACTGAATGCTAACAAGCTTGAAAATCCAGATAAAATTTGGTGATATTCTAGGGAAATTCCAGTCACAAAAAATTGATTCAAGAGATGATTGAAAAGTATGTAGTAACCATAGAGGAATTGATAACTCAGAAGGCACAATTGGCTTCCAAGGAAATCACATCAAATCTTCTAGGATCAGATTTCTATGCTATTTAAAATATTCTTAACCACCATTCCCCTTTCCAGTTATAATACCTGCATTACACCGTTAACAAAACTAGAAGATGGCAAAGAAAAATATAATTTTGACTCATGTCACTTATAAAAATTGACACAAATATCTTGAATTAAATTTTATCTATTTTCAGGCCAATTTAGTTCTCTTTGATGGGAATTTACATCTTAAGCAAAGACACATGAGAATGAAAGATGGTTGAACTGAAAGTAATAGAAATAGATAAAGCCTTGATGATTGTGACCTCCTTCCTGCTACTATGATATTCAAAGCAACTCTGCAAATATTTCACATGTTCTTGTTATTGTCGTTTTTCTTTAATTTTGTGAACTTCCTAGTATTTTTGTAGTATATCCTTTTGTCTTGCTTAATTAAGTTGGGCACAATCAGTTTTTGTTGCTAACAACCAAAGAAACCAAATTAATCATAAATTAGGGCTTGCCTTTGTCAGCTGGAAGTACCTTTACAAAAATACCTTACACTGGATGGCTTAAACAATGGAAATTCTTTTCCCAGTTCTGAAGGCTGGGAAGTCCAAGATCAAAGTGCTCACAAGGTAGGTTTCATCCTGAAGCCTCTGCTTTTGACTTACAGGCAGCTGTCATCTCACTATGTGCTCACATAATCTCTTCATTGTGTGAGGGGAGAGAGCAGGAGAAGTAGGCTTTCTGTTCTGTGAAAGGGGTTCTGTGAGGGTTCTAGTCACATCACAAGGCCTCTACTTCATCCATATCAAATTACTTCCTAAAGGCCTCATCTCCAAATACCATCAAGTTATGGTTAGGCCTTTCATATGTGAATTTTGGAAGATACAAGCAGTAATACTGTTACTACTCTTATTATATAGAACCTGCAATGTTGTTGCGTGTGTGTGTGCGCGCGCGCGCGCGCTGTTATTAGCTCACCGTTAATAGAGGGGGGAAATAAACTAAGAATTGGCTGAAAATATAATAGACTAAGAACGTAAAGTTCAGATTCTGATTTAGAAAATGACCTGTAATTACAGATCAAGGATGGATTAGGATATTTACCCCTTTAGGTTTCTAACAATTCCTTCAGTCTTCTTTACAGATAAATTCTGCACACTGTCCACTATTATGGATTAATTGTATTAATCAAAAGTTAAGTTTTTAAAAAGGTAATTAAAGTAATATAAAATACCTTTGTAGATTTTCAGAAAGCTTTCTGTGATATGAAAATAACATGTAAGAGCAGGACAGATAAAAGCAACTTTCTTTGGAAACTATCAAAATAAAAACTCACTGGTGAAGGTAAATTAACACTGAATTAGTAAAGTTATTAAACTGCTTTTAAAATAAACAATGACGAATCACAGTATTTGCCAAATTTTCATAGATTAGATTTAGTAGAACATACTTCAGTTTAACTTTGCCATTGTTTTCATTCCCAACAAATACAATTTTGATTTTGGCTCAGGTCATGATCCCAGGGTTGTGGGATCAAGCCCTGTGTTGGGCTCCATGGTGAGCATGAAGCCTGCTTGCGATTCTCTCTCTCTCTCTTTCTCTCTCTTTCCACCCCCTTCCCTCCCTCTCCTTCTCCCTCCCTTCCTTCCTTCCTTCCTTCCTTCCTTCCTTCCTTCCTTCCTTCCTTCCTTCCTTCCTCTGTCTCTCTCTCTTTCTGTCTCTCCCCCTCTCCCCCTCTCCCCCTCTCCCCCTCTCCCCCTCTCCCCCTCTCCCCCTCTCCCCCTCTCCCTCTCTCCCTCTCTCCCTCTCTCCCTCTCTCCCTCTCTCCCCCTCTCCCCTTGTGCCCCTCAGCCACTCATGTGGCTGTCTCTCAAATAAAAAACAAAGGCCTTGATATTAATCTGTACATGACAATAATTTTCAAGAAACGAGGGGTATTTAATGCCAAGTTACAGTTATCAAGAATGATAATTTATGTGTGTCCACAAATTAGGGATGATTCCCCAGCTTCAGTTAGCAGGAAATGTATTCATTTAAGGGACATTAGTTCTGTGCAGGTAGGTAAGTAGCCCACTTAATCCCACTAATTCTATGCTATGTCTGTATTCAGGTACTACATTAAATAGAAAGAAAGGAAAAGTCTTTATGTCTAGACAATGTGTGATTCAATAAAGAGATTTGTAGTGATGGTACAAACTATTGATACAAGTCTAGGGCTCTCAAGAACAATAAAGATATATATGCAGATGCAGTTATTAATCAAGGTATCTATATTTATCAGTGCGGATTGGTATATATAGATCTGTGTGTAGGCAGGTAAGTTGGCAAGTAAATAGATCTAGAGAGAAAAAGATCATATGCTGGTTTGTGTCTGATCTTGAGATTCAGACCTGAATCCTTTCTTTTGATACCTTTCTTTAGTCTATCCAAATCTAATTAAGACAGCTTTACCATGGCCTCATAGAAGTCACTTCTCCATACCTACCTACCTGAGCCAAGACAGAAAGTGCTCTTGATGGTCAAACTCTTTTATCAATCACCTCCTCTATGTTTGCACAGTTGTTGGGTTTAAGAGCTTTGCTGCTCAATAAGGACCAATTGTGACGGTCCAGAGGCAGATCTTTCCCATATAGGTATCATAGGGGAAAATATTGAAGAACTTACAGAGAAGTTTAAGGGCAGCTTTTATAGATTTTTTTCCCTTTTTAATCTAAAGTTGGTTGATTTACATTCTTAATAATGTGTCTTAGAAAATTATGTTTTTTGTAGTACCTATAAAGCTATAGAAAACCCTCTAGTTTTGGCCTATAGTTTTTTTTGTTTGTTTGTTTTGTTTTTGTTTTCCCCAATGTCTTTAACTGGTCTTGATATCAGGGTAATGCTGGCTTTGTCCAATGAATTTGGAATCTTTTCTTCATCTTCTATTTTTTGGAATAGTGTGACAAGAATAGTATCAGCTCTTTAAATGTTTGGTAGAATTCACCTTCGAAACCATCTGGTCCTAAACTTTTATTTATTAGAAGATTTTGATTATTGATTCAGTTTCATTGGTAGTAATTGGTCTGTTTAAATTTTGTATTTATTCCTGATTTGAAGGTTATATGTTCCTAGGAATTTATCCATTTCTTCTAGGCTGTCCGCTTTGTTGGTGTATAATTTTTCATAAGCTCTTTGATCCTTTGTATTTCTGTGGTTTCAGTTGTTATTTCTCCTATTCATTTCTGATTTTATATATTGAGTCTTCTCTCTTATTGGATGAGTCTGGAAAAAGGTGTATCAGTTTTGTTGGTATTAAAAAAAAACAGTACCTGATTTCACTCATCTGTTCTCTTTTTTTCTCAATCTCTGTTTCATTTAATTCTGCTCTAATAGTTATTATTCTGTTCCTTCAACTGGCTTTGGGCTTTGATTCTCTTTTTTCCCTCCTTTAAGTGTAGGGTTAGGTTGCTTATTTGAGAATTTTCTTCTTGAGATGGGCCTGCATTGCTATAAACTTTCCTTTTAGAACAGTCTTTGCTATATCCCAAAGATTTTGGACTATTAGGTTTTCATTTCCATCTGTTTCAATGTATTTGTTGATTTTTTTTCTTTGATTTATTGGCTGACCCATTCACTGTTTAGTAGCATGTTATTTAGCCTCCATGCATTTGTGTTCTTTCCAGATTTTTTCTTGTGATTACCGTGTACATTCAGACCATTGTGGTCAGAGAAGAGGCATAATATGATTTCAGCCCTTTTGAATTTGTTGAGACTTGTGGCCTAACATGATCTGTTCTGGAGAATGTCCCATGTGCACTTGAAAACAATGTGTATTCTGTTGTCTTGGGATGGGATATTCTGAATATATCTATTAGATCTATCTAGTCCAATGTGTCACTATCGATTTTCTGTCTGGATGATCTATCCACTGATGTAAGTGGGGTATTAAGGTCCCCTACTATCATTTTATTTCTGTCAATTTCTTCCTTAATATCTCTTAATAGTTTCTTTCTGTATCAGGTGCCTCCATATTGGGTGCATAAATACTTACAATTGTTATATTCTCTTGTTGGGTTGTTCCCTTTATCATTTGGTAATGTCCTTTTTTGTATCTTGTTACAGTCTTTGTTTAAGGTCTATTCTTTCTGATATTAATTACTGTTACCCAGCTTTCTTTTCACTTCCATTTGCATGGTAAATATTTTTCCATCCCTCTGCTTTCAAGCTGCATGTGTCTTTATGTCTGAAATGAGTCTCTTGTAGGTAGCATATACAAGGTCTTGTGTTTTTTTTTTTTTTTTTTTGAGAGAGAGAGAGAGCGCGTGTGTGGCAGGGGGGTGGAGAGAGAGAGAGAGAGAGAGAGAGAGAGAGAGAGAGAGAGAGAGAGAGGGAACATCTTAAGTGGACTCCATGCTGAGTATAGAGCATGATGTGGGACTCAGTCTCATGACCGTGAGATCATGATGGGAGCCAAAATCAAGAGTCAGATGTTTAGCCACTTAATCAGCTGTGCTGCACAGGTGTCCCCTCGTCTCGCTTTTTGTCCTTTCAGTCACCCTGTGTCTTTTGATTGGAGGTTTTAGTTCATTTACATTCATTTACATTTAGTTCATTTACACACATTATCATTGTAATGATATTTACACTATTAATAGTTGTATACTTATTGACATTTTGTTGCTTGTTTTGTTGTGTTTGTGTGTTTTTTCCCTGTCTTTCTTTTCTTGCTCTCTTGTAGTTTGCTGGCTTTCTTTAGTAATGTGCTTGGATTCCCTTTTCTCTATTTTTTGCATCTCTTCTACAGATTTGATTTGTGGTTACTGTGAGGTTGACATAATAGCGTTTTGTGTATAGTAGTCTACAGTAAGCTGATGGTCACTGAAGTTTGAACTCATTCTAAAAGCACTAAATTTTCACCCCCCCACCCAGCTTTTTATACATGTAATGTCATACTTTATATCCTTTTATTTTGTGAGTCCCTTGACTGATATTCTCAATGTAATTGATTTTACTGCTTTGGGGCTTTAACTTCCGTACTGGTTTTATGCATTATTAAGCTAGTACTTATGTTTGTGTATACCCATAAAAAAATTTCTTTTAGTAATTTTCTTCTGATTATGGCCTTTTCTTTACACTTAATGTGTTCTGCAAGGCTGGTATAGTGGCGGTGAACTCTTTTGTTTGGGTAATTCTTGTTTCTCCTTGTATTTTGAATGATAGCCTTGGTGGGTGGAGTATTCTTGGTTTGTTTTATTTATTTATTTATTTATTTATTTATGTATTTATTTATACATACATACATACATACATACATACATACATACTTTCCATACTTTGCCACTTTCTTCTGGCCTGCAAATTTTCTGCTGGAAAATATCAGTTGATAGTTTTATAGGGTTTCCCATAAAATAGTATGTAACTATTTTCTCTTGCTGCTTTTCAAATTCTTTATCACTATTTTTTGTCATTTTAATTATTATGTATCTTGATGTAGACTTCCTTGGGTTGATTTTGTTGGGGGCTCTCTGTGCCTCTTGGATCTGGGCATCTTTTCCTTCCCAGATTATGGACATTTTCAGATATTATTTCTTGAAATAAATATTTTGCCGTATTTCTATCTCTTCTCCTTCTGAGATCCCTATAATGCAAATGTTCTTTTGTTTGATGATGTTGCTGGATTCCCTTAACCTATTCTCATTTTTTAATTACTTTTTTCTTTTTGCTGTTAAATTTGATTGTTTTCTATTACTCTGTCTTCCAGTTCACTGATTGGTTCTTCTTTCTCCTCTAATCTGTTGATTTTCTCTAGTGTATTTTTAACCTCACTTATTGAATTCTTCATCTGTGATTGGTTCTTTTTTTTTTTTTTTTTTTTATTTATTTATTTATTTTTTTTTTTTTTAATTTATTTTTTAATATATGAAATTTACTGTCAAATTGGTTTCCATACAACACCCAGTGCTCATCCCAAAAGGTGCCCTCCTCAATACCCATCACCCACCCTGCCCTCCCTCCCACCCCCCATCAACCCTCAGTTTGTTCTCAGTTTTTAACAGTCTCTTATGCTTTGGCTTTCTCTCACTCTAACCTCTTTTTTTTTTTTTTCTTCTTTTTTCCCTTCCCCTCCCCCATGGGTTTCTGTTACGTTTCTCAGGATCCACATAAGAGTGAAACCATATGGTATCTGTCTTTCTCTGTATGGCTTATTTCACTTAGCATCACACTCTCCAGTTCCATCCACGTTGCTACAAAAGGCCATATTTCATTTTTTCTCATTGCCACGTAGTATTCCATTGTGTATATAAACCACAATTTCTTTATCCATTCATCAGTTGATGGACATTTAGGCTCTTTCCATAATTTGGCTATTGTTGAGAGCGCTGCTATAAACATTGGGGTACAAGTGCCCCTATGCATCAGTACTCCTGTATCCCTTGGATAAATTCCTAGCAGTGCTATTGCTGGGTCATAGGGTAGGTCTATTTTTAATTTTCTGAGGAACCTCCACACTGCTTTCCAGAGCGGCTGCACCAATTTGCATTCCCACCAACAGTGCAAGAGGGTTCCCGTCTCTCCACATCCTCTCCAGCATCTATAGTCTCCTGATTTCTTCATTTTGGCCACTCTGACTGGCGTGAGGTGGTATCTGAGTGTGGTTTTGATTTGTATTTCCCTGATGAGGAGCGACGTTGAACATCTTTTCATGTGCCTGTTGGCCATCCGGATGTCTTCTTTAGAGAAGTGTCTATTCATGTTTTCTGCCCATTTCTTCACTGGGTTATTTGTTTTTCAGGTGTGGAGTTTGATGAGCTCTTTATAGATTTTGGATACTAGCCCTTTGTCCGATGTGTCATTTGCAAATATCTTTTCCCATTCCGTTGGTTGCCTTTTAGTTTTGTTGGTTGTTTCCTTTGCTGTGCAGAAGCTATTTATCTTTATAAGGTCCCAGTAATTCACTTTTGCTTTTAATTCCCTTGCCTTTGGGGATGTGCCGAGTAAGAGATTGCTACGGCTGAGGTCAGAGAGGTCTTTTCCTGCTTTCTCCTCTAAGGTTTTGATGGTTTCCTGTCTCACATTCAGGTCCTTTATCCATTTTGAGTTTATTTTTGTGAATGGTGTGAGAAAGTGGTCTAGTTTCAACCTTCTGCATGTTGCTGTCCAGTTCTCCCAGCACCATTTGTTAAAGAGACTGTCTTTTTTCCATTGGATGTTCTTTCCTGCTTTGTCAAAAATGAGTTGGCCATACGTTTGTGGGTCTAGTTCTGGGGTTTCTATTCGATTCCATTGGTCTATGTGTCTGTTTTTATGCCAATACCATGCTGTCTTGATGATGACAGCTTTGTAGTAGAGGCTAAAGTCTGGGATTGTGATGCCTCCTGCTTTGGTCTTCTTCTTCAAAATTACTTTGGCTATTCGGGGCCTTTTGTGGTTCCATATGAATTTTAGGATTGCTTGTTCTAGTTTCAAGAAGAATGCTGGTGCAATTTTGATTGGGATTGCATTGAATGTGTAGATAGCTTTGGGTAGTATTGACATTTTGACAATATTTATTCTTCCAATCCATGAGCAGGGAATGTCTTTCCATTTCTTTATATCTTCTTCAATTACCTGCATAAGCTTTCTATAGTTTTCAGCATACAGATCTTTTACATCTTTGGTTAGATTTATTCCTAGGTATTTTATGCTTCTTCGTGCAATTGTGAATGGGATCAGTTTCTTTATTTGTCTTTCTGTTGCTTCATTGTTAGTGTATAAGAATGCAACTGATTTCTGTACATTGATTTTGTATCCTGCGACTTTGCTGAATTCATGTATCAGTTCTAGCAGACTTTTGGTGGAGTCTATCGGATTTTCCATGTATAATATCATGTCATCTGCAAAAAGCGAAAGCTTGACTTCATCCTTGCCAATTTTGATGCCTTTGATTTCCTTTTGTTGTCTGATTGCTGATGCTAGAACTTCCAGCACTATGTTAAACAACAGCGGTGAGAGTGGGCATCCCTGTCGTGTTCCTGATCTCAGGGAAAAAGCTCTCAGTTTTTCCCCATTGAGGATGATGTTAGCTGTGGGCTTTTCATAAATGGCTTTTATGATCTTTAAGTATGTTCCTTCTATCCCGACTTTCTCAAGGGTTTTTATTAAGAAAGGGTGCTGGATTTTGTCAAAGGCCTTTTCTGCATCGATTGACAGGATCATATGGTTCTTCTCTTTTTTTTTGTTAATGTGATGTATCACGTTGATCGATTTGCGAATGTTGAACCAGCCCTGCATCCCAGGAATGAATCCCACTTGATCATGGTGAATAATTCTTTTTATATGCTGTTGAATTCGATTTGCTAGTATCTTATTGAGAATTTTTGCATCCATATTCATCAGAGATATTGGCCTGTAGTTCTCTTTTTTTACTGGGTCTCTGTCTGGTTTAGGAATCAAAGTAATACTGGCTTCATAGAATGAGTCTGGAAGTTTTCCTTCCCTTTCTATTTCTTGGAATAGCTTGAGAAGGATAGGTATTTTCTCTGCTTTAAACGTCTGGTAGAACTCCCCTGGGAAGCCATCTGGTCCTGGACTCTTATTTGTTGGGAGATTTTTGATAACCGATTCAATTTCTTCACTGGTTATGGGTCTGTTCAAGCTTTCTATTTCCTCCTGATTGAGTTTTGGAAGAGTGTGGGTGTTTAGGAATTTGTCCATTTCTTCAAGGTTGTCCAATTTGTTGGCATATAATTTTTCATAGTATTCCCTGATAATTGTTTGTATCTCTGAGGGATTGGTTGTAATAATTCCATTTTCATTCATGATTTTATCTATTTGGGTCATCTCCCTTTTCTTTTTGAGAAGCCTGGCTAGAGGTTTGTCAATTTTGTTTATTTTTTCAAAAAACCAACTCTTGGTTTCGTTGATCTGCTCTACAGTTTTTTTAGATTCTATATTGTTTATTTCTGCTCTGATCTTTATGATTTCTCTTCTTCTGCTGGGTTTAGGCTGTCTTTGCTGTTCTGCTTCTATTTCCTTTAGGTGTGCTGTTAGATTTTGTATTTGGGATTTTTCTTGTTTCTTGAGATAGGCCTGGATTGCAATGTATTTTCCTCTCAGGACTGCCTTCGCTGCGTCCCAAAGAGTTTGGATTGTTGTATTTTCGTTTTCGTTTGTTTCCATATATTTTTTAATTTCTTCTCTAATTGCCTGGTTGACCCACTCATTCGTTAGTAGGGTGTTCTTTAACCTCCATGCTTTTGGAGGTTTTCCAGACTTTTTCCTGTGGTTGATTTCAAGCTTCATAGCATTGTGGTCTGAAAGTATGCATGGTATAATTTCAATTCTTGTAAACTTATGAAGGGCTGTTTTGTGACCCAGTATATGATCTATCTTGGAGAATGTTCCATGTGCACTCGAGAAGAAAGTATATTCTGTTGCTTTGGGATGCAGAGTTCTAAATATATCTGTCAAGTCCATCTGATCCAATGTATCATTCAGGGCCCTTGTTTCTTTATTGACTGTGTGTCTAGATGATCTATCCATTTCTGTAAGTGGGGTGTTAAAGTCCCCTGCAATGACCACATTCTTATCAATAAGGTTGCTTATGTTTATGAGTAACTGTTTTATATATCTGGGGGCTCCGGTATTTGGCGCATAGACATTTATAATTGTTAGCTCTTCCTGATGGATAGACCCTGTAATTATTATATAATGCCCTTCTTCATCTCTTGTTACAGCCTTTAATTTAAAGTCTAGTTTGTCTGATATAAGTATGGCTACTCCAGCTTTCTTTTGGCTTCCAGTAGCATGATAAATAGTTCTCCATCCCCTCACTCTCAATCTAAAGGTGTCCTCAGATCTCAAATGAGTCTCTTGTAGACAGCAAATAGATGGGTCTTGTTTTTTTATCCATTCTGATACCCTATGTCTTTTGGTTGGCGCATTTAATCCATTTACATTCAGTGTTATTATAGAAAGATACGTGTTTAGAGTCATTGTGATGTCTGTATGTTTTATGCTTGTAGTGATGTCTCTGGTACTTTGTCTCACAGGATCCCCCTTAGGATCTCTTGTAGGGCTGGTTTCGTGGTGACAAATTCCTTCAGTTTTTGTTTATTTGGGAAGACCTTTATCTCTCCTTCTATTCTAAATGACAGACTTGCTGGATAAAGGATTCTCGGCTGCATATTTTTTCTGTTTAGCACACTGAAGATATCGTGCCAAGCCTTTCTGGCCTGCCAAGTTTCAAAGGAGAGATCAGTCACGAGTCTTATAGGTCTCCCTTTATATGTGAGGGCACATTTATCCCTTGCTGCTTTCAGAATTTTCTCTTTATCCTTGTATTTTGCCAGTTTCACTATGATATGTCGTGCAGAAGATCGATTCAAGTTACGTCTGAAGGGAGTTCTCTGTGCCTCTTGGATTTCAATGCCTTTTTCCTTCCCCAGTTCAGGGAAGTTCTCAGCTATAATTTCTTCAAGTACCCCTTCAGCACCTTTCCCTCTCTCTTCCTCCTCTGGGATACCAATTATGCGTATATTATTTCTTTTTAGTGTATCACTTAGTTCTCTAAATTTTCCCCTCATACTCCTGGATTTTTTTATCTCTCTTTCTTTCAGCTTCCTCTTTCTCCATAACTTTATCTTCTAGTTCACCTATTCTCTCCTCTGCCTCTTCAATCCGAGCCGTCGTGGTTTCCATTTTGTTTTGCATTTCGTTTAAAGCGTTTTTCAGCTCCTCGTGACTGTTCCTTAGTCCCTTGATCTCTGTAGCAAGAGATTCTCTGCTGTCCTGTATACTGTTTTCAAGCCCAGCGATTAATTTTATGACTATTATTCTAAATTCACTTTCTGTTATATTATTTAAATCCTTTTTGATCAGTTCATTAGCTGTTGTTATTTCCTGGAGATTCTTCTGAGGGGAATTCTTCCGTTTGGTCATTTTGGACAGTCCCTGGAGTGGTGAGGATCCGCAGGGCACTTCCCCCGTGCTGTGGTGTATAACTGGAGTTGGTGGGCGGGGCCGCAGTCCGACCTGATGTCTGCCCCCAGCCCACCGCTGGGGCCACAGTCAGACTGGTGTGTGCCTTCTCTTCCCCTCTCCTAGGGGCGGGATTCACTGTGGGGTGGTGTGGCCCGTCTGGTCTACTTGCACACTGCCAGGCTTGTGGTGCTGGGGAGCTGGCGTATTAGCTGGGGTGGGTAGGCAAGGTGCACGGGGGCGGGAGGGGCAGGCTTAGCTCGCTTCTCCTTAGGTGATCCACTTCAGGAGGGGCCCTGTGGCAGCGGGAGGGAGTCAGATCCGCTGCCGGAGGTTTGGCTCCGCAGAAGCACAGAGTTGGGTGTTTGCGCGGAGCGAGCAAGTTCCCTGGCAGGAACTGGTTCTCTTTGGGATTTTGGCTGGGGGATGGGCGGGGGAGATGGCGCTGGCGAGCGCCTTTGTTCCCCGCCAAGCTGAGCTCTGCCGTCCGGGGGCTCAGCAGCTCTCCCTCCCTTTGTCCTCCAGCCTTCCCGCTTTCTGAGCAGAGCTGTTAACTTATGACCTCCCAGACGCTAAGTCGCGCTTGCTGTCGGAACACTGTCCGTCCGGCCCCTCCGCTTTTGCCAGCCCGACTCGGGGGCTCTGCTTGGCCGGCGAGCCGCCCCTCCGCCCCGGCTCCCTCCCGCCAGTCCGTGGAGCGCGCACCGCCTCGCCGCCCTTCCTCCCCTCTTCCGTGGGCCTCTCGTCTGCGCTTGGCTCCGGAGACTCCGTTCTGCTAATCCTCTGGCGGTTTTCTGGGTTCTTTAGGCAGGTGTAGGTGGAATCTAAGTGATCAGCAGGACGCGCGGTGAGCCTAGCGTCCTCCTACGCCGCCATCTTCCGGAACACTCTGATTGGTTCTTTTTTTGTATTCTCTCTGTTGAATGTTTCATTGAGGTCTTCCACTCTTTTCTCTAGGCCAGTAAGTATCTTTATGACCATTACTTTGAGTTCTGTATCAGGTATATTGCTTTTCTCTGTTTCATTTAGTTCTTTTGCTGTTATTTTGTCTTGTTCTTTCATTTGGAACATATTCCTTGGTCTCATTTTGTCTAACTTTGTGTGTTTGTTGCTGTGTATTAGGAAAGTCAGTTGTATCTTGTGATCTTAAAGTGGTGACTTTAGGCAGAGTTCCTATGTTGCCTTGTAGCTCAGTGTCCCCTGTTCATCAGAAGTAGGTGCTTCAGGGGTCTCTCCTATGTGAGTTGTATGTGCCCTCCTGTGGTGTCTGACCCTCATTTGCTCTCAGTCCAGGGGGCTGCAATGACCCACTTTGCCTATTTTAGGCACGGTTTGGTTCTTGTGCTCTTAAGAGGCTAGTCTGGGGCCACTGTGGGCTTGTACTTAGGCAGTGTCAGCAGTCAGACCAGAGGTCTTTCCCTGTCTATCTGTTGTGGCTGCAGTAGCACAGAGTGGCATGGTTTTCTCCCTATCTTTGTCCCCTGAGAGACATTTGTTGGTGGATGGAGCCAGCACTTAAACCAGATGCTGCCTGGGCTGCAGGTGCACTGACGGTCAGGGCACTTTCTATTGTCAATTACAAGATTTGGGTGTCAGGACTTCCAGGATACTGAAATGTGGGGTTACTTTTCCCTTTCCTCAGTGCAAGAATCCCTTTGATGCCTCTGATGGGGCTGCTTGCAGTAATGGGATGTGGCAAGAGCTGCTTTGGAAGGACTCCTGCTGATTAGGCTGGTTAGATGGGGCACATCTGCAGGAAAATTGGAGGGAGGGACAGGACCCACGCTGTTAGCAAGTTAGGTAAAGGGTGTTACTGTTTTTCCTGCAGTGTCTGGCTGTCTACATTGGGAGTCAGGGGCAGAAATGGCGTTTGTGAGCTCTTTTGTTCTTGGAGAAGGCCCCTCCAGCTTGAGTTCTGAGATTCGTAGTGAATCTACTTCCTGTGTTCTCCGGGTGCTTTTCAGACTGCTCTCTCTATGCTCTATCTTGGCAGGGCTGTTTGTTATGCTTTCTTTCTCTAAGGGCGGGACCTCAGTTTCCTGTCACCCTCCAGTTATCCCAGAGTAAGCCTGCTCATTTTTAAAGTACCCAGATTTAAGCTCTGCTTCTTTTAAAAGCTGGCAAAGTTAAGCTCCATTGGTTTTCAAAGCCAAATGTTAATGGGAACTTGTCTTTCCAGTGCAGATCCCTTGTATCTGGGATGCCTACTGTTAGATCTGCTCTTCTCCCTTTTTTGTGCTGTGGTGTCCCTCCAGTTTATAGTTAGTCTTTTAGGAGTTTGTTTCATGACAGCATCTCTGCCCTTGTTACCCTTTTTGGTGTCGTCCTCTCTAGGGTTAACTGTGGAAAGTCTGTTCTGCCAGTCCTTTGGTCATTTTTCAGGTTGGATGCACTGATGTACCTGTTATCTAGGTAAGTCCCTAGAAGTAGGTAAGCTTAGGGTCCTTCTATGATGTCATCTTTTCAGAAGTAGAATTTTGTATCTTTTATCTATTTTCTGCCACCCCTAAATTCCCAACACCCCATTTCTGGCAAACAACAATCTGTTTTTTTGTTTCTGTGAGCTTTTTGTTTGTTTGTTTGGTTGGTTTTTTCCAATTTCAGTGTTGTTTTTCTTTTTGTTTTTTTGTTTTTTCTCTCCTATCTGGCTTGTTTCACTTAGCTTAATACCCTAAAGGTCCATCCATGTTGTTGCAAATGGCAGGATTTTCTTATTTCTCACGGTTAAATTATAGTCCATTGTATATACACAGCACACAGCATATTTCCTTTATCATGCATCCTTCGACGAACACTTAGGTTATTTCCATGTCTTGGCTATTGTAAATAATGCTGCAGTGAACATGGGGTGCAGATAACTCTTTGAGATAGTGACTTTGTTTCCTTGAGGTATATATCCAACAGTGGAATTGCTGGATATTATGGTACTTCTGCTTTTCCTCTTTGAGGAACTTCTATACTGTTTTCCACATGACTGCATCAATTTATATTCCCACCTACAGTGCACAAGGATTCTCTTTTCTCCACATTCTCACCAACACTTGTTATCTCTTGTCTTTTTGATTACAGGGTAATGTGATAGTTCAGGGGTAAAGTGATAGCTCAGTGTTGTTTTAATTTGTATTTCTCTGTTGATTAGTGATGTTAAATACCTATTCATATACCTGTTGGCCATTTATCTATCTTCTTTGGAAAAAAATGTGTATTTAGTTCCTCTGCTCATTTTTTAATTCGATTGTTCATTTGTTGAATTGTATCAGTTCTTTATATATTTTAGATATTAACCCCTTCTCAGATATATGATTTATAAATTTTTTCTCCCATCCTGTAGATTACCTTTTCATATGGCTGATTACCTTTTGCTGTGCAGAAGCTTTTTATTTTGGTATAGTCCCTCTGCCTCTCAAATTTCAAAATCTGCCCAGTATTTGTGAAAGCTTTCTCTTTCTTATTCTTCTTGTTTTTATATGTATTTTCTTTAGTTCATTAGACTGAATTAATGGCTTATTTCTTTTATTATGTTGCTGTAGTGCATGGGTTTTTTTGTCAGTTATATATATATATGTGTGTGTGTTAACAGTATTTTTAAATTGTGCAGTTAGCCTTCATTAGACACTTTTTTATAGAATTTAATGGTTCAATTTGTTCTTTTGACAATGACTGTATAAGTAAATTCATATTTATTGGTAAAGAATAATTAAAATAATAAAATTTCATGTGCACACAGCTTTGGGATAACTAATACAAGGTTTTGTCATTGTCGTATGTGTATTTGTGTGTGTGTTTTTTTCCGTCTCCATATATTACACAATTGAATAGTTATTTTTCCTCTTTTTTTACCTGGTTTTGGGTAGTGAGTCAGTTCCATCCACCTGTACTACATGTCATATGACCCTCCCACAGTGCTTTCTGTGGGATAAATGGAACACTGGGGAGCTGGCACCTTTATCTTTTGCCTCTTAACTGCACTGTTTCAATAAGTGAGTAAAGATTTGATTGGTATTTTTAGTTGGGCTTGTTATCCTAATGGACTGTTTCAACACCTGATAGCTTGACAGTAAGGTTCAAAATGTCTTTTGATTTTACCCAGAGGTCCCATTGTCAACAAAATTTACGAGGCTTGTAACGAAGAAGAAAGTATAATACAAAAAAAGCAGTCGATACAAATTCCATCTGAAGAACCTTAGATGTTGGACTTACTAGACAAAGACAAAATGATTTAAACTGTGCTCGAAGAACTAAAGAAACTATGTGTAAATAACTGAAGGAAAGTATGAGAATGATATCTCACCAAATAGAATCTCAATGAAGAGATACAAATTATAAAATGGAACCAAATTGAAATTAGAGAGATGAAAACTAACTGAAAAAAAATTTACTATCAAGGCTCACCAGCAGGTTCAAGCATGCAGAAGAAAGTAGTAGTGCACTTTAGCATAGGACAATTTTCCACTCTAAGAAACAGAAGGAAAAATGAAAACCTCACAGGCCTGTGCGATACCAGTGGGTATGCAAACACATACATATAGCAGGTAAAGAAGGCGGGGAAAAAGAGGAAAGGGACAGAAAGACTATATGAAGAAATATGGGCACATTACTGAACACGTTTATAAAGCTCAAGAAACTGTATAACTCTTAGAAGAAAACATAGATATAAAACTTCTTGACCTTCCAAGTGGCACGAGTTTCTTAGATATTGCACCTAAAGCATAAACACAGAAAAATAGATAAGTTTGATTTCAGCATAATTAAAAAAATGTACATTGAAGGGCACTATTAAGAAAGTGAAAAGACAACACAAACAATGGCAGAAAATGTTTGCAAATCATTTATCTGATAACAGTTTATTATTCAGAACATATGAAGAATTCTTATAATTCAACAATAAAAAGAATCTATTAAAAAATGGAGAAAATATTTGAATAGACATTTCTCCAAAGAAAATACACAAATGGCCAAAAAACACATAAAAAGATGCTCAACATTATAAATTATTCAGGAAATCCAAGGTAAAATCAGAAGTACCACCTCATAACCACTAGAGTTGCTATAATAAAATATATGGGCAATAACATAACTTTGTGAAGATGTTTCTTGGTACTTGAAAGAGTCAAACATAGAGTTACTATACGATCCAGCAGTTGCACTCTTTAATATATAACAAAAGAACTGAAAGCACATATTCACACCAAAACTTATACATGAATGTTTATAGCAGTTCTATTCAGTATCAGCCAGAATATGGAAACAGTCCTGATGTCCATCAACTGATGAATGGATAAACAGGTGTGGTATATCCATACAATGGAATTTTATTCAACAGTGAAAATCATACTTCTCTATTTTTCCTTTGTTTATGCTTCAGGTGCAATATCTAAGAAAGTCTTGCCACTTTTCTTCTAAGAGTTATACAGTTTCTTGAGCTTTATAAATGTGTTCAGTAATGTGCCCATATTTCTTCATATAACCTTTCTGTCCCTTTCCTCTTTTTCCTCGCCTTCTTTACCTGCTATATTCAACAATGAAGTATTGATAAATGGTACATAATGGATAATCTTAAAAACATTACCCTAAGTGAAAGAGCCTGACATAAAAAATCACAGATGTATTCATTCATGTTAAGTGTCTAGAATTGACAAATCGATAGAGACAGAAAGATTAATGATTGCCAAAGAATGTAAATACACTAAAAGTCCTTGATTTTTGCAATTTAAAATAGAGAACTTTCACCGTACTTTTGATTTGTATTTCCCTAATGATGAGTGAGATACCATCTCACACCTGTCAGAATGGCTAAAATTAACAGAGTACGTAATGGAGTTATTGGTGAGGATGTGGGGAAAGGAGAACCTCTTACACCTTTGCAGCCATTCTGGAAAACAGTATGAAGGTTCCTCAAAAAAGTAAAAAGTAGAACTACCTATGACTCAACAATTGCACTAGTAGGTATATACCCAAAGGATACAAAAATACATATTCAAAAGGGTGCATACACCCCAACGTTTATAGCAGCATTGTCAACAATAGCCAAACTATGGAAAGAGCCCAAATGTTCATTGCAGATGAATTGATAAAGAAGATGTGGTATATATACACAATGGAATATTACTCAGCCATCAAAAGAAATGAAATCTTGTCTTTTGTAATGTCATGGATGGAGCTAATGAAGTAAATCAATCAGAGAAAGACAGATACCAGATAATTTCACTCAGGTGGAATTTAAGAAATGAAACAGATGAACCTAGAGTAAGGAAAAAAAGTGAGAAGCAAACCATCAGAAACTTTCTTAACTATAGGGAACAAACTGAGGGTTCATGGAGGGAGGTGGATGAGGGATGGGCTAAAGGGGTGATGGGGTATAAAAGAGGGTAATTAGTGTGATGAGCATTGGGTGTTATATGTAAGGAATCACTGAATTCTACGCCTAAAACCAATTTGACCATACATGTTAACTAATGAATTTAAATAAAAACTTGAAACTAATAAAATAGTGAATTTTATGGTATATGAATCATATCTCAACTAAAAACATTTAAAAATGCATAGTTTATTAATTTTCACAATGATAATACTTGTGTAACAATATTTAAGCCAAAAAAAGTAGGGCATTGTCAATATTGCATATCTCCTTTTGGGGTGCCTGGGCAGCTCAGTCGGTTAAGCGTCCGACTTCTGCTCAGGTCATGATCTTGTGGCTTGTGAGTTTGAGCCCCGAGTTGGGTTCTGTGCTGACAGCTCAGAGCCTGGGATCTATTTCAGATTATGTGTGTGTGTCTCTCTCTCTGCCTCTCCCCTGCTTGTGCTCTTTCTCTCACACAAATAAAATAAAACCTTAGAAAAATATTGCATATCTACTTTAATGTTGTTTTCAAGGTTTTAAAATCTATGTTTGCACACCAAAGTACTGTATTACTAATATATATGATGTTTTTGCCTATACTCTATTACTCAAAATTATGCATGTGAGGTTCATTAAAGTTGTTGCAAGTAGCTATAGTATGTTCACTTTCATTGCAATATATTTTTTTCTATTTTATTATACTACATTTGATTTAATATATGCATATTCAATTGACAGAATTTGGAGGTTTTTTTTTTTTTTTTTCAACGTTTTTTATTTATTTTTGGGACAGAGAGAGACAGAGCATGAACGGGGAGGGGCAGAGAGAGAGGGAGACACAGAATCAGAAACAGGCTCCAGGCTCCGAGCCATCAGCCCAGAGCCTGACGCGGGGCTCGAACTCACGGACCGCGAGATCGTGACCTGGCTGAAGTCGGACGCTTAACCGACTGCGCCACCCAGGCGCCCCTGGAGTTTTTTGTATTACAAATAATGCAGTAATCTTGTATATGTTTTTTGATGCACATATGCATCAGTTTTGTTGATTGCATATTTTTTTGGATGTGCATATGAATGTGATTCCTAACAGGCTGAATTGCTGGATTATGGGGTATACATAAGCCTAGCTTTAGGAGATAATGACAAGGAAATTTATACCATCACCAGCAAGTATAAAGGGTCCAGCTGCTTTATTTCCTTAGTGTTGTATTTGGGGGCACCTGAGTTGCTCAGTCGGTTGGGCGTCCGACTTCAGCTCAGGTCATGATCTTGCAGTCCGTGAGTTCGAGCCCCGCATAGGGCTCTTTGCTGACAGCTCAGAGCCTGGAGCCTGTTTCAGATTCTGTGTCTCCCTCTCTCTCTGACCCTCCCCCGTTCATGCTCTGTCTCTCTCTCTGTCTCAAAAATAAATAAACGTTAAAAAAAAATTATTATTTGGGTTATTTGGTATTGAGTTGTATAAGTTTTTTGTATATTTTGGGTACTAACCCCTTATCAGATATGTCATTTCCAAATATCTTCTCCCATTCACTAGATTGTCTTCTAGCTTTCTTGTTTCCTTTTCTCTGCAGAAGCATTTTATTTTGATATAGCCCCAGTAGTTTATTTTGATTTTGTTTCCTTCTCCTCGGGAGACCTATCTAGAAAAATGCTGCTATGCCTAACATCAGAGACATTGCTGCCTGTGCTCTCTTCCAGGGTTTTTATGGTTTCAGGTATTATATTTAAGTTTTTAATCCATTTTGAGTTTATTTTGTGTATGGTGAAAGAAAGTGGTCCAGTTTTATTCTTTTGCATGTAGTTGGCCATTTTTCTCAACAGTGTTTGTTGAAGAGAGTATCTTTTTTCCATTAAGTGTTCTTGCCTCCTTTGTCAAACACATGGGTTTATTTCTGGGCTCTCTTCTATTCCACTGATTTATGTATCTGTCTTTGTGCCAGTCCCTTACTGTTTTGATTACTTTATCTTTGTAATAGATCTTAATCTGGGATTGTGATACCTCCAGTATTCTTATTTTTCGAGATCAATCTGGTTGTTCAGGGTATTTTATGGTCCCCTACCATTTTAGGATTCTTTGTTCAGTCTGTGAAAAATGCTGTTGATATTTTCATAGGGATTGAATTAAATCTGTAGATTGCATTGGGTAGTATGACATTTTAACAATATTCATTCTCCCAGTCCATTAACATGGAATATCTTTACACTAGTTTGTCATCTTCAATTTATTTCATCAGTGTTTATAGTTTCAGAATATAAACTTTCACCTTCTTGGTTTAGTTTATCCCTAGGTATTATATTATATTTGGTGCAATTTAAACCTGATTGCTTTCTCAATTTCTTTTTCTGCTACTTCATTATTAGTGTATAGTATTGCAACAGATTTCTCTATATTGATTTTATATTCTGAAACCTTATTGAATTCATTTATCGGTACCGGTAGTTTTTTGGTGGAGTTTTTAGAGTTTTCTATAGATAGTATCGTGTCATCAGCAAATACTCAAAGTTTTATTTTTTCCTTACCAATTTTGATGCCTTTTATTTCTTTTTCTTCTCTGATTGCTGTGGCTAGGATTTCCAGTACTGTGTTTAATACAAATGGTGAGAGTGGACATCTTTATCTCTTCCTGATCTTAGGGGAAAAGCTCTCAGTTTTTCACTATTGATTTTGGTATTAGTTGTGGTCTTTTCATATATGGCCTTTATTATTTGGGGGGAGGGCTTTATTATGTTGAGGTAAGATCCCTCTAAACCCACATTGTTGAGAGTTTTTATCATGAGTGGGTGGTGCATTTTGTCAGATGCTTTTTCTGCATCTATTGAAATGATCATGTTTTTTTTTTTTTCTTGTTAAAATGGTGTATTATGTTGATTAATTTGTGAATATTGAGCCACCCTTGCATCCCTGGAATAAATCCTTCTGGATCATTGTGAATGATTATTTTAAATGCATTGTTGGATTTGATTTGCTAATATTTTGTTGAGAATTTTACATCTATATTCATCAGGCATATTTACATATATTCCTCTTTTTTGATATAGTTTTTATCTAGTTTTGCTATCAGGGAAATGCTGGCCTCATAGAATGACTTTGGAATAAATTTTGGTTGTTTTTTTCTTATTGATTTGTAGGGTTTTCAAATATATTTGATGTATAGGTACTTTTTTGGTTTTACGTATTGTAAATAACTTCTTCCGCTCTGTGGTTCATTCTTTGTTGTCTCTTAATGGTGTATTTTATTGCACAGAAATTTCTAAAGTTAATGTCTGATTTAATATTCTTTTCCTTTATTCTTAGTTATTTGATTGTTTCAGAAAGTCTTTGCCTTCATGGAAATAATTATCACGTTTTTCCATATCTTCTATGACTAAGTCAATATAGGATGTTTATTATTGTCTGTTTTGTGTTATTATTGTTTACCTTTATGTATACATCAAAATACACCTAGAATTTATTTGCATGTAAAATACATTGTGGGAATCAGGTTTACTCCTTTTTCTTTAAAAAAATTTCTTTAAGTTTTATTTATTTGAGAGAGAGAGAAAGAGAGAGAGCATGAGCAGGGGAGAAGCAGAGAGAGAATCTCAGGTAGGCTCCATGCTGTCAGTGTGGAGCCCAATGCAGGGCTCAAACTCATGAACTGTGATCAGAATGTTTAATGACATGAATCGGTGTCCATTTTTAAGTGGATCTTTAAGTTATTTATTTACTTTTGTGACTGCTTTAACTGATTCATAGTTATAGAGTTCTTCATTTCAAGATGTGGTGTGTGTCTAGTTTCACTGAAATGTCACAGTGGGTGCTTATAGAAGTGTGTTGTCTTTCCACTTGTAATAATTAAAGAGCAGGATCTTGAGTTTGATGATGACTTAGATATTAACCCTTGCATTAGTTGATAGACACATTAGCAGTGAAATGGAGAACATTTTGCAAGTTGATACAAAGAAAACCAGAATAACATTAAGTTTCAAAAAGATGTCATTGGTTTGACAGTGAAAATACATATTTGAAATCTTATTTTTAAGAGGTATGTTGGAAACAAACAAAAAAATATCTCACAGTCTTTTTATGGATTTTTCCTGTTTCTTATTTTTAAGAATTAAATTTAAGACTACTTACTGCAAAAGATATTGCCATGAACATAGCTGTTGGTTTACCTGAAGCACATGCCCTTAACATGCTAAACACAAGGCAGTTATTTAAAGGATGTGTGAATCTTCAGTTCTTATTGTGACATATGTGAAAAATGATTGATGGTCAGGAAGATTAATAGAGCAAAACAAATTCTTACACAGTTTCTTCAGGGTACCATCTAAATGTAGAAAAAGGAATAGGCAAAGATGAAATGGTATAATAGAATGATGTATGACATTTATATGTCAAGAGAACAGTGTTAACCTGTACTTGTTTATCACATATTTGCTAGTTTGCTTACAGATAAATATGCCTTGTCTTATTTGTAATTTATTAATCTAGAAATTGGTCAGTTCTAGTTAAAATACATATATTGGGAAATATTTTTAGCACTTATTGGGTTTATAGAGATTACTGTTGTTCTATTTATAAGAAAATATTTCAACATTGTTTTAAACCAGTGCTGAGAGAACTTTATGGGATGAAAATGTTCTCAGTGTTTTCCATTATAGTGTTTACTGGCAACACATGGCTATTGAGCACTTGGCATGTGACAAGTGCAATTGAGGAAATGCATTGTTAAAATTTTATTTAATTTTAGTTAATGTAAATTTCACATTAAATGTCCACATGTGGCTGATTAGCATAGTCAACAGCATGCTGTTTTACATTTATCTGAGTTAAAACATGTTAAAATACTTAGAACAGTATTTTTTAGATAATCAGTACTTATCACTTGTTGCTATTGTTATTAACATTATCTGTATATTTTATAGTATATTTATGTATAGTATAGTATATTTATAGTATATTTTATTTTATAGTATATTTTGGGAAATAGGCTGGTCACATGAATCCAGTTAACAAGATATTGTCTTAAATATTTGTGCACTAAAAGCTCTAAGAATCTGTCAGCAGTACTCTTTGGTATCCATTCTCCTGACATCCACTGGCTTAAAAAAAATGGTTTCATTGGATTCTCTGGTGTGAAATTTGAGATCTTTTCATGATTTAAAAGCTGAATTATATAAATTGTGAACTCTCTATACTTCTTGTTCTTTCTTTCTCTATTTTCTTATTTCTTTTATATTTTTAAAATCACAACGGGGAAGATTTGGATTTACATCAGTAAGTTGTCAGAGGAAGAACAATGCAAATAAAAATAAGTTTTTTATTTCTGAATCTCACATTAAATGATGAAAACAACATAAGCACATACCTCTTCTACCTACTGGATAAGAAAAATCAGTTTTGTCCTTTAAGTTTCATAGAATTGCAATATTTATTTATTTATTAATGTTTATTTACTTTGAGAGAGTGTGTGTGAGCTAGCAGGGGGAGGGGCAGAGAGAGGGAGAGAGAGAATCCCAAGCAGGTCCACGTTGTTAGCACAGGCCCCATGCAGGGCTTGAACTCACCAACCAGAGATGGTGACCTGAGCTGAGATGAGGAATTAGACACTGAACCGACTGAGCCACTCAGGTGCCCCTGCCATATGTATTTATAAGACCTCACAAAATGTTTGATTTAAACATTTTAAGGGGCACATAACTTGCACCTGAAGATAATTTTAACTAAGAATAACTTCGTTTCTAGTCTGTTGATTTTCTGTTATCCTCAGTTTGGAGCTACCTCAATATGAGGTCATGAATTCCCTCAATATTCCTGTGAAACAAGCCAATTTAATTTGGATAATCATTGCTATTATCTTTTTTTTTTTTTAATTGCACTTTTACTACATTTTTCATGTAGTCGCCTTGAGGTCCTTTACAAAACCATATTTAGATTTTAACCTTCTGCTGTTCTATAAGCTTAGGCAAAGATCCTGAATGTAACTGGCTGATAGTTTTAAGCTACAATAAATGCAGCTTCCCAAAATGCTTATGTCCCACAATGCCAGAGGCCAGACTTCAACAACAAGAATAACTGATCCTCTTTTGTGTGAAGTTTTCTAGGACCAGAAATTGTGATGTCAGTAGGAAAGCAGCAGTTAGGAAAAGATATTCATAGAGAGCACAACTAGAATATAGTTAATGGGCTTCAAAAAATTAACTGGGATAAAATTTGAAATTAATCTATTGCAAGGCTTATCAACAATAATATGTATTTTTTCCAGTCTGTATTCTCACAAAAGGCACTAATGTTGGTAGTACAACTTACACTGAGTACAGCTGACCTTATTTAGAACAGATACTGATGGTTGCTTACTTCCTGGCTGTGTCCCCTTTATCCTAACTGTCCTCTGATTTTGTTCAAGGATCTACCTTCATATACTTGTCAGTGAGCTTCATAGGTCTATTCTCAGCCTAGAGGTGAAGGGTGTCAGCCAGCCATGTTGTCCTCATCACCTTTGAAGATGTTGACTTGGCATGGGCTCCATGTCTCTCCTGGCCAATAAGAGTGCTGTTGCTGGGAGTGCATCCTGAGAAGGTTTTTTTTGTTGGTGAAAAGATACAAGAAAAAAATGGGCCCTGTTCTGCCTCTGAACTTCACTGGGAACACAACAGTGATGCAGCTTGTGTAGCTACCATCTAACCTGTCAGGGAGCTAATTTGAGAACATAGCCTATGAACTGAAACTTGTAAATAACCAGAGTCCTTGCTAAAGGCATGGAGCTTTTGCAATAACCAATCAAAAGAAGTGTTCTCCCAATTTCCCGGTTTTGTGTATAATAATTGCCACATTATTTAAACCATAGGAGTAGGGATTTTCAGTTTCTTGTGGTCCAAAGTTTCATAACTCATATATTTCAGTATTATTTTTATGTGTAAATGAATATAGGTGTTAAATAATTATTTGAATAAAGGCAAGTTTAGGATGATAATTTCACATTTTTTTCCAGATACAGAAATATCTTTTACTCATGGTTATCTGGATTAGGATTACTATGATCTGTCCATGCCTGCTAGCTTGTATGCTGAATTAGTTCACCTTTTTGTTTCTAAGTTCTATCTCATATAAATAAGAATTTTAAAACTTATTTAATATTCAGGATATAAAGCAGTTTGATTTGTGTTTTTTTAAATGACCATGATAAAATCAAAGGAAAACAACATCAATTAGAACATTTTATTAAAATATTCAGATGTATAATGAACTTAAGGTTCTGATTCAGATGCCATGAAAACATTTAATATATTCAGTAAGAAAATTTATTTGTAAATGTAATAATTAGTATTCTGAATCCCTTCTATTTCTACTATTGCATAAGATGAGTTTCCATCAGATTTCACAGACTAGAATTTTCTATAAACTACATACCCTAGATCATACTTGATCTTGATGGTACTATTTCAGATGATTAGATATGGTCTCCAGGCATCCTGATGTTGTGCCATATAATGGGTTTGAGAAGGAGTATATAGAACTCTAAAGAAAAACACATTGAAAAGGTTAGGATTTTAGGCATTAAAATAACAGACCTCTTTCTAGATCATGCAGAATGAAGTGAGCATTCCTGACTCTCTCCCTAGTACCTTTAGTCCACACTTACTGTTGACAGGCCTAATGTTGGTGTGTGTATCCAAGGCCATTGGGGCATAGGACTGCCTTATCCTCACCTCTGGTGAGACAGGGGAATGCAGTGGCCAGAATCTTGACTCTTTCTAGGGTGCTGGTTTCTCTAAGTCTGCTGTATTGATCACAGTTGAGTTAAACAAAACAAACAAACAAACAAACAAACAAACAAAATACAAAACCACTACCACCGCCAACAACAAAAAACCCCAGCTTTTAGTTCAGAGACTTACAGTTTACAGAATATATTAGGAAACCTAAAATGTGGAGTTTTTTTTAGGACAGACACCTTGATTTCTTCAACAAATCACAAAGAAAACATGAGACAGAAAGAAAATGGAACCTAGAGATTAAGAGTCTTAGGAAACATACCTGTCAATTTGGATGTATATACCATACATGCTGATTTTAAAAATACAGCAACAACAGCAGTTGAACATTGAATATTTGATGATATCAAGGAATTATTATTAAATGTTTACCTGTGATATTATGGTCATATTTTTTAAAAGTCTTTATTCCTTAATGGTACAACTGAAGTCTTTACATGTGAAATGAAATGATATCTGGGATTTGCTTAAAAATACTCTGGTTGACACCAAGTGAGCCCTAATGTAAATTATGGACTCTGGATGATATGGAGATACAGATTTGTCTGTGTAACAAATGTACCACCTCTGGTGCAGGATGTTGATAATGGGGTAGGCCATGTGTGTGTGTGAGGCGGGGGAGGGGATGTAGGAGAGCTCTGTGTGCCCTCTGCTCAATTTTGCTATGAACCTAAAACAGCTCTAAACAAAACAAAGTCTTAAGAAAAAAAAAAAAAAGCAAACCATCATCACCGCTCTGATGTGTAGTGGGAATGGGTAGCAGTAGAGGTGAAACAAGAATGACCACGGTTTGGCTATTACTGAAGTCGGGTGATGGATATACAGCAGTTCATTATACTATTCTCTCTATATCAGGATATGAGAATGTTCTCTGAGTTTTTAGAGGAGTATTTTTTGGAGAAGTCAATTTCACTGTTACAAAGTCAGGAAAGGTACATTTGGTTTAAAATAAAGTTATTGTTGGGGCGCCTGGGTGGCTCGGTCGGTTAAGTGTCCGACTTCGGCTCAGGTCATGATCTCGCGGTCTGTGAGTTCGAGCCCCGCGTCGGGCTCTGTGCTGACAGCTCAGAGCCTGGAGCCTGTTTCAGATTCTCTGTCTCCCTCTCTCTCTGCCCCTCCCCTGTTCACGCTCTGTCTCTCTCTGTCTCAAAAATAAATAAACGTTAAAAAATAAATAAATAAATAAAGTTGTTGTTTCTGAAACAACAGAAATCAAAGCAGCAACAAAGTTCAAGAACTATGACAGATTTCTTCTCTAGCCTTTCTTAATGGAAAGGAAAAAAAATGTGAAAGAGGAATTGTTTTTAATTAGGATAGAGAAAAGGAAATTGTTTCCAAGGTTCTCTAGAGTCACTGACTGCACTCATATGCATACATAGTAGAGTCTTGAAAGCACCTTGAAGGGTGGGTCTTGATATGAACCCCCACCTGTGTGCCAGAGAAGCCATTTCTCAATAGAAAGAAAAAGATGTACAACAGCTTCCTAGCGGCTTTTTAATTACTACAAGTTTATAAGATATTAATATAAAAATGCTAAATTTAAAAGACTACATTTTATATCATTTATATCTTTCGGATACTAAATGTTAAAGATTTAAAAAAAGTAAAATTTCCTTCCTTTACTAAAAATGAAGTAGCTTTGTGTTATGCCTATCTACTTTGCCAAGAAGATAAATTACATTAGGCTTCTTAAATATCCATTTATTTATTCATTGGAGGGGCTACATTTTAATTTTTGCTGTGTCTTGATTAACTTGATATATCATCCAAATTAATTCTCTCTGTGCTCTGTGAAATATCTTCTTGTTTTCATTCCTACCAAAACAATACTAAAAGTATGTATGACATCATTAGTAAATAAAACACACAAAAAAGTCAAGTGTTGTGTTAACCTTCAGCCATATCAACCAACTCTCCAGAACTACTAGAAACTGTCTGATCTGGCACCTTGTTACTCATTTCAGTAATGGTAACAACTGTTCGTGGCCTATTTTCATTTAAAAAAAATAGGGGGGATCAACACTTTTGTTTTCTATATGCTCACTTTGACAAGAGAATGAATCAGATATATTTCTAAAATCGCATGTAAGGAGGTTTTCATAGATAAGAAGTGACATGTCAGGCTAATCCTATTTTATACCCAAATGAATGCTCATATTATCTACTTAAAGAGATGAAAAAGATTTTATTGCCCATTTTCTCTCTAGACTACTTATTGCACTAAATAAGGAATGACCCTAAAAAGGCCCAAGAAAGATGTAATACACTTTAATTTTTCCTTTAGTCTTCTGAGTTATCAGGTAATAGCCTTTTACTGCTCACACCTAAATTTAAAGGGAGCACAGAATGCTATCCTCCCTTTTGTCTTTGGGAATAGAATACAAAGAACAGTCAATAAAGAGTTACTACGGGTAGCTGACTAATACTCTGGATTAAACTGATATTTTCCAGATTTGTCAGCTCTCGTTGAGTATGAATAGTGACCACAAAGCCACTTAACAGTGAACTGACTTTACAAGCAGATTGAATCTGTCCTGGAATGGAAAATTCTCACTGCACATTTAGAGCAACTGAAATTCCTTCCCATTTCCAATGAACTGACTCTGCTAAAACATTCCTCTTAGCCATGATGTGGAAACATGTCCAGATGACCCTGTGTGTGTGTGTGTTTCTGCTTCTGAAACAATACAGTTCACCATTAGCACTTACCTCCGTTTTCTCTGGGTCCCTCCAGTTCCCATAAACTGGATTAACAAATGCTTGGTTAACACTTGCTTTAGTTTTCCTTAAAGCACACAGGGCCATTAAAAGAAAAAAAGAAGAAGAAGTATTAAATGTAGCACCGTCCTTTTTCAGGTTATTATCTGATAGACATATTTGAGAGACACATTGTCTAAACAGCATACTTATTTTTATGAATGTATTATCATAAGTAAACTTTTTTTTCTTTTCTTTTTTTTTTTAAGGACACCAAGGCAACCACATTCTTGAAAGCAAATTTAATTTGAACTCTGGATATTTAGATCCAAATAAACACAAGCAAATAAAAAGTGGCATAAATCAGTATTAAAGTTGATTTCTTAAAATGTTACTCAAGTAATACAAAGGATACAACATTAAAAAGTGCTGCCTATACGGAAAGGCCACCTTAGATTTCAAAAGTACCAAACCACCAAATCCTGAGGACTATTTTTCATGACAGTGTCTGTTACAAAGATCTATAGCAATGAATCAGTGTTTAACATTTTAAATAGCAAATGGAAATATGAGTGTTTGAAGAGTTCTTAATGTTAGTGTTTTTTCTTTAATGAATCATAAGAAATATGTGTTTGATAATGTCCTTGATAATCTCACATAGTGGTCTAGGTCTGCTTAATTTACTCTGATTAACTGCACTCCTAATGATCACTTTCTTTTTATTCTTAATTACTTAAGGGTCAATAGACTTATTAGAAGACAACAAGCCCTGGAATAGTTGGCCACAACTGGAATAAAAAATGTATTCATGACAGGAACAAAAAAATATAACCAGATAACTAAAGATACTTCATTAAAGATTCCTGGAAAGATCCCATACATGTACACACACACACACACACACACACACACACACACACACACATAATGGAGAATGGAAGACCAATTGTAGGATACTTGCCAGTGTCTTGAAGGCAGCCAGGAGGGAAAAAACAAACATATATAAACGTGTGTGTGTCTGTGTGTGTGTGTGTGTGTGTGTGTGTGTGTGTGTGTGTGTGAGAATATTTTTGCCTAGTCAGGGTATAATGGCAATAAGTCTGTCAATAATATACCTGTAAATCCTAAGGGAAAAGGTTATGAAGACGAAACTCTTACTTATTTGTTTTTTCAAAAGAAATTGTCAGAGTTATAACCTCTTATTGTCATTTACCAAACCACATAATCCTCTTCTAAGAAAGAACAGTATTAGTGAGTCCAGCAGCCTAATCTGGGTAATAGTGTTTGACTGGCAATACATTTCTCCTGTGGATTCAGTCTTCAAAGCTTCCTAATTTCCACTATTTCTATACAATTGGCTTAAATATTCAATAGCTTAACCAGTTCACACTTATTGTGTCTGTGGCTATCAATGCATAGGGACATATATACCATCTATATTTGTGGATTATTATTTGAAAGAAATCATAGAGACACTATTAAATAGTGAGTCAACAAGTATCTGTTAGTTCCTTAACTGTATCAAGTGAATACTTATGAGTTGCTACAGTTAGGTTGAATAAATGGTATTTGAGTCTTTGCCTTTCCCTCCTCCAAGACTAGTAAATCCAAGTTCTCAGAGTAGTAAGCTCAGTCAGTGATGTAGTTAGGCACAGGCCTTGGCAGGGTTGCTTTTAGAGTTGAGACTGGGTAGGGAGTTGAAGAGAAGTTTCAAGATGCCAAAACAAAGACTGGAGAGAGAGAACATGGGGGTAGGGAGTAACAAAACAAAATGGAAATTAGGAACTAGATAAAGATCAGACAACTGCAGACACAGCTCAGCACGGCTCAGAAAAATTAATCTCAGCTGAAATCAGGCATGGAATCAGGAAGCAAGAGGAAATCTAAACCATAGGGTCAGACAGGACAGATGATCCAAAAGCCAGGCAGACAACCAGGAACTGAAGGAATAGGCTTGGAAGTCAATTGGATAGAAGTGAGGTACAGGCAACACAAAAGATCTTGATGTGAGAGAATTATTTTTGGCTTTGCTGGGACCCCAGGTGACCTAGACCAAGATTGGCAGGCAGAAGGAAGGTAAACTGATCAATCTTCCAGTCCTGTTAAACTCAGCTATGGGAGCTACTTCTGAGAGAATTTTAGGTCTTAACTAATGTTCTCTTAAAATGACAAAAGCAAAAAAAAAAAAAAAACTATAGGTGCCTAGCCTTTGGGGATTGGGTGACCACAAAGAAAAAAAGGTGATACTTAAGGACGTAAAGTTGTAGTAAAAGAGGAAAGGGTCACAGTATGAGTAGTATGTGAGCAATGGTAAATTCTTCCTACTTTAAATTATGTTTATTAGCAATCACAGACGACTATTTTTCCCACATCAAAGCTATGTCTCCCAACATTAGAAACTTCTGAATTGTTAGGCTTAATTCTTAATAGGTTTCCTGTTTATAGGGTAAAATATTACCCATCATCCATAGAGAGTTCCATTAAGTAAATTTCTAGCTAGTGTCAACTCCATACGTTTACTATTTTAAGTACTATAATTTTCCATCTGTATCAGTTATCTATGTTTGATATTCAAACATAATTTTACTTAAAATGATAGAAATGAGGAAATCTTAAAATGATAAAAATGATTCCCTTGCCTTTGGGGATGTGTCAAGTAAGAAATTGCTACGGCTGAGGTCAGAGAGGTCTTTTCCTGCTTTCTCCTCTAGGGTTTTGATGGTTTCCTGTCTCACATTCAGGTCCTTTATCCATTTTGAGTTTATTGTGGTTTATATACACAATGGAGTACTATGTGGCAATGAGAAAGAACGAAATATGGCCCTTTGTAGCAACGTGGATGGAACTGGAGAGTGTTAGGCTAAGTGAAATAAGTCATACAGAGAAAGACAGATACCATATGTTTTCACTCTTACGTGGATCCTGAGAAACTTAACAGAAACCCATGGGGGAGGGAAGGGAAAAAAAAAAAAAAGAGGTTAGAGTGGGAGAGAGCCAAAGCATAAGAGACTCTTAAAAACTGAGAACAAACTGAGAGTTGATGGGGGGTGGGAAGGAGGGGAGGGTGGGTGATGGGTATTGAGGAGGGCACCTTTTGGGATGAGCACTGGATGTTATATGGAAACCAATTTGACAATAAACTTCATATATTGAAAAAAAATGACAGAAATGATAGAAATTAAAATGAGGAAAACAGAATGTTTGATTATCAACTTTTCTGCCATTTCTAACATTGTATGGTACAGTGATAAACCTGTATTAGGCTAAAATATGCTATGTTTAACTTACTGTATTTGTCAATAGGGAGATGGCTCTAATAAAATTGAGGTTTCAAAGAATCTCACCACCTTCAGGAATCAGCAAGGAATTGACTTAGAATTTCAGAGTAGAGAGAAAAGGTGGCATGGATCACATGAGTTTTCCATCTATAACTTAATCTTTCATTCACTTAAATTATTATTAAGCTTCTGTATCCAATATGTACAGACACTGTATACAGTGGCATTTTGAGTGGGCTAAAGAGAGAGGTCAGTGTAGAACTAGGATAATTCTGATGGAAATTTCCACTTTAAATTTAGTGAGCATATGTATAACTCTAAAGGAATTCACTTCATGGCTTATTAACTAACAAAATTGTTTTAGTGTTGATTAAAAACATGGAAGTATTGGGGCATCTGGGTGGCTCAGTTGGTTAAACATCTGATTTCCACTCAGGTCATGATCTGGTGGTTCGTGGGTTCAAACCCCACATTGTGCTCTGTGCTCACAGCTCAGAGCCTGGAGCCTGCTTCAGATTCTGTGCGTGTCTCTCTCTCACTGTCCTGCCCCTGCTCATGCTCTGTCTCTCTCAAAAATAAAAATAAATGTTAAAAAATTTAAAAAAAACACGGAAGTGTTTATCTTAGGTATCTGAAATTACTGTAAATGGTCAATGAAGAAAAACTAAAAACAAAAACTCATCTATGTTACTGGATGTAACATAGTTAAACATGACTTTGAGGTAAATGTTTATTATATGTATTTATTAACAGCTTTATTAAATTATAATTCATACACCATAAAAATTTACACATATAAACATGTAATTGTTTCTTAAAATTTTATTATTAATTTTAAATACTGTGGTGTGTGTATATATATGTACGTATACGTATATGTACATATACGTATATGTACATATATATACACACACATATATATATAACATAAAACTTGACATTTCAACCATTTTTCAGTGTATAATTCAATGGCATTCATTATATTCATAGTGTTATGCAACCATCACTTCTACTCACAAAATGTTTTCATCACCAGAAATAGAAATTTTGTAACCATTAAACCACGATTTCCCCTTTCTTCCCATTCTCCTTTTCTTCCAGCCCCTTTTCCTTCTTTACCCCTGCTTTACTTTCTGTCTCTATGAATTTGCCTATTCTAGGTACTTTGCATAGATAGAATCATTATAATAGTTATCTTTTTGTGTCTGCTTATTTCACTTGGTATAATGTTTTCACGATCCACCCATATTGTAGCATGTATATAAACTTCAGTGATTTTTATGGCTGAATAATATTCCATTGTGTGCATATGTTGTACTTTGTTTACTCATTCATCAGATGATAGACACTTGAGTTGTTTTCACCTTTTGGTTATCGTGAATAATGTTACAAATGTTGGCAAAAAAATGTTTGAGTCCCCATTTAAGTTATATATCTTTTCATGTGTATGTTTGCATTTGTATATCTTTACTGAAGAAATGTCTATAAAAGTGCTTCTTTTAATCACATTGTTTTTCTCTGTTGTTGAGTTGTAGGAGTTGATATATATTCTGGATATTAAACTGTTATCAGATGTATGATTTCAAATATTTTCTTCTGTAGGTTGTTCTTTGACTTTTTGGATAATGTCCTTTGATATATGAAAGCTTATGATGAAGTCCAGTTTATCTTTGTTTGTTTGTTTGTTTCTTGGACTTTGGGTGTCATATCTAAGAATACATTGTTATCTTTTCATGTGTCTGTTGATCATCTGTATGTCTTCTTTGAAAAAAAATGTTTATTCGTGTCCTCTAACCATTTTTTAATTGGGTTGATTTTTGGATGTTGAATTGTAGAAGTTCTTTATATATTTTGGATATTAACCCCTTGTCAGATTATATCATTTGCAAATATCTTCCCAATCAGTAGGTTGTTTTTTTGTTTTGTTGATGGTTTCCTTCGCTATGCAAAAAGCTTTTTATTTTGGCATAGCCTCAACAGCTTAATTTTGTTTTTGTTTCCCTTGCTGGAGGAGACACATCTAGAAAAATGTTTCTGTGGCTAATGTCAAAGAAATTACTGCCTATGTTTTCTTCTGGGACTTTTATGGTGTCAGGTCTCTATCACATAACCAGGGAGATGCAAATTAAAACCACAATGAGATAATACCTCAAACTTGTCAGGATGGCTAAAATGAAAAGAAATAGCAATTGTTGGAAAGGATGTGGAGAAAAAGGAAACTTTGTGCACTCTTGATGGAAATGAAGATTGGGATAGCCACTGTGGGAAAACAGTATGGATGTTCCTGAAAACACTTAAAACAAAAATGTAATTACTATATGATCCAGTAATTCCACTACTGGGTATTTACCCAAAGAAAACAGAAACACTAATTCAGAAAGATACATGCACCCTATGTTTATTTCAGCATAATTTCTAATAACCAAGATATGGAAGCTACACAAGTGTCCATACATAGATAAAGAAGTAATGTGTGTGTGTTACACATATATTGGAGTAACACAGCCATAAAAGAAAAGAATGAAATATTTTAAAAAGGGGGGATGAAATCTTGCTATTTGCAACCATGTGGGACCTAAAAAGTATAAGGCTAAGTGAAATAAGTTAGACAAAGAGAAATACCATATCATTTTACTCATATGTGGAATTTAAGAAACAAAATGAAAAAAAAAAAAAAAAAGACAAAAAACCCAGACTCTTAAATACAGAGAAAAAACTGGTAGTTACTAGAGGGGAGGTGAGTGAGAGGATAGATAGATAAAAGGGGAATAAGAGTATGCTTATCTTGGCGAACACTGAGAAATGCATAGAATTGCTGAATCATTATGTTGTACACCTGAAATTAATATAGCACTGTATAATTATGTTTGAATGAATGAATTAATAAATATCTAAATAAATAGCACTGCTAAATACCAGGTCTTGAAGATTCACTCTTACATATTCTTCTAAATATTTTATGGTTTTAGCTCTTATATTTAGGTCTTACATCCATTTTGTGTTACTTTTTTGTGTGATGTGAGGTAGGGGTTTAACTCCATTCTTTTGCATGTAGCCATCCAGCTGTCCCAGAACCATTTGTTGAAGAGACTGTTCTTTCCCCGTTGAATGGGTTTGGTTTACATTTGTCTTCTCATTTTTAGTCCATTGATCTACATGTATATTCACTTGCCAATACCAAGTATTTTGTTTGCTGTAGCTGTGTGGTAAGGTTTGTTTGTTTGTTTGCTTGCTTGCTTGCTTGCTTGCTTTGTGGTAAGTTTGAAATCAGAAAGTGTGAGTTCTCCAACTTTGTCCTATATCAAGACTGTTATGATTCTTTGGTGCCCTTACAATTCCAGATGAATTTGAGGATCAGTTTTCCATTTCTGCAAAGAAAGGTTGTTGGAGATTATGTTCAATCTAGATCACTTTGGGTAGCATTGACATCTTGACAATATTAAGTCTTTCTGTGAATTGGAGATGTCTTTCAACTTATTTAAGTTTTCTTTAATTTCTTTTGGTAATGCTTTGTAATTTTAAGTGTAGAAATTTTTCACTTCCCTGGTTAGATTTATTCCCAGGTATTTTATTCTTTTATATGTCATTGTCAATGGGATTGCTTTCTTAATTTCTTTTTCTGCTTTTTCGTTGCTGGTTTAGGAGCACAGCTGATTCTGTGTTTTGAATTTGTATCTTGCAACATTGCTGAATTCATTTATTTGCTTTAGGTGCTTTTTTTTGGATTCTTTAGGATTCTCTATGATCATGTCATTTGTAAATAGAGATAGGTAAATATTTTCCTTTCCAATTATTTTGTCTAATTTCTCTGTTTAAGTTTCTTACTGATAGATACATTTATCTTTAGCTTCTTGGGGCTATAAAACCTTTAATAATATAAAACTAAATTGTAATGATACTGTAGTAGAAAGATTATTATGGCAGTGTTGCATAGTGTTATGGTAGAGTCTGACTGTCACTTAATGTGACCATCTTTAGACTCGATAAGTGAGTAGTAACCTTTATGTAGGTTGAAAGTAAAGGTGACAGTGAGTTTAAGTATCACTCTGAATGCTGAAGAATGGTTGTCAGGAAAATGATAGGAAAGACAGTGCCTAAGGTGTTTCTGCTGAAAAGTCTATGTTTCAAAATGAACATCTGTTTACACCATCAGAAGTTTATTAATTAGTAATTGTAATCCACTTTTATAATTAGTTTTATTGGGAGTGTCTTATATTACTTACTAAATTAATTGCTATTTTTGGCTATCAGTGGGTTAATTTCTTTTTATTAACAACAGACATGTTTTTCTCTAAGCTACTAGTATGTCATTTGTGTGTCTGACAAACTAGTCAGCCTTCTTAGTCTAATCAATCAAACACCTTAGTCCCCACTACTATCTCATGGGAACAAGCTGTCACAATTTTTTTCTCATATTAAAAAAAAAAGGCTTAGAAAATGCATAGAGGAAAATGAGCTCAAAACTTTAGTACAAATTACAAAAGTAAAAGGAAATATCATTTGAGATGGCAGTGCATGATGATTCCTGTTACATATATGTGGACAGTATCATAAAACTCTGTTGTACAAACCTCTATACTAAAAAGTATGGAGAACTATGATCTCTGAAATTGAGGTAATGCAGCTCTCAAGGTGATTTGAAGGAATAAACATAATTTATTTACCAAATATATTGCTCTTTGTGTGTGTGTGTGTTCTGTTCTCATTCTTCCACTAATGAAATTATTTGTATATATTGTTTCAAAATGTTGAAGAATATTCTAAAATACAAGAAATGATCATTCTAAGTGCCTGAAGGAAAATTGTGCTCTACAAAGTGATGACTCATTTCTAAAGATGTTCAAATGATAGAATGTTGATGATGTTGTTTATATTTTATATTTATTTAAACGTGTCCAATAATTCTAGGACACATACTATGTACTAAAATATTGTGTTAGTTCCTGGACTTACAAGTTGTTCAGTATATGGTTCCTGCCTCTAGAACTTTTTTTGGAGTGTGGCAGCTACTGGACTTCTGTCTCTCAGATGAAATTACATGTCTGCACAGTGCCTACCACAAGAAGGTGCCCAGTAATAGTTGAGTGCTATTCTCTTTACCTTTTTTTCTTACTCTTCCCTCCTTTTGTATCTGTATCTTTCTTTTAAGTTTCCTGCTTCTTTCTCCTGACCTCAAAGCCTGATTTCAATGAAGGGGCGTTGGGATAAATAAAAATAATAAGGAAGTATCAACTTAGTAATAATCAGTGTAATACTTTTTAAAAAATATATCAATTTACTAATTTTAAGAGCTAGCAAGACCTTTGCAGTCATCTTGTTCATACCTATTTTACAGATAGGGCAGGTAGACTCTTCTACTAAACCACAAGTCTTCTGGTGGATGAAGTCTTGTCTGGTTTACTCTTCTATCACAGTACCTAATGCAGTAGGAATCAACTGAATATTTATAGAAAGAATAACTTAGTGAATGCATATACTCCAAAGCATTAATGATGATGGAACAAAATCCACTAACCTGCTCTCTGTTCTGTTCCCGCATGTCCACTCCCAACAGTACACTTCATCAATACCCAGAGAGAAAAGGTAATCATTTTTACTATTGTTGTCATGGAGCCTTCCACTTAGCCCAAGATTTTAAGTGAGCCAGGGGCCTACTTTTGCCCTCTCTTTGCATTCGTTTTTCAGTTCATTAAGGGCCAGCCCAGAGGAGTAATTTGGGGGCTTCCCTGAAGATGAGAGGAAAAGGATAGGTGTGGACCTTCTATCTCTTTCTATGACATAGAAACTGAAACAGTCATATGATTAGAGAAAAAATAATTTGGTACAAATAACTCATATTAAAGTATTTGAAAAATACAGGTCTGAGTTCCTCATATGTCATATGTATCTCTGAAAAATGAGAGGTATGAAACATCCATGTATAAATACGAGGATCTTGAAATAAATTTTCAGGCCATGAAGTATTTGATTTGCTACTGCTGGGGAAAAATGTTTTCTAACCATGAAAGTACATGTGACCTTTTTTTTAAAAAAAGGATCCATCTCAATTATGAAATACAGTCATGTAAGAGATTGAAATAGAATTCATTTATTCTGGGAATCATGCCTATTATGTTAAATTTTGCTTAGTCTGATGAATGGTGAATCTGTGGTGTCCCACAGAGGTAAATCTCAGCTCTACTCTCCCTGTTTCCACCTCTGTCATTTAAAACTCTTTAATTTGGTTTTTCCAAATGTTCCCAGTCTTAAGACTTTGTTAGTATGCCTCAGCCTTTCTGAGTGTGCTAATCTTCAGATAAAAGGAAAATATAAAATCTTAGTAAAATAAAGTATTTCTGGGTTACCACTTTTATTCATCTATTTTTTAATATATTCATTATTTTTGAAAGCAAGAGAGACAGAATGTGAGTGGAGTAGGGGCAGAGAGAGAGGGAGACACAGAAACTGAAGCAGGCTCCAGGTTCTGAGCTGTCAGCACAGAGCCCGACACGGGGCCTGAACCCACAAATCACGAGATCATGACCTGAACCAAAGTTGGATGCCTAACTGTCTGAACCACCCAGGCACCCCTTATTCATCTGTTTTTAATTTCATTAAACACATTTCTCTCTGTCAAGAAGAGATCTTTTTAAAGAAATACTTGTTTCTTAATTTGGGTACCACTAATTTTTTTCTCTGTCCCATCATACAGATTAATGAATGATAATTTTTTTTGCTTCCTGATTTTAGATTGATGTAGTGTGTTTCCTATGCAGTTGTCAGTGCCATATGATTCACATATATCATCTTTTTTTTTTCTCTCAAAGCCTTAAACAAGTTTTATTTTATACCTGCTATCTGTTCATTTCCAGTTCAAATTTTAGCCAGTTTGAATAAACTGTTTTTAAGGAGAATTATTACAAATTATAAAATTTAGACCTTATTTTGTTCTTTTTGTAGTAAGGACATATTTTCCTTGCAGTGTGCAAAGATAAGTACAATAGAAGAATGTAAAATAAGTAAGAAGTACATAGGAAGTTGAAGAAAGGAATTCTGATAACTGGAAAATAGAGCCAGAGGTGAGGAGATGGACAGTACATGAAATGGATATCATGAGAGTCAATATATTTACTAACTGAACGATACAACTTTGACTTTCAGATTCTTCTTTAAATTATTTAAATTTAAATTTAAACATGACAATCAGCTACATAGGTAGTACTTTCAAGAAGAAACAGACCAGGTACTTAAGTAGCACATCTCTAACTCAGGAGAAAAGACATAAATATCTGTGTATCTTCTTGGTGTAATCTAGGCTAAAAGTGTAACAAGTCCCCACAACATTATTTAAGAGAGGACATAATGGGTTTTACTAGGTTGTTTCAGTTGATATTTTTCAAAATAATCATACTGAATGCCAAAATGTGCTTCAGTAAAAATTGTCTAGGCGAGAACACCAACTTGTGCTTCAGTAAAAACTATCTAGAAGAAGGTGGTAGCAAGGAGGGGGCTGAATTTTATGGAATTTTTGAAGCACTACAGTGTCTCAGAGAATTTGATTTTGGGGAGCATTTTCATATGTTTGTATTTATTACCAAAAATAGTCAACACCGAGATTACTTTTGTTGTAGGTAATTACAGAGCAAACATTAAATGTGTTATAAGAATCTATTGGTAGAATGAAATCACATGACACCATGAGGCATTATAAGAATAAGTTGAGTCTGTTAAATCAACTTTTTTTTTTTTTTTTTTTTTTTTTTTAAATTTATTTTTGGGACAGAGAGAGACAGAGCATGAATGGGGGAGGGGCAGAGAGAGAGGGAGACACAGAATCGGAAGCAGGCTCCAGGCTCTGAGCCGTCAGCCCAGAGCCCGACGCGGGGCTCGAACTCACAGACTGTGAGATCGTGACCTGAGCCGAAGTCGGACGCTTAACCGACTGAGCCACCGAGGCGCCCCTTAAATCAACTTTTTTTATTGAAAGTATACTTCTATAAAATACTATATAATCCGACTACTGCTAAAGAAAAAAAAATCATGAAGTGTGGCAAATGGAAATCTTCAGCGATATAATAGTCTCTATTTCTAGCAATATATTGACTTTTTTTTTTAAGAAGACAAACTAGGAGGGAAAAAAGGAAAAAGAAGAACCAAGCCAATTTTTAAAAAGCAGGAATAAATTAGGGGGGAATGTCTGTGACCTCAAGTTTTCATTTCCAACTCTTTAAGGAACAAACTGAACCAAATGTTTGGGTGAAAAAGTTCAGAAAGAATTGGGTTTGCAAACATAACCAGAAATGCCACAAAAAGGAGAAGAAAGGATTAATCATCTGGGGTCACAAAACCAAACAACTGGGACACTGAATTTTGCTAAACTCATTCACATGATACAGCAGCTGCCATATTTTTCTCCTACTCTTTTCAGGCAGGAAATAAATATCACGGACTACAAAACCTGTCACTGTTCAACGCGATCTTGCTGTGGCAGAGTGCCTAAATGGGAACATGCCCAGGAATATGGACACAATTAGTATGAATAAAGCTGACCCAGGTTCCTGTAGCTTAACCTTAAGGAGACCCCATGCTGCCAATGTGAGATAGTCTCTACTCGGCTTCTCCTCATCTGAGTGCAGTGTTAGCACATTCACAGCTGCCTAATGCGAACCAGATGCAGAGCTGGGGTTCCTGTGGAAATGTGTTTGATAGCACACTCTGAGAATCTCTCCTGACCTAGTAAAATTACTAGGAGTCAATCTTTAAGAAATAGAGAGGAAGACAAAGATTTATACAGAAAGAGGCTCATCACAAATTATTGGTAATAATGAAACATTAGATACAACTTAAATGTCTAATAATAGGAAAATGGTTAAATGATGATACATTATACTTGAGAGAACATTAAATAGCTCTTTCAGGTAATAATTGTTTAAGGGCAATGTTTCTCCAAGTGTGGTCTGTGAACTACTAGGGGTCCTAGGACCTCTTAAGGAGGTGTACAAATTCAAAATAATGATAATAATAATAATAATAATAATACCCATTGGTAAAGATCCAAAGTGTGAGCTAGATCAATGAATTTTTATTTTAACAGACTTTTTCATTGTGTTGATATTTGCACAGATGGTGTAAATGCAGTGATGGGTAAAACTGTCAGTGGCCTTGGCAGGAAATGAGGCAATGGTACCCACATGTACATTGCATTCTTCACCACCATATATTCAGAGTAAACTTTTTGAAAAGTCAGTTTCATTTCAAAATGACCTTGATGAAACAACAAAAACTGATTATACTGAATCTCAACTTGTTCAGGTAATTTTTTTTAATATTATGAGAAGTATGCATAAAGTACTTTTATGCCATATTAAAGTGCATGTTATCTTATGGAAAGCACTGCAAGATTGAGTTGCATGCTCAACTAACTTCTTTTTTCATGGAATAACATTTTTATTTAAAAGAATGACTTACAACCTGTGGTCATTCGGACTAGAGCATTTGGCAGACATTTTATTGAAAATGAACAAGAAAGGCTGATAATCTCAGAGAAAATACCTGACAATATCTCTTGTTAATGATGAAATCTGAACTTTCATACACAAATTAGAATTTTGAAAAACTTACGTTTTCTATCATGAGCACAACAGCTTCCCATCATTTTTAAGACTTGTCTGATGAGATTTTTTTCTTAAGTTGCCTAATGAATTGTTTCAACATTTGACAAGCTACATAACTCACTGAACTGGTAATTTTCTAAATGAAAAATGTTTGGCACTACAAAATCATACACAGGTAAAAGATCTATACAAAGTGCTAGATAGACCAATGAATTTTTAATGTAACAATGCAAAAACTTTACTGATAGTATTTCAGATTCCACTTTACAACTACACTTCAAGAAACTACCACAGTGTCAAGTTTTGGTGTAGTAAAAACTATCCATGATTACTCAAAAAGCTATGAAAATATATCTCCCTTTTCCAAAAAAAAAAATATATACACACACACACACACACACACATATATATATATACACACAGATATATGTAAGATTGAATTCTTTACCTTGCTAACACATACTTTTCCTTCAGTAAGATTTTGCTATCTCTTCTAAAAATATTTCCTTTTTCTTTATTCTATAAATGTGACGCCATAAGTCCTACAGTTGATAAAGGTCACTTTTCATAAAATGCTATGTATATTATATGTGTATAACATATATATATATATATATATATATATATATATATATATATAATTATGTTTATGTGTTTTTTCTTAACATTTAGTGGATGTATTTTAAAGTGAACTAACATAATTTAAAATTCTTCTCAAATTTAATTTTTAATATAAATTTCCCTAGCTACAAACCACATAAAAAATTCTTTGGGGTTCTCAATAACTTTTAAAGATGTAAAAAAGGTATCTTGAAAGTAAAATATTTGAGAATGATCAGCATGGGAAAAAAGAAAATTGCAGACAACAACTCAGATTTCAAGATGCAAGTGTGTGTACGTGTGTTTATGTGTGTGCACACTGATAAAAGTTTGGAAGAAGATCCATCAAAATGGTAACCATATGTATCTCTTAATGTGACATTACTATTTTTATTTTTTTTATTTTTTATTAACATTTATTTATTTTTGAGACAGAGAGAGAGCATGAACAGGGGAGGGTCAGAGAAAGAGGGAGACAGAATCTGAAACAGGCTCCAGGCTCTGAGCAGTCAGCACAGAGCCCGAGGCGGGGCTCAAACCCACGGACTGTGAGATCATGACCTGAGGCGAAGTCGGACGCTTAAGCGACTGAGCCACCCAGGCGCCCCTCTTAATGTGACATTAAAGATAATTTTAAATTCTTTTCTGGCACTTTGTTGTATTTCCCAGTTGATCTTCATTAAGTTGTTATGTATTAAGAATCTTGGGGGAGGTGAGATGGTTTTACAATTTGGAGGATACCAGGAGGCATTTCCCCTGCTTGAGCTTTGTACCACCTTGCCCCAACCCCTGGGAAGTCATTTACCTAAGCTAAAATCTGCCCCCCTCACCAGTTTTTCCTGATTGTCTTCTGTTAGCATTTCTTCTCAAAGTTTACAGTTCAGCCTTGCAGCACTACTTAAAGTTTTTGGAGGGCTGTGCTTTTTCATAAATCTTGCTTTTGCTCTTAAGTGCTCTCTTCACTGGCCAGACCCTTCGTTCACCCTGGAGCCAAATAAACTTCTCTTCTTTGTATTCCGCTGCGTGTGGTGCGTTTTACTGTCAGAACATATAGTACTTTTTTAATTGGAATGAGATATTTTTCCATGTAAATTGCTGTATATGAAAACTCTCTCTAATTTCCTTATTGAATTCTCTTAGATACATAATCTCTTTGATTGAAACTGATTGCAATGTTGAAGTTAATTATCAGTCTTCACGATTTCCCTTAGCAATCACCTAGCAACTTACCGCTTTTTAAATCTTTTTAGACAATTTAAAACAGCATTATATGAAAATCTGTCTAGAAAAAAATGGGCTTATTTTATTATGACTCATGAGTTTCCACAAATTTTTAAAAATATACTCTATTTTGGGGGATGCCTGGGTGGCTCAGTCAGTTAAGTGTCTGACTCTTGGTTTTTGGCTCAGGTCATGATCTCATGATTCGTGGGTTCGAGCCCTGTGTCGGGCTCTGCACTGACAGTGTGGAGCTTGCTTGGGATTCTCTGTCTCCCTCTCTCTCTGCCCCTCCCTTGCTGTCTCTCTCTCTCAAAATAAATAAATAAACATTTAAAAATATATATGTACTCTATTTTGGATTTATTAATATATACAGTTAAAGCTCTCAGATCTATGAATAAGTTTAGCTTATACTTTAAAAAACGGGAGAAAAATAAAATTGTATTTTGTTTATTCTCAAACAACCTATTTTAAAAACATAATTAGAAATTATAAGCACCCAAGCATACAAATTAGCATTTTATATAGGTTTCTTGCAAATAATCATTCCCTGTTGATGCCCAATAAATTTCCCACCATTTTTTCTTACATTACCTGTGTTTTAGTCACACTAACCATGCTGTTCTCTGTCACAATTTGTGCCTTTACACAAGTTGTTCTGTCTTTGTGATGTTCTTCCTCCTTTCCATCTGGTAGATTTTAGTTCATGAATTCAGATTTGATAAATACAACACACCCTTCAATCTCTCCACCACATTACTCTCACCTCTGAAGCAACGTGAGCCTCTTTACCTGTGTTTCTCCGTTGCTGGGTAGGAAGTGACTGTATGTGCTTAATATATGCTTCTTGAAGAATTGGAATTATCTGCTTTTCTATATTCCTTCTTCACCAGAGTATAAATTATTATTTATTTTTGTATTCCCATCTTTAGCACAATGCCTACCACAAAATAGGTGCTTAATAAATGTTTGCCAACAAATACATGGATGGGTTGCTAACAGTTTATGAATTATGGGTTTCGTTTTTATAAAGATGCATATAAACTGGTCTTTTACATTCTGTTGTCATTCTGTCTTTTGATTCATTAGTTAGCTAGAAATTTTAACACAGTAAACAGATTGTTGAACTAGTAAGAGTATCCCTAAGGATGCTTTAAGGGGAAATCGTGTGAAATATGGTTTGAAAGCAGAAAAGAATCTCTCAGGAGGATAGCAAAGCGATTATTGAAGAAAAATTATGAAACTGATCCCATCCTACCCTTTAGTAAACTCTAATGAAGAAAAACATTTAGCATTCTGATTCTCCAAAGGTGCTGAATGTGTCTGCTGCATGCCGTGGTAAAGCTATAGGATTTACTAATAACACACCCCCTCACTTATCTTCTGCATCCTGTCCTTTCTCATTGAAACAGGCTCCCTCTTTCGAGGAGCAACTCTGATTTTCATACAACACTTTCATCCACTTTGATTTCTTGGACAAAGAAAACAAGTGAAACAAGGTCTTCTTGCTATGTAAGATTTATAGTAAACAGAGACAGGTTGCTGTGAAGGTTTGAATCCTTCCCTGGGGACTATTTCTACCAAACAGTCACCTGTATTAATATGGCAAAATGCCTGTCTTCAGATCAAATAATTAGAACATGGGGCTGTTATGCAGTAGAGCGCACTTTATAAGTTTTACACAGATTTTATTAGACTATTTGGAGTCTGTGTCCAATGACTATAGATTTGAAATAGGATAGTTAGCAACAGCAATATATACACTTATACCATAAAGCTTGCATTGTTCAAGACTTCTATTACTCATAATTGCATATAAACTGATTTTGTTTAGTCAGTATCTTAAATGATCAGGGAATTAGTTATTTAAAGAATTACTAGATATTTAGTACAAATAGCAAATGTATTATAAATTCAAATGGAATTTCTAATTTTGTTCCTGTATAAAATATGAATATTACTTTCTTAAAAAGAGTTCATATATACACTCATTTGGAAAAGATTTCTCTAAGAAAATAGAATGAGAGTAATAATATAAATAAAATTGTTAATCAGATTACCAGATTGATAAGATTAGGTGTCAGATACCAGGCAGTGTTTTCAGAAACTTCAGGGCAAAATCTGTCACATGAATAGACATCTCAATGAAATGGTCTAGTATGAGGACAGTATTGAGAGCAGACACGATTACTCTTTCAATTAAATTCAATTTCCTGAAATTCCCAGGCTTTTGGATGCTCAGTTTTTTCCATAAATTTTAAATGATTATACTTGTAGGTTTTTTGGTATCCTCTAATGTTTGTTATTACTATTCTAGGATTTAAGCTTCTGATTATGGACTGAATTTGTAGCCCATCATGGGCCTCATTAATGAGTCTTCCAAGGGTTACACATGTAGGCATCATTTGGTATTCCTTTATTTGCTTTCAGCTTCCACAGAATATGATACAATTCGGTCAAGCTGGATGGAAATTCTTCAGGAAAACCCAACAATGATATCCCAATGTTTAGAGTCTTCTGCAAGGATTCTAGTACAAATAAATTCTGGAGCACTAAGGCAAGTAAAATATTGCTTTGGAGTATAAAATGTTCATTTGGATTCCAACACCCTATGGTAAATAGTTTGAAAGATTCAATTCAATAAAATCATTACTGAAATGAATTCCTAATTGCTACTTGTTGAATTTAGGAATATAAATATGAATAGAACAAGGATCCTGCCATCAAGAGGCTCAAAATATGTTATGAGGCATCAAACCAAAAGTCAATATGGTAAGTGAAAAACAAGGCTAAGAACAAAGCTTTGAAAGCTTAGGAGTGGTTACTTCTTTCTGTCCAAGGTGATCTGGGAAGATTCACAGAGGATACCACTTTTGTGATTAGCCTTTGAAAGTCTTCCCTTTTACATTTTATTTCTATGGTAAAGGAAGAAGTAAACATAGCATTTCTGGAAACTTGCCCTATATTTCTTTGACTAATAAGTTCTTGGCCATTATAGTCTGGAAAGATGGCAACTGGAATCACTCATTCTATGTCTTGGGCGTATTTAGCCCATAGAGCCTCAGTCCGAAGACTCATATATTATTGTAAACCTACAGATCCAAACCATCTGATTTTTCATCTGCCCTACATGTTATTTATGAAATTCATAGTTTGTGTTAGGCTGGGTACAGGATAAACAAATAATGCTGTCCCTGCTTTCCAGAGATTTATCTACAAATAGAATTATGAGTGAGTTCCAGACATTGTTGTTTTTAACCATCAGTTGTTGTTTGGTCAAGACCACCATACAAATAGATTTGGCAACTATCTTGTCTAATAGTTGAATTGTCATTTAGGAATTTTTTAAAATAAGCCTTAACCTGTCTCGGGGTGCCTGGGTGGTTCAGTAGGTTGAGCGTCCAACTTCGGCTCAGGTCATGTTCTCACAGCTTGTAAGTTCGAGCCCTGTGTTGGGCTTTGTGCTGACAGCTCAGGGCCTGGAGCCTGCTTCAGATTCTTTGTCTCCCTCTCTCTCTGCCCCTACCCTACTTGTACTCTCTCTCTCTCAAAAATAAATAAACAAATTTAAGCATTAACTATCTCAGGGAATTATAATACAAATATAAAGGTAGGACACCGCTCAGATTGAAGACACCCTAATATCTGAAGGTGTAATACAGTTACATTACAACCAGAGAATAATCAGGGCCTAAAGAACCAAGTTCAATATTCTGTTTGAATAATGCAGTTTTGGAGATAGGAGAAAACTTTAAAATAATTTATTATTTCCCATTATGTAGAAGGTGTAATGTGGGTTATAAGAAGGAGTAATTTGTGCAGTGTTAACATTTTAACCTTATAGTTATATTTTATATTAAAGGTGGGACAAAAATATATGGATGGCACTTCAAAACCATGCTTTCATGATTAGTGTTTCTTAGGAGAAGGCTCAGTACAAAAAAAAAATAAATAAATCTAACTAGAGATAAATATATAAATAAGAGTGATAGTAAACATAATACATAGGCCCTAAATTGTGGGGGCAGCCTGTAAATGATTATAGTTTGGGCTTTTATACATAAGAAAATACAGAATATCAAAATAGTTTTCTTCCAGTTGCCCAAATCCATCTTTAGTCCTGAGTTTTTGGATCTCTGTTAGTGGTGTTACCAATCACACAGCACCTAAATCAACTTTGACAATTGCTTTTTTCTCATCTCCTATATTAAGGCATTCATCACTGTTCAGGTTCAAGTATTCATCATCTCTCATCTAAACCTCTTGAGTATGAAGGGTTATGTCCCAAAAGATTAGATCTTTTTCTAATCTATTCTCATGCTCTGCGTTTTTTGTTTTTTTTTTTTTTAAACACAGATATGATCTTGTCATTCTTCTGCTTAAAACACTTTCCTAGCTTGTATCAGTTAAGGCCCTGCCAGGAAATAGCTGACATACTCAAATTGGGAAATTGAATATTTGATAAAGGGAAAGTTTGCAAAGGTATGGCCAGGGTGTAGAGAAACAGTAAGCGATAGCACAGTAGACTGGGCCAGTCATCAGGCCTGTTATCACCGTAGGCTGGAAGGAGGAAGAAGAGAGATACTGGAGAAGGTAGCTGCAGTTTGCATAGGGCCTTTTGACAGCCCTGTGACTTCTAGCAGCCAGCAGGAACTTCACTACAGGAAGCAGCCAGGGTGATGAAAACCCAGCTCTTCTCTTTTTCCTCCCTCAAAGTACCTCACTTTGGCCAAACATAATGTAAATTCAGATGACAAAGAAGCCCATAAATGCTATCCCTGAAGGCCAAGTCTCCAGACGCACCTTCTACCTTTCCCTACCCTCTTTAATGGAAAAGAGTGGAGGGGTGGACCTGAGGGGAAAGACAAAATGGCCAGCACTCAGCTCTTTTTTTTTTTTTCTTAAGTGAATTGAAATCTCCTAAGTAGGTATTCAAAATCCTAATCACCTCTCTACAACATACTTTACCATCTGTAATTTATTGTTCCCCTCCCATATTCTATAGTTACATGAACCATTTTTTAAACCATGAGTTTCTACATTTTCTTTTTTTTTTTTTTGAACCCCTTTCCACATCTCCACCTGGTTTATCTTTCAAGTCCCCATACAAATTCCATATCCCTTTTGTAGCCCTCTTCATCTATCCATCTGAATTGCAAGCTCCCTTGAATATGCTGCCTCCATGTGATGGCTCAAGACTTGACCTGTATACCACTCACCCCACTCACATGAGAGGAGCTCTGGCTCCAGGAAGTCTCTGGTCACAGGGTAGGAAGTGGGTTACAAGAGGAGTAGAAATGTGACAGTCTTGGGACAAATACTTTTTCCTCTAAATACTCTGTCTCTTTTCTACCATTTCAGGAAAAGAAAACAGATGAGAATTAGGGGAAAAGTATCAAGGAACAGGTGGCCTAGGCTTCTCTTTAAAATAGAGAAGAAGAGAGAGGCAGAAGAGGAGGAATCACATGTGACCCAATACCATTTTTAAGGGGAGGATTTTGTATTCATTGATTGACTCATTCATTTGTGAGAGAGCAGGGGAGACAGGCAGAGGGAGAGAAAGATAAAATCTCAAGCAGGCTCCATGCTCCCTGTGGAGAAGGGGAGGATTTTGAAACCCTGTTCTCAATTTCCCTTTTCTAGTTCAAAGCAAACACTTAGCAAGATTGGCAGGACATGGCTACAATATACACAGGGACTGAGATTGGGGAGTTAGGTTCCTAGATCTTAAGAGCAGTATTTCTTGTGGGCAAATGCACAGTGGAAAGAGAAAAGGTTTGCAAGAATTATGAAATGACCTTGATTGTTGCCCTGGGACCAGGGCAGGCTCACTAGTGACACCGTAGCTGTAAAAGCAACTGAATTCCTTGAGGCATAGGGTAAGTGGGGTTTTGATTTTTGTTAAGGATAAGTATTCATTCCTGGGCCCAAGTTAGGTCTATCCAGGGATTTCGAACTAGGAGAAGAGCTAAACTTTCCTCCAAAGGTACACATTATCAACATGGTGTTTGTACTGGCAAAAGGTCCAGTAGACAGGATATAATATTATAGGGATAGATACGTTATTTAGGGGCCAGGGCCACTCATTCACCCATCTCAAACAATAAGAACATCTGCATCTCCCATGGGGTTACAGGCAGCTGATTCAGCTTTTGGGATCCTAATCACCTCCTTTCTTATCAGAAATACAAATACCAGCCATTCTCTTGATTATTCTTTCCTTCCATCTTACCCCCCAAATATTTCGGTTTACATTTCTATTATACTCATCACAGTTAAACATGTATTAATGAGTCAGAAAGCAGGGGTATCATATATCTTGGAACTTTCTCAAGATTAGCACATCTTAATAAATGTTTGTGGAGTTGAATCATGAGGCATTCCCAAGATCGCATTCAGGTCACATTGTTTATTTTTAACTTTAATTAGTGTATTTATTAAATTAACACAATCCTTCATGAGTAACTACCACAGTGCAGCATAATAAACAGCTATATTGCCATTTTTTCCCCAGGTAAAGAAGATATCATCTAAAATAGAAAAGAAGTGGGTGTATTATGTGGCTTCAGGTAAGGTAAAAATAAATAGTCGACCATTTGTATTCTTTATACTTGATTTCTAAGTACATGTTTGATTATCACATCTACTCTTTTGATTAGTGAAACAACTCTAGAAGGCTGCCATATTTGTTACTTCCTCTAAAGTAGCAGGAGTATAAATCTGGTAGATATTGGGCCATGGGGAAAGGGATACCAGATACCTTACAGAGACCTTTCATGATGACCCCCATATGGCCCCACATTACAGTGCCTTGTATAGAGTCCCTGCAGTCATGTTTGTAGTACTGGCCCTACCTCGTATCTCTTCCATAGTTAATTTGACCAGAAATGGAGTCTTGACCCCAAGTAGGCTAATCAGAAGATCTACCTTTGGAATATGTACTGGGGACAAAAAGATAAACATTTAGTGTCTCCACATGTCTGGACATGTAATGGGTACTGATACCTAGCTACTAGGAGAAACCATTTAGTAATAAAGACAGGGAGTAGAGGAAATATGTCTTCAGAGAGAGAATCACCAAGCAGAGAAGCAAAAAGAAGCAGAGATGAGAAGCAGACAAGAATACCGTTGGGTCCAGGCCTTCCCATCCCCATTCATTGCTGTCTTTGAGCCCTGGGAAATGTACATTTTTACACTAAATTCTTTGTTTTGATTAAGCTAGCTTGGGATTCTTTCTTCCCCTGCAAAGGGTCCTCACTAATATATTTGGTAGCAAGTAGCTAACAGAAGGATCACAGAATGTATAATAAAATCTAGGAAACAAATCTCTAAAAACAACTTTAAGAGGCTTATTGCTGTATGTAGCACTGAGCCTGCAGTGCTCCATCCTATATTTTTTAAAAAAATTAATAAAATTTCTTTCAAGTCATTGAAGGGTTTCTTATGCTACAGATTGTTTTTATAAAATCTAATGGAAAATCATAAGTTTTATTTAGAGAGAGTGACAAGTTTCCTACTTACATTTATTCCTATGCAACTCAATTTGGTATTATTTTCAGGGAGAATCAACAGACTTAAAATTTGACATGCAACTTTTTTATTTAAATGTGATCAATAGACACAAGCAGTGTTTTTGGTGATGCTCAGAAGAAATGATGGTCAATAAAGTGTCCTGTATTGGGCACCGATTATGCATACAGAGGTAGATACTGGGGACATAAAGACTGGTTAATATGGAAATAGTTAAGTAATAACACTACATGATGATGCTGTAATTGTCTTCCTGAGGACATTCTGACAGCTCAGTGACTAAACCTGAAGGAATGCCAGGATGTTTTTGCCTGGTATCCAAAATATATGGGTTTTGATAGCTCTGCCAGGCAGAAGGTGTGGAAAGCCACGTGTTTTGGGGAAAAGGTGAGACTTAAGTGTAGGGGCTGGAAGGGGTGGGGTGGTGGAAAGTTAAACTTGGTACAGTGGTCTTTGAACACTGTCACTTGAGTTTCTCTAAGTCACTTAGAAGAAAAAAACTATGCATCTCCTCTTACATGTTTAAGCTAGCATCTAAAATCTTTATTGTAAGTTTCGTGGTTGCAAAGGATATAATTTCTGAAATATTTTAGGTGAGCTCTTTCAAATTATTGAATTTGTCTGCCATGAAATCTAAATGGCAAAGTCAGTCCTGCTTTCTAATCAAATAAAACTTGATTTTCAGAAAAAGATGGACTTCATTGTTCAACTCAAATAGATATGTTAAAATGTGTTCCAGAGCAATCATCTCAATTAATTGAAATTTCACATTCTAAGTGGGAAAGGAGAGAGAAAAGTAACTTGGCAAAAGATTTCTCTCCTGCTCCCCCTTTCAGTACTTCTTAACTCCAATATCTTGCTACACGAATCTCTTTTTGGGAGGCTATATTCTCATGTCATGCCTCTATTTGTCTGCCCCCCCCATGTCCTCCCCTGTCCTCCCCCTTATAATTTATTTTAAAGAGATTCAGGATAGGTGTGAGGTACAGCGACCACCTGTGAAAGGAGAAACGAGAGAGGGGAAGTGGCAGGCCGGATGTACCTTTGTCAGTTGGAAGAAAGTATGTGAAATGTCAACATCACCTAGAAACTGCTCGTGGCATGTACCTTGGAGAAGTATTTGAGACTTCTGGTAAGCATCCTCCAGTCAGGAGACCTCTGGTAGAGAGAACGGGATCACCTCCAGTTCTAGTCTGTCTGGTTCCTTTGAGGGGCTCCTCTCCTCAGCCCCACAAGTGACCTCAGGGCAGATGTGTAGTGAGCAATTCAGAAGACCATTAACCAGACTGAGAGTACAGTCCTGAGTGATATTATTGTTAGGCAGTAATAGGGAATAAAACCTTTTGAGATTTTGGAAATAGAAGAGAAGATACTACGATAAAGTGGACAGGGAGGTAAATCAGCGGGTCACAGACAGAGATGCTGTGGAACCTCAAGCACTGGACCTTGCCTGCCTCTTCCAAGGAGGTAGTTTAAAAACATCAAAGTGCTTGTTTTCATTTACAGTCATTTACTTCTACTGTGTTCTATCATCATTCTTTGATCTTGGTCCAGTTCACATATCTTGGGCAAATTTTATAACTATATTGTCGCTTTTAATGATTAAAAGTTTTTAATGATTAAAACATAGTCCAGTCCACTTGAAAGCTGTAATATCAGATTCTAACCTCAGTTTGTGTCCTGCTCCTTTCCCATTTCACACTTGACATTTGACCATGAGACACTGCTTACAGTAAGGAAGATGATGAAGGTCATGATCTGGCTTTAAGACCCCCTATCCCTTTTCTCGAGGGTTAACTTTCTGGTGTGGACACAGAAAGAGAGGAAATGGGAGGCTGAAATATCCTTTTTTTTTTTTTTTAATGTTTATTTATTTTGTGTGAGAGAGAGATTGACCATGTGCAGGTTGGGGAGGGGCAGAGAGAATGGGAGAGCAAGAATCCCAAGCAGTCCCATGCTCAGCACTAAGCCCCACACAGGGCTCCAACTCATAAACTGGAGCCAAAATCAAGTCAGAAACTTAACCGACTAAGCCACCCAAGCACCTCTGGAATATTCTTAATATCTAGTCAACTATCAGTAGGGGGCCCCCACCCCACCCCTGCCCATTGCACAATGAGTTTATGTAGTTCTGACTTGTTTAGGTGGACTTCCCCTGTCATGGACTCCATGGTGATAGTATATGGATTATGTGTGTTTGTGTGTATGTGTGTGTATAAGTCAGTTTCATTTGGACCCCTTCTATCATAAATAAAAGAAAGAAAAGAAAGACACTTGTGTCAGCCTTCAGCTCAGCCTGGCCCCTGCTTCCCTTCCAGGAGGGGCATTACCTCACCTAAACTGACAGGTACCCAAACAACCCTACAACTCCAGTTTATCTCCGTTCTCTGTGCTTTTTCAAATGGACTGAAGAAGGAAGTTCTAGGTTCTCTTCCATTCCTTTGGAGGGTCATGCATAACTGTGATACAGTATAATCTCTATTCCCATCTCCTGCCCTCTTACTGTTCCAGGATATATTATGCCACAGACCTTTTAAGGCCAACAGATGCAGAACACTCCCACATGGCTATCTATTTTCAGAACACTAAGCCAAAAATTATCTTAGTGTCTTTCTGCAAAAGGTACATGTGTCAAATACTCCTAAGAACTTTTTTTCTTCTACACTTCGCTTTAATGAGCACTAGGAAGCAAATTTTGCAGATTTTTCACCTTTGTTCTGGGCATTACCAATCTGAACTGTTGATTCTCTTGGGAGCCTCCCATCGTTTGATATTGGGTAGAGCTAGTGGTTGTATATCACTCCCCTTCTTCATCGGAAAGTGGTAAAACCTCTTACCATAAATATTGCACTACCCCAAAGACAATGACTCCAAGAATGCCTTTATCTCTTCTTTCCAGTCCTTTCTTTATGGTAGACTGGAGAGATGAAAGATTGGGTGATGGCAGTATAAATGATTCTACTTCTTCCATTAGTAAGCCTCAGTGGGTTGTATCTGACCCCAATTATCAGTAGTCTTTGAAAGTTCTTCAAAATGTGTGTTCTGTGGACCTTTTATTTGCAGAATGTAGCCAGTTTCACTGAATTTCTTGTGACTCTTCTGTGAGAGGGGTTATTATTTGTCACCTAAGAGTTCGATGTGTTCAGACAGGGTGATAAAGGCAATTATATCTAAGCTTTTCAGCTTAAATAATGAAGTTACCCTTTATTTGGGGGACCTCAAAGTTAGGTTCCAGAATATGGAAATGACGGATACTAATGTCTTACGATGTGTAAAGTCAATGTATCTAGAAAAAAAAAAAGTCTATGTAGAAGTGTAGGAAATGGTTGAAACATAATATGGATCTGGAGCTTGGAACAGAATTTCAGGAAGAGAAAGATGATTTGAAGCCATTAACATATAGACGGCATAAAGCCTTGGAAATGAATGACATCTCCATGGAGAATGTGTAGAAGGGGAAGGGAAGCAGATATAGAGGCAAGAGGAACATTAATAAGGTTTGGAAAGAAGGAGAAAAGAGACCAGAAGTTGAAAAAAAAAAAAAGCAGAGGAAAGGTTAAGAGAGAATGAACAAGGGCTCCTGGGTGGCTCAGTGGGTTAAGTGTCCAGCTTTGGCTCAGGTCATGATCTCACCGCTCCTGGGTTCCAGCCCCACATTGGGCTGTGTGCTGACAGCTCAGAGCCTGGAGCCAGCTTCACATTCTGTGTCTCCCTCTCTCGTGTGCCCTGCCCCGCTTGCACTCTGTGTGTGTCTCTCTCCTAAAAATAAATGTTTAAAAAAGAAGAAAAAAGAGAATGAACAAAGAAACAGATGAAGGGAACACAGAAATAGAGTTCCTTGAAGAAAGAGTATGAAGAACAAGGACAAAGGGAAAGTATAAAACTGAAGGACAGAAATGGGATAGAAAAGGAGAAATGGCTGTCAGGCTGTGGCATAATGCCAACGGAATTTGCTTGAGAGATGTCTCCATAGCCCCAGTTATACAGGCTGTCCAACACACATCTGTAGGAGTGAAATTTAGGCTGCTTTTTGAATGTTCTCATGGGTTGTGTTAATATGAGAACTTACACATATTGTGATGTTTCATTTTATATGTCAGCCTGGCTAGTCTGTAATGCCCAATTGTTTATCCAAACACTGGTCTGGATGTTGCCATGAAGGTCTTTTTAGGTATGATTAACATTTTCAATCAGCCAGGTTTAAGTAAAGCAGATTACTTCCATAATGTGGGTGGACCTTGTTTAATCATTTGAAGACTTTAACAGCAAAGATTGAGGTTTCCAAAGAAGGAACTCTGCCTCAGGGCTACAAATTCTATATTCTACAAATATAGAAACCTATATTTGTTTCTAGTCTGATAGTTGCCTGACAGATTTTGGACTCAAGCTGGCACCATCAACTCTTACATGAATTTCCGACTCACCAGCCTGCCCTACAAGTTTCATGCTTGGCAGCCCCCATGATCACGTGAGAGAATTTTTTAAGATAAATCTTTTTCATATATTAGTATTTCAAATTATATTAATACACTTAAAAGATTATTTCATAAGTATATTTTTATATAAGTATGATATAAATGAACATATCTTATAGAAATGTTTATCTTAATATATCTTATTCTATTAAAATGTATTAATATGTTTATGTATTAATGTCCTATATTATATATGTTAATATATTAAGATATTTAAAGATGTACATATACACACACAAAGAGAAACATTACAGTACTCATCTAATTATTTCTGGAACTCTGGAGAACCCTAATATAAGTGTGCATTCTAGCACAAAGTCAGTATTTCATTTAATAGCTTTGTGTATATCTTTCTCACTAGATTACAAATTCCTTTAAGTCCAGACTGTTTCTCATTCATGTTTGTATCCATTTTGTCTGGTATATTTTAGGCACATAAGAAATTAAAGAATTAATAGATGAGTAAGATCTTCTTGATAGTAATAGATTGAAAATGTCATATCTCTTTTTTCTGATGAACACCATAATTCTGTAATAACTTCCTTAATTGATGATGTCAAGATTGGTGCCTGCTAATTACCATGATTGCAGGCTGGAGATCTGAGAAGAATTCATCAAGTAGGAGTCATACAAGTTGGCACCAACGCAAATGCAGTTATCCAGTATTCTGTGACACATTGGTGTTGCTGCAAATCTAAATCTTTGATCGCAAATTCTGGCATGCAAGAGATGATATATTTTTCTTTAATTTCTTAAAATTTCACTAAATCTAATTCTGAGTCCTTATCTTGCTCAGTTCATGGAAAAGTCAATCACTTTCATTATCGGGGTGACCTGTATCCCATATGGGTGGATAGATGGGTATTGGGTAAGAACTCCCAGGGTCCTCAGTGGCACTGTAGATTGTAAGCTCTTCTTGGTTTTTTGTTTTGTTTTGTTTTGATTTGATTTTGAATTCAATTATGCAAAACATACAGCCTGATATTAAGTTTCAGGTATATATTATAGTGAATCAAAAAGTTCTACACATTTGTTTCCTTTTTCTTTGTTTTGTTTATAAAATTACACATATGAGTGAAATCATATGGTATTTGTCTTTCTCTGACAAACTTCTATCACTTAGCATTATACCCTATAGATCCATCCATGTTGTTGCAAATGGGAAGATTTACTTCTTCCTTACAGCTGAGAAATATGCCATTGTGTGTGTGGACAGAATACTGTCCGTCTATGATGGACACTTGGGTTGCTTTCATAATTTGGCTATTGTAAATAATGCTGCAGTAAACATAAAGATGCATATACCTTTACTGGGTAAATACTCAGTAGTGGGATTACTGGATCAGATGGTAATACTATTTTTCATTTTTTTTTGACGAACCTCCATACTGTAGAGTGGCTGCACCAACATGCATTACCACCTGCAGTGTATGGAGGTTCCTCATTCTCCTCATCCTCACCAACACTTGTTATTTTTTGTCTTTTTTTAATTTTAACTATTCTGACAGCTATAAGGTGATATCTCATTGTGATTTCAATCTGCATTTCACTTATGATTAGTGATGTTGAACATCTTTTCACGTGTCTATTGGCCATCTGTGTCTCCTTTGGTAAAATGTCATGACCTGACACTGAGGACCTAAATGGTCAGATCCCCTGCCCATTACTAAGTAGATTGTTGTTTGGGTGTTGATTTATAGAAGTTCTTTATTTACTTGGATATTAACCCTTTATCACATATATCGTTTGCAGATATCTTCTATTCAGTAAGTTGCCTTATTTTGTCAGCTGTTTCCTTTGCAGTGCAAAAGCCTTTTTTATGGTATAGTTCCAATAGTTTAATTTTACTTTTGTTTCTCTCGCCTGAAGAGACATATCTAGAAAAATGTTTCAATGGCTGTCTTCAAAGATTACTGCCTGTGTTTTCTTGTATGAATTTGTTGGTTTCAGGTGTCACATTTAGATTTTCAGTCCATTTTGAGGTTGTCTTTTTTGTTTGTTTTTGGTGTGGTCAATTTCTTTCTTTTGCATATAACTGTCCAGTTTTCCCAGCACCATTTATTGAAGAGATGTTCTTTTTCCCACTGTATCCTCTTGTCTACTTTTGTTGTAGATTAATTGACCATATAAGAATGGGTTTACTTTTGGGCTCTCTATTCTGTTGATCTATGTATGTGTCTGTTTTTATGCCAGTAGCATACTCTTTTGATTACTACAGCTTTGTAGTTTATCTTGATATCTGGGATTGTGATACCTCCAGTTTTCTTCTGTTTTCAAGATGACTTTGGCTATTTGGGGTCTTTTGTAGCGCCATATAAATTTTAGGATTATGTGTTCCAGTTCCATGAAAAATGATATTGGTATTTTGATAGTGATTGCTTTAAAACTATAGATTACTTGGGTAGTATGGACATTTTAACAGTGTTGGTTCTCCCAGTTCATGAGCTTGGAATGCCATTCCATTTGTTTCTGTGATCTTTAATTTCATTCATGAATGTGTTAAAAGAGGTTTCAGAGTAAGGATCTTTCACTTTGGTTAAGTTTATTCTTGGTATTTTATTATTTTTGGTGCAGTTATAAACAGGATTATTTTATTAATTTCCCTTTCTGCTACTTCATTATTAGTGTACAGTCGATTTCCAAATGTTAAGTATGTATCTTGTAACTTTACTGAATTAATTTATCACTTCTATTAGTTTTTGGTGGAGTATTTAGGGTTTTCTATAGATAGTATCCTGTCATCTGCAAATATTGAACCTTTTACTTCTTCATTACAAATTTGGATGCCTTTTATTTCTTTTTCCTGTCTGATTGCTATGGCTAGGATTTCCAGTACTCTATTGAATAAAAGTGGTGAGAGTGGACATCCTTGTCTTATTCCTTATCTAATGGGACAAGCTCTCAGTTTTTCACCATTGAGTATGTTGTAAATTGTGGTTTTTTTTTTTCATATATGGCCTTTATTATGTTGGGGTATGTTCCTCTAAACCCATTTTCTTGAGTGTTTATCATGAGTCAGTGTCATACTTTGTCAAATGGTTTTTCTGCATTTATTGAGATAATCCTATGGTTATTATTCTTTCTCATGTTAATGTGATAGATCATATTGATTGATTTGTAAATACTGAACCACAGTTATCTCTGGAATAAATCCCACTGGATCATGGTAAATGCATTTTTAGAGGTATTGTTGGATTTGATTTGCTAATATTTGTTGAGGATTTTTAAACCTATGTCATCAGAGAGACTGGCCTGTAGTTTGGTTTTTTTGTAGTGCCTTTAGCTGGTCTTGTTATGAGGGTAATGCTGGCTTTGTCCAATGAATAGAAATCTTTTTTTCATCTTCTATTTTTTGGAATACTTTGAGAAGACTAGGTATTAACTTTTCATTAAATGTTTGGTAGAATTCACCTTTGAAGCCATCTGGTCCTGGACTTTTGTTTGCTGGGAATTTTTTTTTTTTTTTTGATTATTGAATCAATTTATTTGGTAGTAATTGATCTGTTCAAATTTTGTATTTCTTCCTGATTCAGATTTGAAGGTTACATGTTCCTAGGAATTTATCCATTTCTTCTAGGTGTCCAATTTGTTGGCATATAATTTTTTATAATTGCTATAATTCTTTGTATTTCTGTGGTTTCAGTTATTTCTCCTCTTCATTTTGCTTTTATATATTTGAGTCCTGTCTCTATTGGCAGAGTCTGGATCAAAGTATATCAGTTTTGTTAATCTTTTCAAAAAACAGTACCTGGTTTAATTGATGTGTTCTCTTGTTTTCTTGGTCTTTCACTTAGTTCTGCTGTCATCTTTATTAATTTATTCCTTCTACTGGCTTTGGGCTTTGTTTTTCTTGCTCTTTAGGTGTAAGGTTGTTGCTTATTTGAGACTTTTATTCTTGAGGTAGACCTCTGTTGCTATAAACTTCCCTTTTAGAACAGCTTTTGCTGCATCCAAAATATTTTGGCCTGTTGGGTTTTCATTTACATTTGTATCAATGTACTTGTTGATTTTTATTTGATTTATTGGTTTAGTAGCATGTTATTTAGCTTCCGTGTATTTGTGTTCTTTCCAGATTTTTTTGTGATTGATTTATACATTCATACCATTGTGGTCAGAGAAGAGGCATGATATGATTTCAGTTCTTTTGAAGTTGTTGGGACTTATTTTGCGGCCTAACATGTGATCTGTTCTGGAGAATGTCCCATGTGCCCTTGAAAACAATATTTATTTTTTTGTTTTGGGATAGAATGTTCTGAATATACTTATTAGATCCATCTAGCCCAATGTGTCATTCAAAGCCACTGTTTGTATGTTGATTTTCTGTCTGGATGATCTATCCATTGATATAAATGGGGTATTAAAGTCCCCTAATATTATTTTATTATGGTAAGTTTTTTTCTTTAATATCTTTCAATAGTTGCTTTATGTATTAGGTACTTCTGTGTTGGGTACATACATTTTTTATTATTTAAAAAAAAAATTTTAACATTCATTTTTGAGAGAGAGACAGCATGAGCAGGGGCCGGGGGGGGGCGGGGGCGGGTAGAGAGAGAGGGAGACATAGAATCCAAAGCAGGCTCCAGGCTCTGAGTTGTCAGCACAGAGCCCTGACGCAGGGCTTGAACTCATGGACTGTGAGATCATGACCTGAGCTGAAGTAGGATGCTTAACTGAATGAGTCAACCAGGCACCCTGGGTATGTACATTTTTACAATTGTTTTATTCTCTTGTTGGATTACTCCCTTTATCATTAACTAGCTAATGTTGTTGTCTCTTGTTACAGTTGTTGCTTAAGGTCTATTTTATCTAATATCAGGTACAGTTACCCAATTTTTTTTAGTGCTTGCATTTGCATGGTAAATGTTTTTACATCCCTTTGCTTTCAATCTGCATGTGTCTTTAGGTCTGAAGTAAGTCTCTTGTAGGCAGCATGTATATAGGTCTTGCTTTTTAATCCAGTCACTCTTATGTCTTTTGATTGGAGTTATTATTCCATTTACATTCAAAGTAATTATCAATAGGTATGTCTTTACTGACATTTTGTAACTTGTTTTATGGTTGTTTGTGTAGTTCTTCCCTGTTTCTTTCTTTGCTTGCTCTCTTCCCTTGTGGTGTGCTGGCCTTTAATGATATACTTGTCTTCCTTTTTATTTTTTTGTGTATCTGCTATAGATTTGTGATTTGTGGTTACCATTTGGTTATATATAACGTCTTATGCATACAGCAGTCTACATTAGATTGGTGGTTGCTTAAATTGGGATCCATTCTAAAAGCACCAGATTTTTACCCTCGCTCCAAGTTTTATGTGTATATTTTATATATCCTTTTATTTGTGAATCCCTTAACTGATGTTTATACATATAATTGATTTCACTGTTCTTCTGTTTTATCTCTGTATTTGTATCATATGTACATATCTAGTACATGTACTTATTTTATTTCACTTTATTTTTAAATTTATTTAATCTCTACACACAGTGTATACAGAGCTCAAACTCATGACCCTGAGATCAAGAGTCATATGCTCTTCCCACTGAGCCAGCCAGGTGCCTCAAATCTGGTACTTTTCTTGTTTTTATTTGCTTATGCCAGGTTTTTTTCATATTTTCTTCTGTTTATAGCCTTTTCTTTCTACTCACAGTCCATTTTAACATTTCTTGTATGACTGATTTAGTGGTGATGAACATTTTTAACTTGTGTCTGTGAACTCTTTGTTTCTCTTTGTATTTTGAATGATAGCCTTGCTGGGTAGAATATTTTTGGTTGCAGGTTCTTTCCCTTTCAGCACTCTGAATAGATCCATCTCCCTCCTTTCTGGCCTGCAAAGTTTCTGATGAAAAAAATCAGCTGACAGCCTGATGGGTTTCTCTTGTAGGTGCCTGTTTTCTTTTCTCTTGCTGTTCTTAAGATTCACTTTTTATCACTACTTTTTGCCATTCTAATTATTATATGTCTTGGTGTGAACCTCCTTGAGTTGATTTTGTTGGGGTCTCTCTGTACCTCCTAGATTTGGATTTGTTTCCTTCCCCAGATTAGGGAAGTTTTCAGCTATTATTTCCTTAAATACATTTTCTCCCCTCTTTTCTTTCTGTTCTCCTTCTAAGATCCCTATAATGTGATTGTTATTACACTTGATAATGATCCTGAGTTCCTTTAATCTATTCTCCATTTTTATTATTATTTTTCTTATTGCTTTTCAGCTGGTTGCTGTCCTCCAGGCTGCTGATCCATTCTTCTGCTTCCTCTTTAGTTTACTATTTATTTCCTATATGTAGTTTTAAATGTTTGTTTATTTATTTTGAGAGACTGAGTGAGTGGGGGAGGGCAGAGAGAGAGAGAGAATCCCAAGCAGGCTCTGTGATGTCAGCATGGACAACAACGTGGGGCTCAATCCCAGGAACTGTGAGATCATGACCTGAGCTGAAACGAAGAGTCCAACACTCAACCGACTGAGCCACACACGCACCCCTCCCTATAGCATATTTTAATTTCAGTTATTTAGTTCTTCATTTCTGATTGGTTGTTTATTTTAGGTTTTCTGTCTCTTTGTTGAAGGTGTCAGTGAGATCCTCCACTCTGTTCTCTCATCCAGTATCTTTATGACCACCTCTATCAGGTATATTGCTTATCTCCATTTCTTTAGCTCTTCTGTTGTCATTTTGTCCTCTTCTCTCATTTGTGATCTATTCTTCTGTCTCCTCATTTTGTCTAAGTCTTTATACTTCTTATTATGTAATAGGAAAGTCAGTTATATTCTGACTTGAAATTGGGGCCTGATGAAGAAGAGGTCCTGTGGCGCTTTGTACAGCACTGTCTCCTGTTCACCAGAGCCAGTGACTATAGAGGTGACCTGTGTATTGCATATGCCCCACTGTTGTGGCTGAGCCTCATTTGCCTTCTGTCCATTTGGCTGCAGTGGCCCCCTTTCTCTTTTGTGGGTAGGATTTGATCCTTGTGCTGTTAAGAGGCTAATCTGAGTCTGTCCCGGACACTAACTTGGGTTAGACCAAATGCCTGCCATCAGCCCATTTTCTGGGGCTGTGGAATCATGAGATTGCAGGACACTCTCCCTGCATTGTTCCCTGAGAGCTTTTCATTGGTGAGTGGGGTCTTCAGTGAGACAAAATCTCTGCCCCCTATCTTTTAGGGTTGCAGTTACCCTGAACTACAGGGCTTTTTCCTTGTGCTGTCCCCTGTGAGGTTTGTGTTGGTGGGTGGTGTTGGCAGTCTGATTAGATATCTGCCCACAGTGCCCTGCTAGAGCTGCAGTGGGATTGATGTGTGTGGTTATTTTCCCTTCTCCCCAGAGCAGGAGTCACTTCGGAGTGGTGCTGTTCACAGTTGTGTTGTTTGCAGGGTGATATTCATCAGAAGCTATGGAGAGACTCCACCCCAGTGGAGCAGGTTGAATGGAGTGAGTCTTCAGTAGAACACAGGGCGTGTGGTGTTAGCAAGGTAAGTGGAAAGTGTTACCGGTTCCTAGCAGGGCTACTTGTAGAATGAGACTTGACAGTCGCTGCTTTGGAGTGACTCCTGCCCAGTTGTGCAGGTATGATGAGGCATATCCATAGGAGGACACTGGGACAGGGTATGTAGTGTTAGAAAGCTAGGTAAAGAGTGTTCATACTCATTCTTGAAGGTGTCTGGTTGTCTGAGATGTGAGGGGGGAGAAATGTCACCTTCTGGCTCTTATTTTCTTGGATAAGTCTCCTAATGATCCCTGCCCTTCCAACATCCATTCTGAGATTAGTAAAGATACCTACTTTATGCATACCCCAGGTAGTTTTTAAACTGCTGTTTCTATGCTGTATATTTTGGAGGGTTGTTTGTTATACTCTGTCTTTAAGGGTGTGGACTCAGTTTCATACTGTCCTCTAGCTTTTCCAGAGTAGAGCCTGCTGATTTTTAAAGCACCCAATTTTAAGCTCTGCTGGTTATAAAAACGCCAATAGTTAAGCCCCACTGGTTTTCAAAGTCAAATATTATGGGGGCTTGTCTTTCCAGTGCAGGACCACCATGTCTGGGGTGCCTATTGTGAGGTCTGTTCATCTACCTGCTTTGTGATTGTGGTATCCCTCCTGTTTGTGGTTAATCTTGCGGGAGTTTGGTTCCTGACTGTTTTCTGTCCTTTCTGCCATTTTTAATGTGGCCTCTGCTCTAGAATTAACTGCATGGGGCCTCTTCTGCCATTCTTTGGGTCATTTTCTGAGTTAGTTGTACTGATGTGGCTATTATGTAAGTATATCCATGGGAGGAGGTAGACTTAGGATCCTCTTTCTCTGCTATCTTCCCAGGCTCTCCTTCCAATTGGGGCCTTCTTGGTTTTGCATTAGTTCCTTTAGGTGCGGCAGCTATTGGTCTCTGTTCTGTATATTACTTGGACCATGGGAGTCTTAGCCTGAAACACTGATGTTAAGAGTTCACTGGGAGAGCCAAGAAAATATCTGTTGTGCAGTTCCCCAGGCATCACCAGCAAGTGGGACACTCATGTCTTTTAATCTGTGCAGAATGCCACTTTCCCTTTCATGTCATTATCAAAACTGCTTTTAACATAATGTGAAAAGTAAACTTAAGGCTTTTTACTGAAAAAAGAATGATTATTATTAAGGAGCTCCTACATTATGCCCAGGAAGAAAAAAATCCATAAAGTATAGAAACACAAAGTTACCTGCATATAAAATGGAGTAAAAGAAAAATATAGCAAATGAAATGTTTCAGAAAATTGTTTTACCACAGTACCTTTTACTCAGTAATCAAAGGCTTACCTGACTGGACCTTTTCTGTTTGCAAGAAAACACAAGACTGCAACTGTAATATGAATCATCAAGAAAGCTGATCCAATGCCCAGGAAAGTCCATATGTCTGGAATTTCAAACCAATTAAAAAGATAAATATGTAGTGAAAACCATTACAAATTCCAAATTCAAGGAAATATTTAGTCACAATGTCACCTACTATTCTGAGGGTATATGAAATCTGCAGGAGAAGGGTTAACCTTGATGTGGCATCGATTTCCTTTCCATCCTTGTCCACAACTGAAAATAAGATAAAAACTTAAGTTAAAAAAAAATAAGTGGAAACATAGTTTAGCAGTACTATCATGGAATAAAATGATGAATGTCAATAATCGTACAAGGGAGTATGGGTAACTTTGATAAGAAACCAAAAATATTAAACCAAAGCAAAAGCAAAATTTTTCTGTTTTCATAATTGTGTAAGATGACTTTCATAAAACTATTTATTACCTTCTTGGGGTAGCTGGGTGGCTCAGTCAGTTAAGCATCTGGCTCGATCTCAGTTCAGGTCATGATCTCATGGTTCATGATCTCACGGTTCATGAAATTGAGCCCCACATCAGGCTCTGCACTGACAGCATGGAGCCTACCTGAGCCTCTCTCTCTCTCAAAATAAATCAATAAATTAAAAATATATATTTATCACCTTCTTGATTTTATTTATAAGATAGGAGCTCAGCTTTCACATTCTCCTTTGTTGTTTTCAAAAGTGTGACTTGATTTTTGCAATCCCTATCAAAATAACACCATCATTCTTCACGGAGCTAGCATAAACAGCCCTAAAATTTGTATGGAACCAGAAAAGAACCTGAATAGCTAAAGCAATCCCAAAAAAGAAAACCGAAGCTGGAGGCATCACAATCCCGGACTTGAAGATGTATTACAAAGCTGTAATCATCAAGACAGTATGGTACTGACACAAAAACAGACACTCAGATCAGTGGAACAGAATAGAGATCCAAGAAATGGACCCATAAACGTATGGCCAACTAATCTTTGACAAAGCAGGAAAGAATATCCAATGGAATAAAGACAGTCTCTTCAGCAAATGGTGCTGGGAAAACTGGACAGTGATATGCAGAAAAATGAACCTGAACCACTTTCTTACACCATACACAAAAATAAACTCAAAATGGATGAAAGACCTAAACATAGACAAGATGCCATAAAAATTCTAGAGGAGAAATCAGGCAAAACCGCTTTGATTCAGCCACAGCAACTTCTTACTCAACATGTCTCCAGAGGCAAGAGAAACCAAAGCAAAAATGACCTATTGGGACTTCATCAAAATAAAAAGCTTCTGCACAGCGAAGGAAACAATCAGGAAAACAAAAAGGCAAGTGACAGAATGGGAGAAGATATTTGCAAACGACATATCAGATAAAGGGTTAGTATCCAAAATCTATAAAGAACTTATCAAACTCAACACCCAAAACAAAAATAATCCAGTGAAGAAATGGGCAAAAGAATGAATAGACACTTCCAAAGAAAACATCCAAATGGCAAACAGACACATGAAAAGATGCTCAACATCACTCATCATAGGGAAATACAAAGTAAAACCACAATGAGATACCATTTACTCCAGTGAAAATGGCTAAAATTAACAACTCAGGCAATGACAGATGTTGGTGAGGATGTGGAGAAAGAGGATCTCTTTTGCACTGCTGGTGGGAATGCAAACTGGTGCAGCCACTCTGGAAAACAGTATGGAAGGTCCTCAAAAAATTAAAAATAGAACTACCCTACAACCCAGCAATTGAACTACCAGGTATTTAAGTGATACAGGTGTGCTGTTTTGAAGGGGCACATGCACCCCAATGTTTATAGCAGCACTATCAACAACAGCCAAAGTATGGAAAGAGCCCAAATGTCCATCAGCAGATGAATGGATAAAGAAGATGTGGTATATATAAAGAATGGAGTATTACTCGGCAATCAAAAAGAATGAAATCTTGCCATTTGCAGCTACACGGATGGAACTGGAGGGTATTATGCTAAGTGAAATTAGCCAGAGAAAGACAAATATCATATGACTTCACTCATATGAGGACCTTAAGATACAAAACAGATGAACATAAGGGAAGTAAAAATAATATAAGAACAGGGAAGGGCACAAAATATAAAAGACTCTTTTTTTGTTTGTTTGTTTAATTTTTACAACAATTTTCTTTTTAATATAATTTATTGTCAAGTTGTCTAACATACAGTGTATATAGTGTGCTCTTGGTTTTGGGTAAAAGACTCTTAAATATGGAGAACAAACACAGGGTTGCTGGAGGGGCTGAGGGAGGGGGATGGACTAAATGGGTAAGGGGAATTAAGGAATCTAGTCCTGAAATCATTGTTGTACTATATGCTAACTTGGATGTAAATTAAAAACAAAAAAAAGTTACTTGATTTTTACCAGTGTCCAATCCAATACTACTTTATTGATCATTTGTCTCAAACCTTAAAGCTAGCACTCTTTTCAGTAGCGAATGGATTTCTGTTTTCCAATACTGATGGGAATATTCAAATTGAAGATTTACATATCAGAGAGAACATTTATCCCAAAAATCAGGATGATCCTCCAAGTACATAGATTTGAAATCAGGTAAATAATCTCATTGGATATACCTATCCTACTACTAGGATTTAATTAACTTTGCTTTATTTAGGGATGTCATAATGAAACCTAGAACACTGGGAGTATTTCTTTTATGGGTGGCTTTCTGAATGTTCAGAAATGGGATTAGTTTGTACATCAAAGGGAAATAAGGTTTATTCTTAAGCAGTAAGTATGTCATTTTTTTTTCTGGTATAAATGTGTTTGCATGGAAGTGTGAAAACTTACATACTCATTTTTTCCCAAAAATATCAGAATAGAAATGATTATTTGTATTTATGTTTGGTTGAATTTTCTGCCAAGTTCATGGTACATGCCACAAAACAGGATTAAAAAGTAGCTTTTGAATGTTCTGTGCTTTAAAGCTGTGTGTTACAAGCAATGCTTCTTCAGTACACAGTTATTGTATTTTCCCTCAATCTTTTTGAATTTGAAAATTTGAATGCTTTTTAATGTTTATTTATTTGGAGAGAGAGCAAGCTGGGGAGGGTAAAAGAGAGAGGGAGGCAGAGGATCCTGAGCAGGCTCCTTGCTGTCAGCACAGAGCTAGATATGGGGCTCAAACCCATGAACCATGAGATTATGACCTGGGCCAATACCAAGAGTTGGACACTTAACCAACTGAGCCACCCAGGCACCCCTAGAATTTGAAGGCTTAATGGCAATTCCTTCACAAAAGCAGTAGCTTCTTTCAATATAGAAAGCTTACTGATTCAAGGAAGTCCATTAGAATGCCATTTTTCCTTCACAGAACTAGAATAATACTAAAATATATATGAAACCACAAGAGACCCTGACTGTCCAAAGCAGTCTTAAAAAAGAACAATGCTGCAGGTATCACAATCCCAGAATTCAAGATGTACTACAAAGAAGTAGTAATCAAAACAGTATGGTACTGGCACAAAAATACATAGATGAATGGAAAAGAATAGACAGCCCAGAAATAAACCCATGCTTATGTGGTCAAGAAGTCTTTGAAAAAGGAGGCAAGAATATACATGCGGAAAAGACAGTCTCTTCAATAAATGGTGCTGGGAAAACTGAACAGTTAAAAGCAAAAGAATGAAATTGAACACTTTCTTACACCATACACAAAAATAAACTCAAAATGGATTGAAGACCTAGATGTGAGACCTGAAACCATAAAACTCCTTGAGGAAAACATAAGCAATAATTTCTTTGCATTGACCTTAGCAACATTCTTCTGGATAAATCTCCTCAGGCAAGGGAAACAAAAGCAAAATTAAACTATTGGGACTATACCAAAATTAAAAAGCTTTTGCTCAGCAAAGGAAACCATCAACAAAAGGGCAAGTTACTGAGTGGGAGAAGAAATTTGCAAATGATACATCTGACAGGTGTCTGCTTGAATGTGTCTATTAAGATAAATTCCAGTGGGAAGTACCTTGGAATGCCAGTTTAAAAAAATACTGGAGAGACTTCTGGGTAAGATGGCAGAGTAGGAAGATCCTAAGCTCACTTCATCCCACAGATATGTGTAGGTAACAACCATATCAATGTAAATAACCCAGAGAATGACCCAAAGACTGTCAGAACAGACTCTCCACAGCTAAGCGTAGAGACCTTCAAAAGGTCATTTTGAAGAGGGTAGGAAGGGCAGAGATCAGGTTGGAAGCCAAACTGATCCATGAATGTATGTGGGAGGGACGGATGCAGGTGTGGAGAGGGGAGAGGAACACAACGGACACCCAGACAGGGGACCTTCACTGGGAAGAGGAATCCATTTAAAATTTGGCTTTGAAAACTAGATAGGCTTAACTTCATGAGTTTTTTTAACAATCACTGGGACTCGACATCTGAAACTTTAAAAATCATTTTGTTTTGGGGTACCTGGATGGCTCAATTGGTTAAGTGTCTAAGTCTTGATTTTGGCTCAGGTCATGATGTTATAGTTTGTGAGATCAAGTGCCACATCGGGCTCTGCGTGACAGTGCAGAGCCTGCTTGGGATTCCCTCTCCGCCCCCCCCCCCCCCGCCCCACCTCACTCACACTTTCTCTCCAAAGTAAATAAATTTAAAATAAGTAAATAAATTAGTGGGTTTGGCTTTGGGAGAGCCAGAGGGCTATAGGAAACTCAGTCCCTGCCCTTAAAGGGACGGCATAACAACCTCTCTGAGATACAACATAGAAGCAGCAGTTTGAAAAACACTGGGGTATATGGTAAGGAGATTTGTTTACTAATCTCAGAACATTTGCTGGAGGGACAGGGATCTGGGAGACTACTCCAAAAACAAAAGAACTGGTGGCACCATTTCCTTGTACCATCCCCTGCCTAGATAACAGTGATACCTCCATGAACCAGCACAGCTTGAGCACTCACAACCTAGTTAGTGGCTCTACCCCCACCCACTCAGCAGTTTTCCAAAGCAGCCACAGGTCCCCTCCCACAGCTGACCAGAGCTAACCTTGCTAATACCACTCACCTTGTCCCTGCATTTTTCTCTGTACCCACCTCCTCCCTCCAAACTGGTGCTGGCAGGAGTTTCCAAAGCAACTTCAGGTCTCCTCCTACAGCCAACTTGTACAAACCTTGCTAACACTGATGTCCCTGCCTTCCCACTGTGTTCTCCTGTGGACCTGCCCCTTTCAACATGCACTTGACTGGAGTCCATCCAAAGCTGTACCAAAGCGTGCACTGTGCAAGCAGCATAGACAGGTACCAGCACCACTTTAAAGTCCTGCACTGTGGGGAGGGAAAAAGAAAACAAAACATACCAGTTTTGTGGTCACAGCCGTAGGCTGGGGGCAGACATCTGCTCTGGATTCAGGCTCTGCCCACCAATGAAAGCTGCTGTGGGGACAGCACCAGGGTGATACCACAGCTCTGGCAAATGCCCAGACTGATCTTTTTAATAAAGCCAGTACTTTCAAGAGAAGGAGATGTATCTGAATTTTCTAACACATAGAAACAGACTCAAAGTGAGTTAGACAAAATGAGAGAAATATGTCCCATATGAAAGAACTGAACAAAATCTCAGCACAAGAGCTAAACGAAATGGAGATAATATGCCTCATAAAGAATTCAGAATAATGGCCATAAAGATACTAAACTTGAGGAAAGAGTAGAGAATCTCAGTGCCACCTTCAGCAAAGGGATAGAAAACATAAAAGAACCCATGAGAGATGAATTAATATGTGAAATTAAAAATACACCTAAGAGAATAAATTGTGGACTAGTGGAAGCAAAATAATGGATTAGCGACCTGGAAGACAGAGTAATAGAAAGCAATGAAGCTGAACAAGAGAAAAAAAGTGAGATAGATTAAGAGAACTCAGCGACACCATCACGTGTAATACTATTCACATCATTGAGATCCTAGAAGAAAAAGAGAAAAGGGAGAAGAACATCTATATAAATAAGTAATAGCTGAAAACTTCCCTAATCTGGGGAAGGAAACAGAAAACCAGATCTAGTAGGCACAGAGAACCTGCAACAAAATCAACCCAAGGAGCTTCACATCAAGATACATAATAAACTGGCAAAAGTAGTGATAAAGAAAATTCTAAAAGCAGCAAGAGAAAAGAAAATAGGTACCTACAAAGGAAACCCCATAAGCTATCAGATGACTTTTTAGCAGAAATTTTGCAGGCCAGAAGGGACGTGGCATATTCAAAGTGCTGAAAGGAAAAAAAAAAAAAAAACTCCTAAAACCAAGAATACTTTAACCATCAGGGCTATCATGCAGAGTAGATGAAGAGTTTTCCAGACAAACAAAAGTTAAAGGAGTTCATCAACACTAAACCAGTTTTACAAGATATATTAAATTTGGACTCTTTGAGTTGAAAAGAAAGACCATAAGCAGCAGTTAGAAAAGTAGAAAGCACAAAAGCAATAAAATTAAGTATATTAATAAAAATCCATCAATGGATTCACAAAATGAAAGAATGTAAAGCATGAATGACACCATATACCTAAAATGTGTGGAGGAGATGAGTAAAAAGTTAGTGCTTTTACAATGGGTTCAAACCTAAAGTGACCATCAACTGAATACAGTCTGCTATATGCATCAGTGTTATATATACACCTGTTGGTAAACACAAATCAAAAACTGGTTATAGATACATGAGTAAAGATAAAGGAATCCAAACAAACAACTAAAGAAAGCCAGCAAAGCATGAGAGAAGATAGCAAGAGAAGGAACAGAGGAAGAACTATAAAACAACCATAAAACAAGTAACAGAAGGGTAATAAGTACCTATCAATAATTACTTTGAATGTAAATGGACTAAATGCTCCAATCAAAACACCCAAGTTTGACAGAATGGATAAAAAAGCAAGACCCATCTATATGCTGCATACAAGATACTCAATTCAGACCTAAAGATGCATGCACATTAAAAGTGAAGGAATGGGAAAGCTTTTGTCATGCAAAATGTGAGTGAAAAGAAATCTGGGATAGCAATACTTGTATCAGAGAAAATTGACTATAAAATAAAGACTGCAACAAAAGACAAAAAAGGATAGTATGTAAAGGGAAAAATCCAACAAGAAGATATAATGATTGTAAATATTTATGCACCCAACATGAAAGCACCCATATATTTAAAGCAGCTATTAACACAAAGGAAGTAATCAATAGTACAATAATAATAAGGCACTTTAAAACCCCACTTGTATCAATGGACAGATCATCCAGACAGAAAATCAGCAAGGAAATGGTAGCTTTTAATGACACACTGGACTAGATGGATCTAACAAATATACTCAGAACATCCCATCTTAAAACAGAAGAAAACACATTCTTTCAAGGGCACATTTCCAGAATAGATCCCATGTTAAGCCACAAAACAAGTCTCAACAAATTCAAGAAATTGAAGTCACACCATGTGAAATTTGGACCACAACAATATTAAAGTAGAAATGGACACCAAGAAGAAAATCTGAAAAGAACACAAATACATGGGGTTTAAATAACATACTACTAAACAATTAATGGGTAAACCAAAAGGGCAAAGAGGACATTAAAAAAATACATGGAGACAAATGAAAATGAAACACAGTGGTCCAAAATCTTTGGGGCATAGCAAAAGTTGTTTTCAGAGAAAGGCCTACCTCAAGAAGCAAAAAGACTCTCAAATAAACAACCTAACCTTATTTCTAATAGATCTAGAAAAAGAACAAAGAAAACACACAACTAGTAGAAGGAAGGAAATAACAAAGATTACAACAGAATTTTAAAAAAATAGAAACTAAAAAACAAACAAAAATAATAGAACAGATCAATGAAACCAGCAGCTGATTTGTCAAAAAGATCAATAAAATTGATAAACCATTATTAGCCAATCTAATCAAAAAGAGAGGGAGAACTCAAGCAATATCAGAAATGAAAGAGGAAAATTAACCAATATGACGGAAGCACTAAAGATTATAAGAATATTTGTTATGAAAAATTATTTGCCAACAAATTGGTCTACATAGAAGGAACAGATGAATTCCTAGAAACAAATAACCTCCCCAAAATGAATCAGGATAGTCCAAGACCAGATGGCTTCAAAGGTAAATTCTGTCAAACATTTAAAGTAAAGTTAATACCTATTCTTCTAAAACTATTTCAAAAATAGAAGAGGAAGGAAACCTTTCAAGTTAATTCTATAAGGCCAGTATTACCCTGATATCAGATAAAGACACTATAAAGACACAGATCTACAGGTCCACATTTCTGATAAACAAAGATGCAAAAATCCTCAACAAAATACTTCCAAAGTGAATCCAACAATACATTAAAAAAATCATTCACCACAATCAAATGGGATTTATTTTTGGGATGCAAGGATGATTCATTATTCACCAATCAATGTGATACATCACATCAGCAAGAGAATGGTTAAAAACCATATGCGCATCTCAACAGAGGCAGAAAAATCATTTGACCAAGTACAACATTCATGATAAAAGCGCTCAACCATCTACATTTAGAGGGAATATATCTGAACATAACATAATAAAGATCATATGTAAAAACACCCACAGCTAACATTATACTCAGTGGTGAAAACCAGAGCTTTTCTCCTAGGATCAGGAACAAAACACATCATCAGTTTTATACAACATGGTAGTGGAAGTCCAAGCCCAGCAATCAGATAAGAAAAAGAAATAAAAGGCATTCATATTGGTAAGGAAGAATTAAAACTTTCACTATTTTCAGATGACATGATAGTATCCACAGAAAGTCCTGAAGATTCCACCCAAAAAAAACCAAAAAAAAAAAAAAAAACCAAAAAAAAAACCCCTAGAACTGATAACTGAATTCTGTAAGGTCATTGGATACAAAACCAATAAGCAGTAATCTGTTGCATTTCTACACACTAATAATGAAGTAGCAAAGAGAAATTAAGAATACAATCCCATTTACAATTACACCAAAAATAATAAAATACCTAGAAAGAAACTTAACTAATGAGGTGAAATATTTGTACTTTGTTTTTGTTGTTGTTTGCTTGTTCATAAGTAACCTCTACACCAAACATGGGGCTTGAACTTACAACCTTGAGATCAAGAGTCACATACTCTACCACCTGAGCCAGTCAGGTGCCACCTGAACGTTGCAAGCTATTAAAACTTTGATGAAAGAAATTGAAGATGACACAAACAAGTGGAATGCTATTCCATGATCATGGATTGGGAGAACAAATGTTCAAGTGTCCATTCTACCCAAAGCAATATACAGATTTAATGCAATCCCTCTGAAAATACCAACATCATTTTTCACACAACTAGGACAAACAATCCTAAAATTTGTGTTGAACCACAAAAGACCCTAAATAGAGTGACCTTGAGAAAGAAAAAACAAACAAACAAAAAACCTGGAGGTATCACAATTACAAATTTCAAGATATACTACAAAGGTGTAGTAATCTAAACAGTATGTTACTGCCACAAAAACAGATACATAGATCAGTGTAACAGAATAGAGAGCCCAGAAATAAACCCACAGTTATATGGTGAATTAATGTCTAACAAAGGAGGCAGTAATATGTAATGGGAAAAAGAAGTCTTTCAACAAATGATGCTAGGAAAACTGGACCACTTTCTTATAGCATACACAAAAATAAAGTCAAAATAGATTAAGGACCTAAATTTTAGACTTGAAATCATAAGATTCATAAAGAAAACAATGACAGTGATTTCTTTCACATTGGTCATTGAGTCTTTTCTAGGTAAAGTGCAGGCAAGGGAAACAAAACCAAAAATAAGCTACTGGGATTACATTAAAATAAAAAGCTTCTATAAAGCAAAGGAAACCCAATGAAACAAAAAGACAACCTACTGAATGGAAGATGAAATTTACAAATGATCTATCTGATAAAAGGTTAGTATCCAAAATATATAAATAACTTCTACAACTCAACACCAAAAACACAATAATCCAGTTTAAAGGTGGGGAGAAGACATTAACAGACATTTCTTCAAAAAAGACATACAGGCAGTCCATGGACACATGAAAATATACATAGCATCACTAATCATCAGGGAAATGCAAATGAAAACCACAATGAGGTATCACCTCACACTTGTCAGAATGGCTAAAATAAAAAAAAAAAAATACAAGAAATAGTTGGCAAGGATGTGGAGAAAAAGGAACTCCTGTGCACTGTTGATGGGAATGCAGATTGGTTCAACCACTATGAAAAACAGTATGGCGTTTCTTCAAAAAATTAAAAATAGAATTACCATAGGATCCAATAATCTTACTACTGATTATTTACCCAAAGAATATGAAAACACTAATTTGAAAAGATATAGGCAACCCTATGTTTACTGTAGCATTATTTACAATAGCCAAATTATGGAAACAACCCAATTGTCCATCCATAGATGAATGGATGAACAAGATACATACGCACACACAGGAACATTACTCAGCCTTAAGAAAGAATGAAATCTTGCCATTTGCAACAACCTGTATGTACCTCGAGGGAATAATGCTAACTGAAATAAGACAGAGGAAGAAAAATATCATATGATTGCATTCATGTGGCATTTGAAAAACAAAGGAATAAAGGAAAAAGACAAAAACAGACTCTTAAATGAGGAGAAGCAACTGGTGGTTGTTTACTAGAGGGAAGTGTGTGGGAAGGATACAGAAATTGGTGAAGGGAATTATTTGTGCCCTTATCATGATAGGCACCGAATAATGTATAGAATTGTTGAATCACTCTATTGTACAACTGAAACTAATATAACAGTATACATTCACTGTACTGGGAATAAAAAAAAAGGGAGAAAATACAAACCATATGGGGAAGTACTACGTATCCTCCCTGTGCACCTCCTACCTATCTATATCTCTTTTATATTTAGCTATGCATATGTATTTATAGATTTATATATATAAAACCTGTTGGTGAACAAATGGGAATATTGCATGGCCTCTTCTTTGATGTTTCTTTGAGGAGTTTATACTGAAAAAATTTTGATGTTAATTCTTTTTCAGAAACAGGTATAAATGTGATGGATAAAAGGAAAAATAAAAACAGATTCAGTTGAAAGTTTACCTATGAAAATAACAGGAAATAATCTTCCTTTCAGTAAGTACATAAATATATCACTGAATTTTTTTTTGTTTATTTACTTATTTATTACTAAAGATCAATTTTGTTAAAGTCTAGGTCAAAGTCATGTAATCATCTCAGCTAATATGAGAAAAGTAATGGGAAGGAATATAGTTTAAGGGTCAAAATTAGTTTCAAAATTAGTTTCAAAATATGCTGAATTTTGTCACCTTTGCCAAAGGAATTTTGAATTTAAAAAGTATGAATGAAATTTTGATTTAGGCACTTACACTACAAAATCCTTCAAAGAAGATGATTATATTACCGGAAATTGAGTACGCTACTACAGAAAAGTCTCACTTGTCTGCCATCCTGAAACAAATTATCTCTATGCATGTTTTCAGCAGGGCTTATCTTCTGTAAATATTGATAGGTTTCAATTAATTTTGAAATAGTAAAAATTACTGGAAATTAAAAATTATATCATGAAGTATAATCTAATCAATAAGTGTGAATATAAATGAAGTAAAAATTATAATCTTGACACCCAAGTGATTCTCAAATGATTACTTTTTTCTCAGTTAATTGATACTTCTCAGATTAAAAATAATACATGCTTCAAGTCTTAAGTGAAGTTATGCACAAACATGTTAAAACATTACTCATCATCCCCATATGCACTTTCATCCTCCTGATGTAATATAATATAAACAGCCAGATGTGCCTCCTTCCACTTCTTTCACTTTGTTGTAGAACACACACATGCATTGTATATATATGGGTGTGTGTGTGTGTGTGTGTGTATGTCCATTGTAAGAGAAACATCTACATCTCTCTTTAAATAGCTTTTACTTTGAACAATTCTTGGTGGACTTTTTTGAGGTCAGGTATCTATGTAAACAACCCATATAGACATGTAATTTTCAGAAATTAGCATATTATATATACATTTTTAGTTCCATCTTTCTCTTATTCTTGTCCTTCCCTCTTCACCCCAATATATTGGATGGATGAAAAGGAGGAGAAAGTAGAAAAATAATGGTTGGGCTGCAGAAAGAGGCAGGTAAGAATATTTAACATTTTCATCTATTTTTATCCTAATCCTCTTCCACAGGTTATTCAGTGTTCAAAGTAATTACAGCTGTCTAAACCCTAGACTCTTTAAAAACATCCTTGAAACGGGTAGGTAGGTCCTCAACCCTTGCAATGAAGCGGTGAGGCCAGCAGTAATGGGATACGAGAATAGCACACTGAAGTTCCATCCATCCTTTGAGCAACAACAATGAAACTAATATACTCCCCCCAATCCACCCCTTGGGACTGTGAGCTGGAGGGGAAAACAGAACATTTTGTCTGCTGTAACTACAATTTGGTGGATTCTTTTCCTCCAAGGTAACCATAAATGTCTATTAAAAATCATTAAGGTGTTTTCAAAGGAAAAGGGTAGTCTTTTTCTCTACTATTTTTCACATGCAGTCTTGGTGGCAAAAGATATCATAATCAACTTCATTTTTGCTTAGCAAATCAGCCGTATCAGAATAAATGAAAATTAAGAAAATTTGTAATCCTGAAGAGAGAATGCAAAAAATTTTCCCTTTAGTACTAGCATGTTGGGTGTTCTTAGACTTGTTGGGGGTAAAGGTTCTTGTGAGGAGAAATAGGGTAGGGGAAGTACATGAGGTATTGAACAGAACTTGGTGGGCTGTGGCTTTGTGAATGCCAACCAGAGACTGTGAGTGTGCATTCTAGACACATGTATACGGAGCTGGATGGCCATTAATGTAGGGTAGGTGTGGAGACTGCTGCAGATTGTCTAATGCCACCACTGAGGTACCTAAAAGAATGGGGTAATGAGATTCACCTTATTTGCTTGACAGTTAAGAACCAGAATTATCCTTTCTAGGTAATCTCCTGGCTATTTTAGGACTAAACAAGGATGAATGCAATTGTGGTTTTTACCTCATATAATCCAAAAGGATCCATGAAGACCGTGAACATTATGTAATACTTGTGTTAAGATTGAAATGCATCAATCTGAATTAGAATGCTTTTTTTGTTTTAATGTCAAGAAGAATGAAAATAAATGCTGGACATGATACATTTACTTTGGAGGGCTGTTATTTTCATAGTGAGTCATTAGAGCCAATTTAATAAAATTAATTGTTAAGTTTGAGAAAAGGGAAGAAAATCAGTTGTTAATTTATTCAGAAAGCACCCATAAGGAAAAAATATATGAGGAAAGTAATTTATTGTAATATAGGGCTATTGTGTCATTTATTTCACATACCTGATGAATATATACTGACATTGGGGTATTTCACTTTTACTTTTACAACTATGGAATTTCACAGTACTACCCAATTATAGTCCATGTTGTGGCTGCCTTTCCCAGATTCATTTAACCACCCATGCTGTTTCCTTCCACCAAATCATAAGCATTTCTGTGGTTAGATTGGGATTGAACCCTCACTTGACCTCTAGGATTATCTCATTCCCATGGTGTAGTGTTTGTATTTAGGACCCTGTCCATCACCAAATGACATTTCTAATCAACAGGGATTGATTCACTAATATGACAAGATAGGAAGACCCTGAATTCATCTCCTTTATATAACACAGCAAATTACACTTATTGTAGAAGAATTGCTGAAGAAGAATGGAGAGCCAACTGAACAGCTTCCACACAAGGAAAGAGAGAAGAGTAAAAAAAGAAAAGCAAGAGAGATGGAGAAATGCTAACAAAGGGAACACCCACCTTTAACACTGCAAACTGCAGCGGGGAGGGATAGTATTGAGGGACACAGGAGAGATTCCTTTGTCCTTAGGCACAGGAAAAAAAAAAAAAGCTGCAACTGGTTTATAAAAGAGCCAACCCTGGAACTCTATCAAATGGAGAAGCTACTAGAACGCTCTGGGTCAAAGGGACTGGAAAATGACATAATTTATGCGCCCCCCCCCCCATGTTGAAAGTGCATACTGGAACAGGGTCAGCACACCCTAACCTGATTGAGCTTCAACAAGGCCAAGTCCCCTAGGCCACACCAGTTCTGGTTGTGGCGAGGCACAGAAAAAAAAAAAAAAAGAAAAACAAAAAAGCCAGGGTTTAAAAGAATAATGAGCATATAAAAGAGCCAGCCCTAGAACTCAATCAAGTGGAGGAAGCTGCTGAAATTCTCTCCAGGTAGGAGGGGCTGCTGGACACAATCTGTGCTCCCCCTATACTTTGATAGCAGGGACCAGTGGACAACCCAGGCGCCCTAACTGGCCTGGCACCTCAGTGAACCCTGGACCCCTAGCTCACACCAGCTCCAGCTATCCCACAAGAAGGCCACAGGGCGGTACACAGTGGGATACCCCTGGTTAGTGCTTACTACTGATCCAGCCTTTAAGCCAAGGTGACACAGGCACAAAACACCATGGAACGCTCCAGGCCCACACCACTTTACTTCAGACAGCTTGCTAGGACACCCCTGGTTCAAAGTGCTCCAGAACCTGCTGTGCTGCCAGGGTGCCCCTGTATAAAGCACCCCAAGAACCCCTGGTCCTTGGCTACATTTCCCTTTACCCGGCCAGGGGGTTACTTCCTGTGTGGAGTACTTTGAGACACTCCCATCCACAGTGGCCTCAGCTCCAATCATATGGCTAGGGCACCACCTGTGCTGAGCATTCAAGGACATTCAGCTTTTACCCACTTCAACTTCAGGTGGCCGGTCAGGGCACCCTCAGAGTGGAGAGCCCCAGGACAAGCCAGCTTGCAATCACTCAGCTTCAGCTGTTCTGCCAGGGCAGACTTTGCACAAAGAGCTCAGAGACCACACTGGCCCATACCCACTTTAGATTTAGCTGTCTTGCCAGAGTGCCCCCTACACAGAGTGCCCCAGGACCCCCTGTGTGTACCCTGCCTCAGCTCTAGCCACCCACCTCTCCAGGGAACCCTCTGTGTGGAGACTCCTGGAACATGCTGGTTTACACCCACTTCACAACTTTACTTATCCTGCCAAGGCTTCCTCTACATGGAGAGCCTAGAGGCACCCAGCTCGCATCCAGTTTAGCTTTAGCTGTCCTGCCAGGGCACCCACAGTTTGGAGAGCCCAGGGACTGCACTGTTCTGTGCCCACTTAAACTTTAGCTGCTATACTAGGATGCTCACTTGGTGGAGAGCTCCAGGATCCCCAGCCCAAGCCAGCCACAGTTCTAGCCAACCAGGAAAAGTGACCAAGAACACACAGTCTACATAGGGGATGACCATACACAAGACCATTCCTTTAAGTTCAGAAGTAGCTATTCTACCTAATCCACAGAAAAACAGAAAGTATAGGAAAACAGGAATATTCTGCAAAAGAATAAGACAAAGTTTCAGACAACTAAGTGAAATGGAGATAAGCAATGTACCTGATTAAAAAAAAAACTTAAAAGTAATGATTGTAAAAATGCTCACTGGGCTGCAGAGAAGACTGGGAGAAAGACCTTCAATAAAAATTATACACACACACACATGTATATAATAACCAATCAGGGGTACCTGAGTGGCTCAGTTGGTTAAGCACTGGACTCTTGATTTTGGCTCAGGTCATGATCTCACGCTTTATGAGAGTGAGCTCCAGGTCACGCTCTGCACTGACCATGCAGAGTCTGCTTGGGATTCTGTCTTTCCCTCTCTGCCCTCCCCCACTCTCCCGTACACACATGCACCTTCTCTCAAAATAAATAAACATTAAAAAAAACAATCATAGTAGAAGAATATAAAAAAAATATTCTATGGGGCATCTGGATGGTTCAGTCAATTAAGTGCCCTGACTTCAGCTTGGATATCTCACGGTTCGTTGGCTAGAGCCCTGTGTTGGGCTTTGTGGAGCCTGACATTGTGGAGCTGCTTGGGATTCTCTGTCTCCCTCTCTCTCTGCCCCTCCCTACTCTCAAAAATAAACATTAAAAAAATCCTCTAGAGGGAATCAACAGATTAGTGGATGCAGAAGAATGTATCAGTTGTCTGGAAGACAAATAAATGGAAAGCACTCAAGCTGGACAGCAAAGAGAAAATCATTTTAAAACATTAGGAATGGTTAAGGGATCTCTTGGACAACATCAAATGAACAAACATTTGCATTCTAGGGGTCCCAGGACAAGAGAGGAAGAGGCATAAAACTTATCTGAAGAAATAACTGAGTTGGTCTAACCTGGGGAAAGAAATAGACATCCAAGTTCAAAAAGCACAGAATTCCAGATAGATGAATACAAGGAAATCCACACCACATATTAAAATGTCAAAGGCTAAAGTTAGAGAATTTTAAAAGCAGCAATACAGAAGCAAAAAGTTACATACAAGGGAAACCCAAGTAAGGTTCCCAGCTGATTTTTCAGCGGAAAACCTTCGCAGGAAGAAAGTGACATGATATATTCAAAGGCCTGAAAGGAAAAACCTACAACAAAGACTCCTGGACCCAGAAAGGCTTCATTCAGATATGAAGAAGAAAGAGTTTCCTAAACAAAAAAGTGAAAGAGTTTATTATCCGTAAACAAGCCTCACAAGAAATGTTAAAGGGACTTCTTTAAGTGGAAAATAAATGGTCATAATCAGTTATATGAAAGTTATGAATAAAAAGATGTAAAGTATAATATACATCAAATGTGGAGGAGAGTGTAAAAATAAGAGGCGTTTTTTCAGAATGTTTTTGAGCTTAAATGATCATATATTTAATACAGACTGCTATATTCTTGGGGTGTTATATATGTACCTCATGTTAACCACAAACCCTAAACCTGTAATAGACACACATACACACAGACCAGAAAGCCACACATAAACACTACAGAAACCCACCAATCACAAAGAGAACACATGAATAGAAAGGAACAGAGAACTATAAATATCATTAGAAAACAAAGTGGCAATAAGTACGTACTTATCAATAATTACTTTAAATGGCCTAAACGTTCTAACCAAAAAACACGTTGACAGAATGATTATTAGAGAAAAAAAGACACATCTATATGTTGCTTACAACAGACACCTCAGACCTAAAGACACAAGTGGACTGAAAGTGAAGGGATAGAGAAATATTTACCATGCAAGTGGGAGGGAATAAAAGCCAGTATAGCAGCATTTATATCAGGGAAAATAGACTTTGAAACAAAGACTGTAACAAGGGACAAAGGCATTACATAATGATAAAGGGATCAATCCAGCAAGAGGATATAACATATGCACCCAACAATGGAGCACCTAAACATAAAGCAAATATTAATGGACATAAAGAGAGAAATTTATAGTAATACAATATTAGTAGAGGACTTTAATACTTCATTTACATCAGTGGATAGATTACGCAGAAAGTCAGTATAAATGTCTGATGCTTTAGACCAGGTGGACATAACATACACACACACACACACAAATCATTCCATCCAAAAACAACAGGATTCTTTTCAAGGGCACATGGAACATTCTGCAAAACATATCACATGTGAGGCCACAAAACAAGGCTCAACAAATTAAGAAGATTGTAATAATCCCATGCATCTTTGCCACCGCAATTGTATGAATGTAGAAATAAATCACAAGGAAAAAGAAAAAAACACATGGAAGCCAAACAACGTGACACTAAACAACCAATGACTCTTTGGAGACAACAAAGAATCCAAGAGGAAATTTAAAAAAAAATACATTAAGACAAGTGTAAATTAAAACACGATGGTACAAAATTGTTGGGACAGAGTGAAAACAGTTCTAAGAAGGAATATATATATTAATACAGGCCTAGCTCAAGAAACAAAAAAAAAAAGCTCAAATAACAATCTAACCTTACACCTAAAGGAACTAAAAAAGAAGAAGAAATGAAGCCCAAGGTGAAAGACAGAAATAATAAAAATCAGAGCAAAAATAAATGATATGGAGACTAAAATTTAAAAAAAAAGAAACCAGCAGCTAGTTCTTTGAAAAGATAAATAAAATTGATAAACTTTTATCTAGACTCATTAAGAAAAAGGAGAGAAAGGACCCAAATAAAATAAGAAATGAAGAAGTAATAACTGACACCACAGAAATACAAAGGATTAAAAGAGAATACTATGAAAAATTATATGCCAACAAATAGATAACCTAGAAGAAATGTGCAAACTTCTAGAAAATACAAACTTCCAAAACTAAACCACGGAGAAATAGGAAATCTGAGAAGACTGATTACTAGTAATGAAATTGAATAAATAATCAAAAACTGTCAACAAGCAAAAGTCCAGGATCAGATATCTTCACAGATGAATTCTACCAACCATTTAAAGAGGTGTTAACCAACACTGAAAAGTCACTACAAAAATGAAAATTACAGACCAATCTCTCTGACAAACGTAGATGGGAAAATGCTGAATAAAATATTATCACACCACATTTAAAAATAAAAATACTATTTGCCACAATCAAGTGGGATTTATCCTTCGGATGCAAGGATGTGTCAGTATTCACAAATCAATCAACATGATATACCATAGCAACAAAACAAAGGATAAAAATCATATGATGATTTCAATAGATGCAGAAAAAATATTTTACAAAATTCAATATCCATTCATGATAAAGATTCAACAAAGTGGCAATGAGGAAACATACCTCAATATAATATTTCATATATGAAAAACAATAGCTAACATCCTACCCAATGGTGAAATACTGAGAGATTGTCTCTAAGATCAGGAACAAGACAAGGATCATTCTTACCAGTTTTGATCCACAAAGTACTGGAAATCATAGCCATGGAAATCAGACAAGAGAACTAAACAAAAGGCATCCATACTGGTAAAGAAGAAGTAAAACTTTCACTATTTGTAGATGGCATGATACTGTTCATAGATAACCCTAAGGACTCCACCAAAAAATTACTAGAAGTGGGGCGCTTGGGTGGCTTAGTTGGTTAAGCATCTGACTCTTGGTTTTGTCTCTGGTCATGATCTCATGGTTCGTGACACTGAGACCTGCATCAGCGCAGAGCCTGCTTGGGATTCTATCTCTCCCTCTCTCTGCCCCTCCCACACTTATGTTTATGTTCTCTCTGTATATATATGAATAAGTATTTAAAAATTTACTAGAACTAATCAGTGAATCAATGAAGTTTCAGAAATAAGTATAGTTTCTACACACTAACAAAGTAGCAGAAAGATAAAAAAAAAAATTACAGTTGCACCAAAATCATGAACATATCTAGAAATAAATTTAACCAAGGAGGTAAAAGACCTATACTCTGAAAACAATAAAATAGTCATGAAAACAACGAAGATGACGCACACAAGTGGAAAAACATTCCATGCTCATGAATTGCAAGAGTAATTTTGTTAAAATGTCCATCCTATGGAAAGCAATCTATAGATTTAATGCAGTCCCTATCGAAATATCAATAGTATTTTTCACAGAACTAGAACAAATAATCCTGAAATTTGTATGGAACCACAAAAGACCCCAAACAGAGCAATCTTGAAAAAGAACAAAGGTGGGGGTGTCATAATCCCAGATTTCAAGATACATTACAGAATTGTGCTAATCAAAACAGTGTGGTACTGGCACAAAAATAGATACATAGATCAATGGAACAGAATAGGGAGCTTAGAAATAAACCCAAATTTACATGGTCAATTAGTTTATGAAAAAAAAGAGGCAAGAATGTACAATGAGATAAAGAGAGTGTTTTCAATAAATGGTGCTGAGAATACTGGACAGATACATGGAAGAAAAGTGAAACTTGGCTACTTTTTTACACCATACACAAAAATAAACTCAACCTGGATTAAAGATCTAAATGTGAGACTTGAAGTCTTTATGAAGAGAATATAGGCATAAATTTTTCTGACATTGACTATAGCAACATTTTTCTAGATAAGTCTGAGGCAAGGGAAAGAAAAGCAAAAATAAACTATTGAGACTGTGTCAAAGTAAAAAGCTTTTGCACAGCAAAAGAAACAAATCAGGCGAGCTTTGGGGAATATGGCGGCATAGGAGGACGCTGGGCTCACCGCGCGTCCTGCTGATCACTTAGATTCCACCTACACCTGCCTAAAGAACCCAGAAAACCGCCAGAGGATTAGCAGAACGGAGTCTCCGGAGCCAAGCGCAGACGAGAGGCCCACGGAAGAGGGGAGGAAGGGCGGCGAGGCGGTGCGCGCTCCACGGACTGGCGGGAGGGAGCCGGGGCGGAGGGGCGGCTCGCCGGCCAAGCAGAGCCCCCAGTCGGGCTGGCAAAAGCGGAGGGGCCGGACGGACTGTGTTCCGACAGCAAGCGCGACTTAGCGTCTGGGAGGTCAGAAGTTAACAGCTCTGCTCAGAAAGCGGGAAGGCTGGAGGACAAAGGGAGGGAGAGCTGCTGAGCCCCCGGACGGCAGAGCTCAGCTTGGCGGGGAACAAAGGCGCTCGCCAGGGCCATCTCCCCCGCCCATCCCCCAGCCAAAATCCCAAAGAGAACCAGTTCCTGCCAGGGAACTTGCTCGCTCCGCGCAAACACCCAACTCTGTGCTTCTGCGGAGCCAAACCTCCGGCAGCGGATCTGACTCCCTCCCGCTGCCACAGGGCCCCTCCTGAAGCGGATCACCTAAGGAGAAGCGAGCTAAGCCGGCCCCTCCCGCCCCCGTGCACCTTGCCTACCCACCCCAGCTAATACGCCAGCTCCCCAGCACCACAAGCCTGGCAGTGTGCAAGTAGACCAGACGGGCCACACCACCCCACAGTGAATCCCGCCCCTAGGAGAGGGGAAGAGAAGGCACACACCAGTCTGACTGTGGCCCCAGCGGGGGGCTGGGGGCAGACATCAGGTCGGACTGCGGCCCCGCCCACCGACTCCAGTTATACACCACAGCACGGGGGAAGTGCCCTGCGGGTCCTCACCACTCCAGGGACTGTCCAAAATGACCAAACGGAAGAATTCCCCTCAGAAGAATCTCCAGGAAATAACAACAGCTAATGAACTGATCAAAAAGGATTTAAATAATATAACAGAAAGTGAATTTAGAATAATAGTCATAAAATTAATCGCTGGGCTTGAAAACAGTATACAGGACAGCAGAGAATCTCTTGCTACAGAGATCAAGGGACTAAGGAACAGTCACGAGGAGCTGAAAAACGCTTTAAACGAAATGCAAAACAAAATGGAAACCACGACGGCTCGGATTGAAGAGGCAGAGGAGAGAATAGGTGAACTAGAAGATAAAGTTATGGAGAAAGAGGAAGCTGAAAGAAAGAGAGATAAAAAAATCCAGGAGTATGAGGGGAAAATTAGAGAACTAAGTGATACACTAAAAAGAAATAATATACGCATAATTGGTATCCCAGAGGAGGAAGAGAGAGGGAAAGGTGCTGAAGGGGTACTTGAAGAAATTATAGCTGAGAACTTCCCTGAACTGGGGAAGGAAAAAGGCATTGAAATCCAAGAGGCACAGAGAACTCCCTTCAGACGTAACTTGAATCGATCTTCTGCACGACATATCATAGTGAAACTGGCAAAATACAAGGATAAAGAGAAAATTCTGAAAGCAGCAAGGGATAAACGTGCCCTCACATATAAAGGGAGACCTATAAGACTCGTGACTGATCTCTCCTTTGAAACTTGGCAGGCCAGAAAGGCTTGGCACGGTATCTTCAGTGTGCTAAACAGAAAAAGTATGCAGCCGAGAATCCTTTATCCAGCAAGTCTGTCATTTAGAATAGAAGGAGAGATAAAGGTCTTCCCAAACAAACAAAAACTGAAGGAATTTGTCACCACGAAACCAGCCCTACAAGAGATCCTAAGGGGGATCCTGTGAGACAAAGTACCAGAGACATCACTACAAGCATAAAACATACAGACATCACAATGACTCTAAACCCGTATCTTTCTATAATAACACTGAATGTAAATGGATTAAATGCGCCAACCAAAAGACATAGGGTATCAGAATGGATAAAAAAACAAGACCCATCTATTTGCTGTCTACAAGAGACTCATTTGAGATCTGAGGACACCTTTAGATTGAGAGTGAGGGGATGGAGAACTATTTATCATGCTACTGGAAGCCAAAAGAAAGCTGGAGTAGCCATACTTATATCAGACAAACTAGACTTTAAATTAAAGGCTGTAACAAGAGATGAAGAAGGGCATTATATAATAATTACAGGGTCTATCCATCAGGAAGAGCTAACAATTATAAATGTCTATGCGCCAAATACCGGAGCCCCCAGATATATAAAACAGTTACTCATAAACATAAGCAACCTTATTGATAAGAATGTGGTCATTGCAGGGGACTTTAACACACCACTTACAGAAATGGATAGATCATCTAGACACACAGTCAATAAAGAAACAAGGGCCCTGAATGATACATTGGATCAGATGGACTTGACAGATATATTTAGAACTCTGCATCCCAAAGCAACAGAATATACTTTCTTCTCGAGTGCACATGGAACATTCTCCAAGATAGATCATATACTGGGTCACAAAACAGCCCTTCATAAGTTTACAAGAATTGAAATTATACCATGCATACTTTCAGACCACAATGCTATGAAGCTTGAAATCAACCACAGGAAAAAGTCTGGAAAACCTCCAAAAGCATGGAGGTTAAAGAACACCCTACTAACGAATGAGTGGGTCAACCAGGCAATTAGAGAAGAAATTAAAAAATATATGGAAACAAACGAAAATGAAAATACAACAATCCAAACGCTTTGGGACGCAGCGAAGGCAGTCCTGAGAGGAAAATACATTGCAATCCAGGCCTATCTCAAGAAACAAGAAAAATCCCAAATACAAAATCTAACAGCACACCTAAAGGAAATAGAAGCAGAACAGCAAAGGCAGCCTAAACCCAGCAGAAGAAGAGAAATCATAAAGATCAGAGCAGAAATAAACAATATAGAATCTAAAAAAACTGTAGAGCAGATCAACGAAACCAAGAGTTGGTTTTTTGAAAAAATAAACAAAATTGACAAACCTCTAGCCAGGCTTCTCAAAAAGAAAAGGGAGATGACCCAAATAGATAAAATCATGAATGAAAATGGAATTATTACAACCAATCCCTCAGAGATACAAACAATTATCAGGGAATACTATGAAAAATTATATGCCAACAAATTGGACAACCTGGAAGAAATGGACAAATTCCTAAACACCCACACTCTTCCAAAACTCAATCAGGAGGAAATAGAAAGCTTGAACAGACCCATAACCAGCGAAGAAATTGAATCGGTTATCAAAAATCTCCCAACAAATAAGAGTCCAGGACCAGATGGCTTCCCAGGGGAGTTCTACCAGACGTTTAAAGCAGAGATAATACCTATCCTTCTCAAGCTATTCCAAGAAATAGAAAGGGAAGGAAAACTTCCAGACTCATTCTATGAAGCCAGTATTACTTTGATTCCTAAACCAGAGACCCAGTAAAAAAAGAGAACTACAGGCCAATATCTCTGATGAATATGGATGCAAAATTCTCAATAAGATACTAGCAAATCGAATTCAACAGCATATAAAAAGAATTATTCACCATGATCAAGTGGGATTCATTCCTGGGATGCAGGGCTGGTTCAACATTCGCAAATCGATCAACGTGATACATCACATTAACAAAAAAAAAGAGAAGAACCATATGATCCTGTCAATCGATGCAGAAAAGGCCTTTGACAAAATCCAGCACCCTTTCTTAATAAAAACCCTTGAGAAAGTCGGGATAGAAGGAACATACTTAAAGATCATAAAAGCCATTTATGAAAAGCCCACAGCTAACATCATCCTCAATGGGGAAAAACTGAGAGCTTTTTCCCTGAGATCAGGAACACGACAGGGATGCCCACTCTCACCGCTGCTGTTTAATATAGTGCTGGAAGTTCTAGCATCAGCAATCAGACAACAAAAGGAAATCAAAGGCATCCAAATTGGCAAAGATGAAGTCAAGCTTTCGCTTTTTGCAGATGACATGATATTATACATGGAAAATCCGATAGACTCCACCAAAAGTCTGCTAGAACTGATACATGAATTCAGCAAAGTTGCCGGATACAAAATCAATGTACAGAAATCAGTTGCATTCTTATACACTAACAATGAAGCAACAGAAAGACAAATAAAGAAACTGATCCCATTCACAATTGCACCAAGAAGCATAAAATACCTAGGAATAAATCTAACCAAAGATGTAAAAGATCTGTATGCTGAAAACTATAGAAAGCTTATGCAGGTAATTGAAGAAGATATAAAGAAATGGAAAGACATTCCCTGCTCATGGATTGGAAGAATAAATATTGTCAAAATGTCAATACTACCCAAAGCTATCTACACATTCAATGCAATCCCAATCAAAATTGCACCAGCATTCTTCTCGAAACTAGAACAAGCAATCCTAAAATTCATATGGAACCACAAAAGGCCCCGAATAGCCAAAGTAATTTTGAAGAAGAAGACCAAAGCAGGAGGCATCACAATCCCAGACTTTAGCCTCTACTACAAAGCTGTCATCATCAAGACAGCATGGTATTGGCATAAAAACAGACACATAGACCAATGGAATCGAATAGAAACCCCAGAACTAGACCCACAAACGTATGGCCAACTCATTTTTGACAAAGCAGGAAAGAACATCCAATGGAAAAAAGACAGTCTCTTTAACAAATGGTGCTGGGAGAACTGGACAGCAACATGCAGAAGGTTGAAACTAGACCACTTGCTCACACCATTCACAAAAATAAACTCAAAATGGATAAAGGACCTGAATGTGAGACAGGAAACCATCAAAACCTTAGAGGAGAAAGCAGGAAAAGACCTCTCTGACCTCAGCCGTAGCAATCTCTTACTCGGCACATCCCCAAAGGCAAGGGAATTAAAAGCAAAAGTGAATTACTGGGACCTTATGAAGATAAAAAGCTTCTGCACAGCAAAGGAAACAACCAACAAAACTAAAAGGCAACCAACGGAATGGGAAAAGATATTTGCAAATGACACATCGGACAAAGGGCTAGTATCCAAAATCTATAAAGAGCTCATCAAACTCCACACCCGAAAAACAAATAACCCAGTGAAGAAATGGGCAGAAAACATGAATAGACACTTCTCTAAAGAAGACATCCGGATGGCCAACAGGCACATGAAAAGATGCTCAACGTCGCTCCTCATCAGGGAAATACAAATCAAAACCACACTCAGATACCACCTCACGCCAGTCAGAGTGGCCAAAATGAAGAAATCAGGAGACTATAGATGCTGGAGAGGATGTGGAGAGACGGGAACCCTCTTGCACTGTTGGTGGGAATGCAAATTGGTGCAGCCGCTCTGGAAAGCAGTGTGGAGGTTCCTCAGAAAATTAAAAATAGACCTACCCTATGACCCAGCAATAGCACTGCTAGGAATTTATCCAAGGGATACAGGAGTACTGATGCATAGGGGCACTTGTACCCCAATGTTTATAGCAGCACTCTCAACAATCGCCAAATTATGGAAAGAGCCTAAATGTCCATCAACTGATGAATGGATAAAGAAATTGTGGTTTATATACACAATGGAATACTACGTGGCAATGAGAAAGAATGAAATATGGCCTTTTGTAGCAACGTGGATGGAACTGGAGAGTGTGATGCTAAGTGAAATAAGCCATACAGAGAAAGACAGATACCATATGGTTTCACTCTTATGTGGATCCTGAGAAACGTAACAGAAACCCATGGGGGAGGGGAAGGGAAAAAAAAAAAAAAAAAGAGGTTAGAGTGGGAGAGAGCCAAAGCATAAGAGACTGTTAAAAACTGAGAACAAACTGAGGGTTGATGGGGGGTGGGAGGGAGGGCAGGGTGGGTGATGGGTATTGAGGAGGGCACCTTTTGGGATGAGCACTGGGTGTTGTAAGGAAACCAATTTGACAGTAAATTTCATATATTAAAAAAATAAATAAATAAATAAATTAAAAAAAAAAAAGAAACAAATCAAAAAGGCAGCCTACTGAATGGGAGAAGATATTTGGAAATGATATAATGCATAAGGGGTTAATATATAATTTATACATTTATATAATTATAAATTTATATAATTTATATATAATAAAATATATAATTTATACAACTCAACACCCAAAAATCCAATTAAAAAAATGAGCAGAGGACCTGAGGAGACAGTCTTCCAAAGAAGACATACAGATGGCCAAAAGACACATGAAAAGATGCTCAACCTCATGAGGGAAATGCAAATCAAAACCACAGTGAAATACCACTTCACACCTGTGACAATGGCTAAAATTAAAAAGACAAGAAATAATAACTGCTGGCAAGTATGTGGAGAAAAAGGAACCCTTATGCATTATTGGTAGGAATGTAAGCTGGTGCAGCTAATGTGGGAAATAGTGTGGAGGTTTCTTAAAACATTAAAAATAAAAATGCCATATGATCAAGTAATTTCGCTACTGGGTATTTACCCAAAGTACATGATAATACTAATTTGAAAAGATATATGCACCTCTTTGTTCATTACAGCATTATTCACAATACTGAATTATAGAAGCAATCTTAAGTGTCCATTGAGGAATGGATAAAAAAGATGTGATGTATACACAGACACAGGAATTTCATGCAGCCATATAAAAGGATGAAATCTTCCATTTGAGATAACATGGATAGGCCTAGGGTGTTTTATGCTAAGCACAATAAGTCAGACTGAGAAAGACAAATACCATATGATTTCATTTACATGTGGAATCTAAAAAAGGAAACTAACAGAACAAATGGATGGTTGACAGAGCATAGCAGATGTGGAGGGATGGGCAATATAGAATAAGGAGGGTGAGCACTATAGACTTCCAGGAATGGAATGAGTAAGTCACAGGAATAAAAACCATAACATTCGGAATATAGTCAGTGATCCTGTAATTGCATAGTCAGGTGACAGATAGTAGCTGCACTTGTGAATGTAGCATAACATATAGAGAAGTTGAGTCACTGTGTTGTACACCTGATACTAAGGTACTAATGTAGCATTGTATGTTAGCTGTTTTAAAAAAAATAAAATAGGGATCCATTCATACACAGACATACATTTTTCCAGGATCAATTTTGTCAGGTGTACATTTTGTTGCATAATTGTGGTAAAAGGCAACCTCTTTCCAACTCTGATGTGCAAAAGGAAGCATGTATCCCTGTTAAGCTCAGGAAGTACTCTTGTTACCATTTTGGAACACAAGCCAGCCTGAAGATAAAATAATAGGAAGATAGAGACTGGGGAATCACTGAGAAATGGAGGAAAACCTTAATGGCATTGTAAACATCTCAGTCAGTTCATCTTTCAAGAATGCTGCTGTACATTTAGACTTTTTTTGTTATACAAATTAGTAAGTGTTCTTTATTATTTATGTCAGTTTGATTTGGGTCTTCTATTATAAGCACATATAGAACTTTAATTTTTCTGCTTTTCCATTTCGATCTCTAAAGTTTTCTTCATTAAATCAATATTGATTTAGTGATTTAATCAATCAATGATTTAATATTGATAAGATATTTATTGAATGTCTACTATGTACAGGGTACTCGACTAGATATGTAAAGAATGGAGAAGATGTGTTTGAGAATTTATAGCGTCATAAATTTAAAGAAATAAAATAATTTAAAAATTAAGACAAAGTAAAAAATATATATGACTATAAGAAATCTTTAAAAAAATATATATGACTATAAGAAATCTTTAAAAAAAAGAATGAAAGAATTGCTTAAAGAATCTTTATTTTCTCAGACCCAGAAAATTTAAAATGTGCTATCTCAACTAGACTTTTATGGAATAGGTGATAATATTTATTCCAAAAATGAAGTGCCTATGTATGTATTATATAACTGTCTCAGAAAAACTGGTTATGTAATATATACATAAATCATCTATACTCATGGGATCTGAAGAGATACGCTCAAATTGTGTTCAAATTGTTAATGGGATCCTAAACTAACCTAGATTTCCCAATCCTTTATTGCAGTATATTTTTTCAGCTAGACTTACTCTAATCTTACAGTTTTTTTAATAATAAAGAAAATCCCTTCAGAAGCAGCATGCATTTTGGATATATTCCAGATTAGATTTACAGCATAATAGCATGAGACTTTTTTTTCTGTTTATTAGGCATTTCTGTCATAACATCATGTATATTAAATTCATGTTTATATTTTTGTTTGTTTATAGAAACATGTTTAATTCTACATTTACATTCCATGCTTCAGAAAACTCTAATATACAAAGCCCAATAGGAATTATGTATTGAATGCCTGCCATATGCTAAAAATTTCTAAATACTCTAATATCTTATTTATAATACAGTAATATTACTAGATAGGAGTTATTTCCCCATTTGATAGTTGAGTAAATAAAGGCACAGAGAGGTTGAGTAGGAAGTCACCCAGAGGTATATTCTGAGTTTTACATTATGTCTCTGGCTTATCAGGATATTCTCTGTTCACTGCCTGGCTTTCCTTCCCATTATTCTTCCTGAAATTTATAATGGTAGTTAACCTGACAATTTTTTTCTGCTAGGACAGAAACACTAGGAGAAATTTTTTGTCTTAATGGTCTGAAAATGTCCATTTCACATTAAGGTTCACTCTGGAAGCATCTCTAGGTGTAGAGGGCACAGAAGTGGCTCAGGAAAAGACAGTAAATAATAATATCAGGGCAAATGGATTTGAGGCTAGACTCTGCCAGTTTGGTTTTGGAAGAGTCAGATAATTTCAGTTTCCTGTTGTAAGCAATAAAAATTACAACTCACCTCATAGAATGTAGATGAAAATTAAATAAAACAGTGACAAGAGAGCATACTGTTAACTGTAAAGTGTTATCTATGCCAAGTTGTTCAACACCCAGTCTTCTACTTTCTAGTATATATTATGGTCACACCTGTTCCTGCTGATTTTATGCCCACATGCCCTAAACAGATTGGTCCTCCACATACCTGCCCTATTTCCCATTGTTGCCTGAGCATCAGTTAAGAATTAGGAAACAGGAAAAGCCTTTGCCACAGACTCTGTTTTTGTGGCTTATTAATTATGCCATTTTTTTACATATGAATATGCCAAAAGATTCTTCATCCCATACAAGGGAAGAAAAAGCAGGTGTCGAAGATGCTCACTGCCTGCCATGCTCATTCCTCTTCCCAATACCCCCCTGTGGTTTCTACCTATTAGAGCACTGCAGGCAAGGAGACAGGAATGCTGTCTCAACGTAGCATGAAAGCATCAGCTCAAACCAAGTGTTTTCTGGGTCATGTGCTGAGCCTGTGTCAGCAGAAGGGGAATGGGACAGTTGAGGTACATCCTTAAAAGACCTCCTTATTACCATGGGTGAACTCATTTTAATAGAAAACAACAACAACGAAAAAGGAAAAGCCACTCAATAATCTCTGAGCCACAAAGCTCTGAAATTACACATTGAGCACCGGTGATTAATTTGTTTGGACTAATTTCCTCTTGATTAATTAGCTCCAGCATATTTTAAACATTAAGTATTAGGTAGAGTCCACCTGAAACAGAAAGATAAATGTCCCACCCCATTCATGCATAAGGGCCTGTTTTCTTAGCACAAACAGGAGAGAAGGAGAAATAAAATATAATGAGACTCTTTCAGTCAGAGCCAACACCTTACTCTTCTCGAAATTCGAACAGGTCTTCTGCTATTAATAGGTTATAACCAAGGAGTTACGAAACAACTTACTTCTCGGTCTGTTTGGTAACACCCATTCATCACTCACTAACACCTGAAAAAATCTCTTTCCATCCTTATTTGTGTGCCAAGCCTAGCTTAAATGTCTCATTGCCAGGGAAAACAAACGAGGACCTATACATTTTCTAAGCATGTGTTCATGGCATAATTTGGTGGGAACTGGCAGAGGCTTTACTCTGTTTTTTAAACTATTTGCATTGTTCTGATAAGTATAAAGTAATAAAAAGACAAATCAAGTGCTAATGTAGAGGCACAGTAACTTCATAAAATTGTAGATACTGCATATTCAAATTTAGAGGAGATTATAAATATAAATTAGCTGATGTGATCCAGTATTTTTCACTGATTCAGGATAAGGGGGAGAATGCATTTGACTGCATTTTTCCTAACAATTATGAAACTAAAGGGAATCTTAATCTGATTCTGAAATAGGACTTTCAAAGCATCAGAGATAAGAATTTTATGCTAAAAAATATGTATAAACACAATTTTTGAATTCCCATATCCATTTCTCCACTTCATCATCTCAGTCACAAAAATTCCATAAAATTACTTCCTGAATGTCTAATGTATGGCCTCCTGCCCCATTCTTCTCCGACCATGTGGCCAAAGTCACTCATCACACTAGTAACAGGTTCATAACTGGATGCCTTGCCTTCAGACTGATGTCACATTGTATAATTTTACTAGTTTAAGCCCTTTACCACTTTCTCATGATTTTCAGAATCCTGTCCAGATAAAGCAGTTTTACACAGAGGCTCATATCTGATACGACCTCTTGATAGCACAGCTGGTTTGACTTCAATTCTCCTTTTGCTCATCAAACCTTTACTCTAATTTGAAACCCCTTCACCTGAGAGATACAATCTTCCACACTTCTAGGACTTGCCATGACATCTATTCTTATTGGCCAAAATGGCTTCACTCCTTATCAATCTGGCTAACTTATACTTACCAATAAGGCCACAGACCAAACGGCATTTACCCTTGAAGAGCTTCTTTTGTGCCCTGAGTTAAGTGTACCCTCTTTGGTCCCATGGCACACTGCAAACTCCTATGACAGCACTTACCATACAGTACAGCAATTGTCCGTTTTCTTATAAAAGCTAAATTATTGAAGGGAAGTACTGTGCCTGTTACACTCTTGTATAGTTAGCACAATTCTTCTCATAGATATTTGCTGAAAATATTCCTTACAGTCATCATAATAGTAGTTAACATGTGGATAATGTGTTACAGTGATCAAAGTACTTTTATTTTCACATGCATTATCTTGTTGGATCATTGGAACAGTTACTTACAACTTGTAGATGCATCAAAATTACCTGGAAGTTTTGTTACATCACAGATTGTTCAGTCAATCCCCAGAGTTTCTTATTCAGTAGGTCTGGGGTGACCCAAGAATTTCATTTTTAACAATTTGCAGGTGATGCTAACTCTGCAGGGCCACACTTTCAGAACCAGTGCCTTAGAACGTTCCTGTGTGGTTAAATATTATTATCCCCAATTTACAAAAGAAACTGAAGCTCAGAGAGCAATGACTTTGTAAGTGGTGAATTTGGTTTCTGGGAACTGCTTAGGTTGTGATCTGGTCATTGTTCCATATGAACATTTGTGAAATACTATATTCCATTTCCTCATAAAAAGCAGTATATATAATATCAGATTCGGTCCTTAGGGGAGAAAAATTTGATAATGCAAATGACATTGTCCTGTGTGACTTCTATTGCAATTCCACTTCAGCTGGTAGTCAAGTGGTAGAGGGTTGCAAATGTAGGAAGGAAGCACCTTAATTATTTCAAATTATAGCACCACAGAAAACCCTAATTGCTTCAGAGTAAAAACCAAGCAGATAAGAAGTGTTCTTTGGTTTTCCTTTTGTTCAAACAGATTGGTGTATGGTGTTGTAGCTAATGTAATACAAAAAGAGAAAAATCCTCAAGTTGATGTTTTGAGTTTTCCACTTCTACTTATTTTTTTCTTCATCTGTTATGAAGTAATATTTCCCTGGAGTTGAATGGAAGGGGGAAAAAAAGGAAGAAAATAGCAAGGAAACTAGATAATTCACAAACTGGGCAACTGAAAGTGGGTTACAAATCAATAGAAAGTAGTCTTGTTCTAAGATGAAGAAGGTTAAAGATGTTATTTTGGTGTGTTTTTGTTTTGTTTTGTTTTGTTTTCTTCCCCCCTGTGGAATACAGTACTAGCAAGACATAGGTTTTTGAAAATTTTCTCTGTCATCATACAGAGTATGAAAGAATTTTTCTGTAAAACACAGGTTGTAATTTAGGTCCAGCAAGATCATCTTCATGGTTCTTCTCAGTGAACTGTCACACTGAAATACCTACAGACACACACACAAGCACAAATGGTAGGGCTCAAAATTGGGAAGGAAAGGCAATGGGTTGTTGGGCTCTAGAAAGAACTTCCACTAACCACAGTATCCTTAAAGGCCAGGTTTAGCATCCATGGGTGTCTAAGACTCACGGTGACCTTTTGGTAAAGTAACAAGGCCCTTTATTTGCTCAGTACAAAACAAAGAATCTTCTAATGGCTTTCCATCAAACTGAGAGAAAAGACTACACTCTGCACTCTTTATTCACTAAGTCGTTATTGAGTGTCTTCTGTTTGCTAGGCCTTTTCTCAGTGCATCACTGTCTATTAAATCCCATGCTTTCTGACCTATAAACTCACTCACTCACAATATGGTAATGTTCTTCCCTAAACACACTAAGTTTGTTCTTGTCTCAGAGACTTCATGTTTTCTGCTTCGTCTGATGGGTAAGCAGCTTGCCCAAATTATGGACTAGCTTAAATTTTCATGGAATTATGTTCTTGGCTCACATTATACTCTCTCAGAAAGGCCTTAATCAACAAGTCTATCTAATATACACCACTGCCATCATTCCTACCCCATGCCTTTCCAGTAATCTGCTTACCTTAATTAATTTCCGTCATTACATTTGTTACTACCTCAATTTTATGCACACACACATGTACATCTATATGTAAACATTTAAAATGTATTTGTAAGTATTAATTTGAAAATACACATTAGGGGCGCCTGGGTGGCTCAGTCGGTTGAGCGTCCGACTTCGGCTCAGGTCACGATCTCGCGGTCCGCGAGTTCGAGCCCCGCGTCGGGCTCTGGGCTAATGGCTCAGAGCCTGGAGCCTGCTTCAGATTCTGTGTCTCCCTCTCTCTCTGCCCCTCCCCCGTTCATGCTCTGTCTCTCTCTGTCTCAAAAATAAATAAAAAACATTAAAATAAAAAAAAAAATTTAAAAAAAAAAAAAAAGAAAATACACATTATATGTAATATATATGAAAAGTAAATTTATATATTATGTTAAATTATATGAATAGAAGCTTGAAAATCTCAATGAATGATTTTGCAATGATAATATAAATTATAAAATTAATGTTAGCAGTAAAAACTCAGAGTTCAATATCACTTAATAACACATGATCCTGAAAAAGTCTTAAAAATTGTTTCAAGCTGAGGCCATTTTGCAGTTTTGTTCTATCAACGTTTCAGGAAAAGGTAATTCTCATGCTTTACATGCTGTTTCAGAATATAAAAATTTACCCAAATTACTTCATAGAGCAAATGTTTGCCTGATAACAGAACCTCAAGAAATAATTTTTCTCAGAAGAAAAACTAAGAACAATGTCACTTATAGATGTCAAAATCCTAAATAAATTCCCAGAAATCTAAATACATTGTGCTATAAGGTTTAGTAAAAATTGACTCTTCCCTGGGTTATGCAGTTATATCCATGAAGAATAGACAAATCAATCTGTATAGGGAGCAGGAGACATTGTGGGTTAGTAGTATAAATATAGCAGAAACCCCACTGTTCTATGTTACCAGGAGATTCCTTTCAATAATGTTTCCATCTTGAAGTCAATTTACTGAATATTCTCAGGTGCTAAGTGAATAAATAATCTTTGTGTTATACAAATTCTCCTAAATATATAAAGTTGGTAATAGCATTAAACTATTTTATTATTAATGAAAAATCGTTTAACATATTTCTTGGGCTTACATCAATTTCTTGGTGAATTCTCTCAAATTTCTTAATAAACAGATAATTCCCAGATTGTATAAACCCTTCTAAACATATGAAAAGATGAAGGTTATTTAATTTGTTTCATAAAGCTACACGTATCTGGTATATAAATAACATCTAGCATATCCATAAAAGCATAGATCGATCTCACTCAAAGATGCAAAATGCAGGAAAAAAATTCTATTAAGAAGTCTAAACAGTGGACAGCTGTGTGTGTGTGTGTGTGTGTGTGTGTGTGTATGTGTATAATTCCATTGTTTATAAATATGGTAGAGTATATGATGATCTTTTAGGACTACACATTCTTGGAGAAAATGAAGAATGGTAGTCCTTAATGTGTAGCTCTGGTGTTGATGGAACTTTAGGTAACCAGCTGGAGTTGGCACAGATGTAGAATCTCTGAATAAGAATTGGGCGGTATGCCCACATACAGAAGCCCAGGACCAGATGGCTTCACAAGTGAATTCTACCAAACATTTCAAGAGTTAATACTTATTCTTCTCAGACTCTTCCAAAAACAGGAGAGTAAGGAAAGCTTCTGAATTCATTCTGTGAGGCCAGCATTACCCAGATACCAAATCCAGATAAAGACACCAAAAAGAAAAAAAAAAAAGAAAGAAAGAAAAGAAAAGAACTATAGGCCCAATATCTCTGTTGAAAATAGATGCAAAAATCCTCTATAAAAAACTGCAAACCAAATCCAACAATACATTAACAAAATCATTCACCACAATCAAGTGGGATTTATTTCTGTGATACAAGAGTGGTTCACTATACACAAATCAATGTAATGTATCAGTAAGAGAAAGGATAAAAACCACATTATCATTTCAATAGCTGAAGAAAAAGCATCTGATCAAGTGCATTATCAATTCATGATAAAAACCCTCAACAAAGTAGGTCTAGAGGGAACACACCTCAACATAATAGAGGCCTTATATTAAAAGTCCACAGTACACATCATACTCAATGAGGAAAAACTGAGAGCTTCTTCTCTAAAGACAAGACAAAGATGTTCACTCTCACCACTTTTGTACCACATGCTACTGGAAGTCCTAGCCTGAGCAATTAGACAACAAAAAGAAATGAATCAAAATCAGTAAGGAACAAGTAGAACTTTTTTTATTTTCAAATAACATGATGCCATCTATAGAAAATTCTTGGGGCTCCTGGGTGTTTCATTTGGTTCAGCATCCAACTCTTGGTTTCAGGTCACATCATGATTTCACACTTCATGAGATTGAGACCCACATCAGGCTCCATGCTGACAGCATGGAACCGACTTGGGATTCTCTCTCTCCCTCTTTCTCTGCCTCTCCCCTACTTGTCTCTCTATCAAAATAAATAAATAAACTTGAAAACAAAATTAACACTACCAAAAAACTACTAGAACTGTTAGGTGAATTCACTAATGTCTTAGGATACAAAATCGATATGCAGAAATCTGTTTCATTTCTATACACTAATTATGAAGCGGCAGAGAGGGACATTAAGAAAACAACCCCACTTGTAATTGCACCAAAATAATAAAACACCTGGGGAATAAACTTAACCAAAGTGGTGAAAGACCTGTACTCTGAAAACTGTAAAACGGTGATGAAAGATAGTGAAGATGACACACAACAAAATGGAAAGATATTCCATGCTCGTGGATTGGAAGAAGAAATATTGTTCAAAAGCAATCTACAGATTGCATTTTTCACAGAACTAGAACAAGCAATTCTAAAATTTGTATGAACACAAAAGACCCCCCAAATACCCAAAGAAATCTTGAGAGAGCATTTGGTGTTGTATGTAAGTGATGAGTTACTAAATTCTCCTAAAACCAATATTTCAATATATATAAACTAAATTTAAAAATACTAAATTTAAAAAGAAAAAATGTTAAAATACCAAAAAAAAAAAAAAGCTAGCAGTATCACAATTCCAAACTTCAAGTCATATTACAAAGTGGCAGTAATTAAAACAGTATGGTACTGGCACAAAAATAGATACATAGATCAGTGGAACAGAATAGCCCAGAAATAAACCTAAAATTAGGTAGTCAATTAATCTTCAACAAAAGAGGCAAGAATATGCAATGGGAAAAAGTCTCTTCAACAAATGGTATCGGGAAAACTGGACAGTTACATGTAAAAAATGATACTGGACTACTTTCTTTCACCATACACAAAAATAAGTGCAAAATGGACCAAGGACCTAAATGTGAGACATGAAACCATAAAAATCCTAGAAGAGAACACAGGCAATAGTTTCCCTGACATCTGCCATAATGGCATCTTTCTAGAAGTATCTCCTAAGGTAAGGGAAACAAAAGCACAAATAAACTATGGAAACTATATCAAAATAAAAAGCTTCTCTGGAGCTCCTGGGTGGCTCAGTTGGCTAAGCATCCGACTCTTAATTTCAGCTCAGGTCATGATACCACAGTTTGTGAGGTTGAGCCCCATGGCGAGCCCCAGGACAGGCTCCACGCTGACATCACAGAGCCTGCTTGGGATTCTCTCTCTCCTCTCCTATCTGACTCTCCTCCATACACTTTCTCTCAAAATAAATAAAGTTTTTTTTTTAAACCTTTAGCACAGCAAAGGAAACCATCAAGAAAACTAAAAGACAGCCTACTGAATGGGAGAAGATATTTATAAATGGCATAGCCGATAAAGGATTAGTATCCAAAATATATAAAGAATTTATACAACTCAACACCAAACCCACAAATAATCCAATTAAAAATGGGCAGAAGACAGGAACAGACATTTCTCCAAAGAAGACATACAGATGGCCAACGGACATGAAAAGATACTCAACATCACTCATCATCAGGGAAATGCAAATAAGAACCACAATGTATTATCACCTCATACCTGTCAGAATGGCTAAAATAAAAAACACAGAACAAGAAGTGTTGGCAAGGATGTGGAGAGAAAGGAACCCTCTTGTACTGTTGGTGGGAATGCAAACTGGTGCAGCTGCTGTGGAAAACAGTATGGAGAGTCCTCAAAAATTAAAAATAGAACTACCCTATGATCCAGCAATCACACTACTGGATATTTACCTAAAGAATACCAGAACACTAATTTCAAGTGACATGCACTCCTATGCTTATTGCAGCATTATTGATAATAGCCAAATTATGGAAGCAGCCCAACTGTCCGTCAGTTGATGAATGGACAAAGAAGTGGGTATGTGTATACACACACACACACACACACACACACACACATATGTACATATTATATACGTGTGTGTGTGTGTGTGTGTGTGTGTATAAAATGGAATATTATCTAGGCATAAAAAAGTATGAAATCTTGCCATTTGCAATGATATGGATAGAGCTAGAGAGTATAATGCTAAGTGAAATGCTAAGTGAAGAAACAAAATTAATGAACAAAGGATAAAAAAAAAGACAAAAAAATCAGACCCTTAACTATAGAGAACAAATAGATGGTTACCAGAGGGGAGGTGTGGGGGAGGGGGATGGGGGAGAGGTGAAGGGGATATACTGTTAATAGTACACTTATAGTACCTTTATTTTGATGAGCACTGAATAGTATGTGGAGCTGTTGAATTTACTATATGGTACAGCTGAGACAAATATAATACTATATTTTACACCAGAGTTAAAAAATAAATAAATAAAGGGTGGTGTGGCCAGTAGAAGAAAAATTACTTTTAGGGACTACTTCCTGTTGTACAAATCTCATAAACTTAAGGATCATATGTCATTAACCACCTGGCCAGGGATATGCTAGGTGCATAGGGTGAAAGAGAAAGTGTAGAAAAGAAAAAGCAAAAAGCAAAGACGCAAGGCAAGAGCCAGCTGGTGATGCTGATGCATCTTTACTAGAGACATTGTCTTATAGTCTTATGTTTCAGCAGTTTTGTTACAATAAATCCTGCTAATAAATGATTTTACTGCCCTCCGTCTACAAAGCAACAGGTATTTCCTGTTAAATTTGAAATGTTTAGTTTTAATTATTTCTGAGCACTTTACCAAATTTGCAAGGAAACAAAGATGTGCTAAAATTCAGATTTTTAGGGATTTTTAAATAAGCATAGATTGAAAAATGTTATTCAAGTAACTGTTGCACTGTTCTCTACTTTGCACCACACATTATGTACTAAAACATCTTTTTAAAAAAATCCTTGAGTTGTTTTGAAATAAGGATTTTATACTTGATTCATTTGTTTAAAAATATTTATTGGGGGGTGATGCTAAGTCCTAAGTGTTAGGATAGCAGCACAATAGACAGAGTCCTGAACTCATGAAGTGTATATTTTATTGCGGAAGGTGTGTGTGGAGAAAGACAATAAGCAAATCTATAAGTAACTATGATGCAGTCAGAGAGGTTGCAATGCCAATGGAAGGACTGAGTTGGAAACAGTGAATATGAACAACTCTTTTGAGAATTTTTATTATGAGTTGGAGAAGATGACTGCTGGAAGCTGGAACAGAAAGTGGGAACAAGTGAGAGTTGTCTTCTTTTTTTTTTTTTTAAGAGTATACCTACAAGAGCATTGTTTATTAGTAATGAAGTAAACAAGAAGAGGTTGGTGTTTGATGAGAGGGGTGACATAAGAGAAATCCCTGGGATGAGACAGAATGGGTTCCAGAGCCCATGGAGGAACAGGGTCTTTTCTTTTCTTTTTTTTTTTTTTAATTTTTTTTTCAACGTTTTTTATTTATTTTGGGGACAGAGAGAGACAGAGCTGAACGGGGGAGGGGCAGAGAGAGAGGGAGACACAGAATCGGAAACAGGCTCCAGGCTCCGAGCCATCGGCCCAGAGCCCGACGCGGGGCTCGAACTCACGGACCACGAGATCGTGACCTGGCTGAAGTCGGACGCTCAACCGACTGCGCCACCCAGGCGCCCCGGAACAGGGTCTTTTCTGAGAGAAGACCTGGAGCATGAGAACAGATCATTTGCTGATGGAACAACTTGGGAGTTCTCTGTTAATGAATCTTTTAAAGACATTGGAGGGTAATTGACAGAGATGATATAATGGGGGTGGGGACTGGAGAGTCAGGGGAGAAAGAATAAAATTGGAGTAATTTCTGACTTTGAGAAAGCACTCAATCTAGAAACACAATGGTATTTTCATGCAGTAGTGAGTGCTTATTCGAGGTCAAAATTGTGTGTGTGTGTGTGTGAGAGAGAGGAGAGAGCAGAAAGGGGGAGAGAGAGAGAGAGAGAGAGAGAGAGAGAGAGAGAGAGAGAGAGAGAGAGAGAGAGAGGAAGAACACAGTGGGCATTTTGCTATATGTAGATTTTCATAAATTACTGCATACAAACTGTTCAGAAACTCAGACTTAGGCTCCCAAGTATTGTCCTAAGACAAATACTTTCAATCTCTGTAACTGTTTTTTCCAGTGTGAACTTCCATTTTTATTATTAATATACATATGTGTTTTTTTATTTATCTATTTTATTGCGTTATATAACCAGCATCTCCTTACTCTTACTCACTGCCTCTTAAAGACCTCCCTCCACCACTCAATATAATTAAATCCATATTCAGAATTTTTAATGTTATTACTAAGTAAATATTGCTGTTCATCACTGAGCCAATAGCATACGAAGAGTAAACATCCATTTCCTTTTTTTGCTTTCTTTCTGGAATTAATTATCCAGTTTATTTACATTTATTTAGTTTTCTGTGCTTTGTGGCTAATTCTTGAACCCTCCAGCCCTCCAACAACTTCTCAATACAATTTTCCACCAGATTAAAATATCAGATAGATTATTAGTACTCTATTTCTTTTGGAAACTTCCAAAACCCCCTCTTCTGTTAGGCCAGCCTGGACCACTTACTGTGTAGGCTGCTTTTCAAGAAGTTCTAAGACTTTTGTTCACCATCAACCCTGTGTCCTGGATCCCATTTTATCCTGTTCTTTAGTTTCCTCCCTCATTTCACTACGTCACCGTGTGCATGGGATGTTCATTTTTAAAAATCTATTGTTTGAAATACTATACTTGTATTCAGTTTTTGGTTTGGCTGGTTTTGGAAGTCAGGTTTGAAAATCATGTCCTCTATTCAGTCAGAAGATTTGCTAATTTCTAGATATTTCCATTATCTTCTAGTTTCCAGTATTTCTCTGATTATTCTTCATTCTTTGTATACAAACTTCACATTCACATATAGTGTTGTCATCCCAGGCTTTCTGAAATTTCCCCATGGAGAATCTTAGTATAATTCTTTTTTCATTCACAGTACCTGATACTTCACAGGTTTTTTTGGTTTTTGGTTTTTGGTTTTTTTTGCATTATTTCATCAAAATTCTTTTTTCTCTGCTTTATTTTCTCTGTTCTTTCTTTCTAGAACTCTTCGTGTTTGGATATTGAACATCTTGAATTGATCCTTAAATTTTCTTACTTTTATCACTTACTTCCTTGTTTTTATATATATTTATTTTAGAAGAATGCTCTGATTTTACATTTTTATTAATGTTCAAAAATTTTAATAATTATATTTCCTAAAGCTGTTTTTCTCTATTTTTATAGATATCATGCATACTATATTTCCTTAGTTTCTGAGAACACTGAATAGAATTAAACATTTTCTTTAGATCTCCACATTGTTTGTTTCATATATGTTCTGTTTTTCTATTTGAATCTACTGATTCTGTCTTTCATATTAGTGTCTTTGCTACACATTGGTTATTCTCCAGCTTTTTAGGTGTATTTAAGAGTAAAGTCCTAAACAAGATGAAAGCTGGGTGTCTGGCATTGACTGAACTGGTTCATTGAGGGAGCTAAAGTTTAAGGCTACAGCCTCCTTTTTTTGGCGCTGCCCTAATGTAGAACTTATAGTTCTTTATTCTGCTGCCATTTAGCCTCTCACTTGAGAGAGATACCAATCTTTCACATTGTGATGAGGGTGGGAATTTGACATGGGGAACATATAAGATTAACTGCTGCTGCTCTGGACTCTGAAGGAAAGGAAAAATGGGGATTTCACCATGAAACATGCAAAACAGGCCATTCTAGGAGTAGCACTTCATGACTGCTCTCTGCTAAACCTGTTCTTCCTGTATCCAGAGTCTTTGGCACAATTTCTTCAGAGACTAGATCTCCTGAATGGGAGTATGCAGCTGCGGGGTCTGGATATCTTTTTTTTTCTTTGTATTTTTTAGATTTTTTAAAATTTAATATAATTTATTGTCAAATTGGCTAACATACAGTGTGTACAGATTGCTCTTGGTTTTGGGGGTAGATTCCCGTGGTTCATCGCTTACATACAACACCCAGTGCTCATCCCAACAAGTGCCCTCCTCATTGCCCATCACCCATTTTCCCCTCTCCCTTACCCCCACTCCATCAACCCTCAGTTTGTTCTCTGTATTTAAGAGTCTCTAAGAACTCCTCACAGACTTTCAAAAAGTTATTTCACAGTTATTTTCCAACTGAGTGTTCCATTCTGACATTGAGGTACTCAGGTACTCAGTACCTCTAACTACTGGGCATTCTAGGGTATTTGTAGAGTGAATGCACTTGCACGTCATTGGGACCTCTTCTGCATGTGCTTAGATTTCAGTTTGTTCCACTCAGGTGAGTCACCCTCCACCTATATGTTATCTCCTAAAAAGTTATCAACTTCTCTTGTTCTTTGTTGTCCATTCTTCATTGCCTTGTCCTTATAGATTTATATGACATTTAATTTTTTTTTACGTATAATTTATTTTATTTTGAAAGAGAGAGTCAGGGAAGGGCAGAGAGTGAGGGAGAGAGGGAATACCAAGTAGGCTCCATGCTCTGAGCACAGAGCCCAACATAGGAATTGATCCCACAAACCATAAGATTATGACCTGAGCCGAGATCAAGAGTCAGATGCTTAATGAACTGGGCCACTCAGGCACCCCAGATTTATAGGGCTCTTATTTGCATTATTGTTGTTATGTTGGTGGGTGTGGAAAGAAGATGGGATAAATGCATCTGCTTGACCTACCAGCGTTTATAACTTTTCTTCATCTACATTTAGCTGCTCTGGTGTGCTCATAGAAAAGACACATATTCAGTTTCACTCAGAAGTGAGTTTTTTCCCAAAAAATGATTCAGAAAGAAAGTTGGAAAGGGAATTGACGATATCACGAAGAAAATACTTTCAATAATGGACCATCGGATTTTAAATTTGGTAAGAATGGAAGTAAAGACAGGAGGAAGATGATAAAGGATGTAAAAACTAGTTTGAGGTCAATGGTTTGGGAATCTGAATAAGAATAGAGAATACTGGAGTGTAGATTCTGTGGTCTGGACATTATAGGGCACTGGTCAAAAAGAGTGTTATTTGAAATCTAAATAATGTAGCTGTAGGTGGTGACAATGTACAGAATGTGACCATAAAAATGAATAGATCTGCAAGTATAAAAAAAAAAGCTAATTGGGGAGAACTCAGAAAACTGAAAGGATTGCGAGTATTTTTAAGATACACTCACTGACTTTAGCTCACCAAGAATGAGTATGGGGATGTAAATGAACACAGCTAAAAGCCAAACCTCTTCAGGGAGGCAGATGCCAGGAAGAGTGCAGAGTGGCCAATGGCGAAGCCAGATAGCACAGTTGTCAAGGGACAGTCTGTTTTCTGTTATAGCACAAAAAAAAAAAAAAATCACTCTAGAAGATGTTGTGGTCATGGGAAAGTTTGTTGATCACACTCTGCAGATGGAACAGAAGGAAATAACCCAGGAAAATAGAGAGAGGTGGGGTTTGATTTCAATTAGCCAATATATTTCACAAAATGAGATTGAAATTCCTTGGTCATAATAGATGGAAGACAAAATGTAAAAAAGTTAAAGTTTAAGCTAATATCTTGAATGACTAAGTTTTGGTAGGGTTCAAGGCAGCTGCTCTATTCAATAGTGTAAGGTCATGAGCTGTCTTAGGGGAGGAAGGGAATGAACATAATCAATCCAAGTAAGTGCTTGTTTTTCTACCAAGACTTTGGTAATGACCTTTGGATTAAATCTAAATTCTTGATGATACATGAAATCTTAGTATTATTTAAAAATAATATTTGTAATAAAATGCAATAAAATGTTTATAATAAAATGAAAAGTAAAAACGTTTCAATAGTACACAGTATGATTTTAATTTTAAAAGTAAAGATACATCAACGTATTTATTGGTGCACTTCTGAATTTTACATTGTTCTACAATAAATACATTAAAATATTACTTTTTTATAAGAAAGAAAAATACAGGGGGAGGGACTTAAGATGGCAGAATAGTAGGAGGATCATGGCCTTGCCTCACCCCTGGAACACAGTGAGAGCACAGCAAATCATTTTGAACACCTAGGAAACTGATCTGAGGCTTAAGAGGTCCATCTACATAATTTGAGAGAGAGAACCTGGAAGTCTTATTTTAACAAACAAATGAAAATACACCTAGTTATAGGTCAAACACTCCCCACTGCAAGCAAGGAGGAGTTCTGTAAAGGACTCACCTGTGGGAAAAAGCAGCCAAATCAGAACAGCAGAGTGCACACAGCATGCACCAGAAACACTCCTGAAGTGCTAGGCCCTGGACAGTGTATCACTCCTTCTTAACATAGCATTACTCTCAGGAGCAGGAAACATAACAAGCTTTCAGGACCTGTGAAAGATAGAAACCTAGACAAAATGACAAGACAGAGGAATTTTCCCCAAAAGAAAGATCAAGAAGAAACTACAGCCAGGGATTTGCTCAAAACAGATATAAACAATACATCTGAACAAGAATTTAAAGCAACGTCATAATACTATCTGGGCTTGAAAAAAGCCTTGCTAGGCTTGAAAAGAGAAACCTTTGCTGCAGAGATTAAAGACCTAAAAATTAGTCAGGCTGAAATTTAAAATGCTGTAACTAAGTTGGAAAACCAATTGGATATAATCATGAGAAGAAGGAGAGGAATGAATAGGTGATATAGAAGATAAACTTATGGAAAATAATGAAGCTGAAAAGAAGAGGGACAGAAAACTTTTAGATCATGAATATAGACTTAGAGAACTCAGCAATTCCATAAAGCACAATATCTGTATCAAAAGAGTCCCAGAAGAGTGGGAACAGGGGGCAGAAAGTTTATTTGAACAAATTATAGCTGAGAACATCCCTAATCTGGAGAAGGGAACAGGCATTCCAGTCCAACAGGCACAGAGAACTCCCATTAAAATCAACAAATAGAGGTCAGTATCAAGATATTTCATAGTGAAACCTGCAAAAAAGAGAGATCCTGAAAGCCACTAGAGTCAAAAGGTCCTTACCTATAAGGGTAGACACATAAGACACACCAGGACAGCAAACCTGTCCACAGAAACTTGGTAGGCCAGAAAGGAGTGGCATAATATATTCAACGTGCTATGGGAAAAATATGTAGCCAAGAATACTTTACCCAGCAAGGCTGTCTTTCAGAATAGAAGGAGAGACAAAGAGTTTCTAAGACAATAAAAACTAAAGGAGTTCATAACACTAAACCAGCTCAGCCAGAATTATTAAGGGGGACCCTCTGAGTGGCAGAAATACCAAAAGCAACAAAGACTAGAAGGAATAGACAATCTACAGGAACAGCGACTTTACAGGTAATATAATGGCACTAACTTCATGTTTATCAATAATTACTCTGGATGTAAATGCTCTAAATTCTCCAATCAAAATATACAGGGTACCAGAATGGAGAAAAAAAAAAGACCCACTGATAATGCTACTTACAGGAGACTAATTTGGGACCTAAAGACACTTCCAGATTGAAAGTGAGGGGGTGGAGACCATTTACCATGCTAATAGACAATAAAAGAAAGCTGGGGTAGTCATACTTATAAAAACTATAAAACAAAACTATAATAAGAGATGAAGAAGGGCATTATATCATAATAAAGGGGTCTATATGACAAGAAGATTTAATAATTGTAAATATTTATGTCCCCAACTTGGCATATATCTATATAAATAAATCTAAAAATATAGATATAGATATATAACAAACATAAACTCATTGATGATAATACAATAATAGTAGGGGATTTTAACACCCGATTTACAACAATGGACAGATCGTCTAAGCAAATCAACAAGGAAACAATGGCTTTGAAGGACACACTGGACCAGAGGGACTTAACAGATACAGTCATAACATTTCATCCTAAAGTAGCAGAATACACATTGTTTTTGACTGCACATGGAATATTTTCCAGAATAGATCACATACTGGGTCACAAATCAGGCCTCACCAAGTACCAAAAGACAGATCATGCCATGCATATTTTCAGACCACAATGCTATGAAACTTGAAGTCAACCACAAGAAAAAATTTGGAAAGACCACAAATAATGGAAATTAAAGAACTTACTACTAAAGAATTAATGGGTTAACCAGATATTTAAAGAAGAAATTAAAAGTTACATGGAAGCAAGTGAAAATGAAAACATGACAGTCCAAAACCTTTGGGATGCAGCAAAAGTAGACATAAGAAGGAAGTATATAGTAATACAGGTCCTCCTGAAGAGGCAAGAAAAGTCTCAAATATACAAACTAAGCTTACATCTAAAGGAGATTGAAAAAGAATGGCCAAAAGATTTAAAAAGAATTGGGATTTATAAAGCCCAAACCAATAGAAGAAAGAAAATAGTAAAAATTAGAGTAGAAATAAATGATGCTGAAACCAAAAAAAAAAACAAACAAACAAACAAAAAAAACCAGATCAACAGCAATAAAATAGGAGCTGGTTCTTTGAAAGAATTAACAAAAGTGATTAACCCCTAGCCAGACTTATCAAAAAGAAAAGAGAAAGGACCCAAATAAATAAAATATGAATGAAAGAGGAGAGATCACAACCAACACCACAGCAATACAAACAATTATAAGAAAATATGATGAAAAATTATATGCCAATAAATTGGGCAATCTGGAAAAATTATGAAATAGAATCCAACAGTACATTAAAATAATGATTCACCACAATCAAGTGGGATTTATACCTGGGCTGCAGGGGTGTTTCAGTGTCCACAAATCAATCATTGTGACACACCACATTAATAACAGAAAGAGTAAGAACTATATGACCCTGTCAATAAATGCAAAAAAAGCATTTGACAAAATACAGCATTCTTTCTTGATAAAAGCCCTCAAGAAAGTATGGATAGAAGGCATAAACCTCAAGATCATAAGGGCCATATATGAAAGACCCACCGCTAATATCATCCTCAGTGGGGAAAAACTGAGAGCGTTCCCCCTGTGGTCAGGAACACATTAGGGATGTCCACTCTCACCACCGGTATTCAACATAGTACTGGAAGTCCTAACCATAGCGATCAGACAACAAAAAGAAATAAAAGGCATCCAAATTGGCAAGGAAAAAGTCAAACGCTCATGCTTCACAGATGACATGATACTCTATGTGAGAGACCTGAAAGAGTCCACCAAAAAATTGCTAGAACTGATGTATGAATTCAACAACACTGCAGGATATAAATTCAACATACAGAAACCTGTTGCATTTCTATACCTCAATATTGAAGCAACAGAAAGAGAAATCAAGGAACCAGTCCCATTTACAATTCCACCAAAACTTTAAGATACCTAGGAATAAACTTAACCAAACAGGTAAAAGATTTATACTCTGAAAACTATAAAACACTTATGAAAGAAACTGAAGAAGACACAAAGAAATGGAAAAGTATTCCATGCTCATGGATTGTTAAAATGTGTTTACTATCCAATGCAATCTACAGATACAATGCAATCCCTATCAAAATAAACCAGCATTTTTCACAGAGCTAGAACAAACAATTCTAAATTTGTATGGAACCAGAAAAGACCGTGAATAGCCAAATTAATCTTGGAAAAGCAAGGTAAAGCAAGAGTCATCACAATTCCAGACTTTAAGCTGTATTACAAAACTGTAATCATCAAGATAGTATGGTACTAGCATAAAAACAGACACATAGATCAAAGGAACAGGATAAAGAACTCAGAAATGGACTCACAACTATATGGTCAACTTATCTTTGACAAAACAAGAAAGAATATCCAGCATAAAAAAGACAGTCTCTTCAACAAATAGTGTTGGGAAAACTGGGCAGTTACATGCAGAAGAATGGCCCACTTTCTTATACCATACACAAAAATAAATTCAAAATGATTGAAAGACCTAAATGTGAGACAGGAAACCACCACAATTCTAGAGGAGAACACAGGCACCAAAGTCTTTGACCTTGGCTGTAGCTACTTTGGCTGTAGCAACTCTTACTAGACAGATCTCCAGATGTGAGGAAAACAAAAGCAAAAATCAACTACTGACTTCACCAAGATAAAAAGCTTCTGCCCGGTGAAGGAAACAACAAAACTAAAAGGCAATTATGGAATGGGAGAAGATACTTGCAAATGGCATATTGGATGAAGGGCTAGTATCCAAAATCTATAAAGAGTTTCTCAAACTCAACACCCAAAAAATAATCCAATTAAGAAATGGGTAGAAGACATGAACAGATATTTCTCCAAAGAAGACTTACAACTGGCTAACAGATAAGTGAAAAAATGCTCAATGTTACTCATCATCAGGGAAATAGAAGTCAAAACCACAATGATGTACCATCTCACATCTATCAGTATGGATAAAAATTAACAACTCAGTTAACAACAGGTGTTGGTGAGGATGTGGAGAAAGGGGAACCTTCTTACACTGTTGGTGGGAATGCAAGCTGGCACAGCCACTCTGGAAAAGAGTATGGAAGTTCCTCAGAAAGTTAAAAATAGAACTACCTTACGATCCAGCAATTGCACTGGTAGGTATTTATCCAAAGGGTTAAAAAATACTGATTTGAAGGGGCACGTGGACCCCAATGTTTATAGAAGTAGTTTTAACAATAGCCAAATTATGGAAAGAGCCCAGAAGTCCATCGAGTGATGAATGGACAAAGATGTGGTATATATATGCAATGAAATATTACTTAGCCACCAAAAAGAATAAAATCTTGTCATTTACAATGAAATGGATGGAACTGGAGTGTATTAAGTGAAATAAGTCAGAAAAAGACAACTACCATATGATTTAACTCAAATGTGGAATTTAAGAAACAAAACAGATGAACATAGGGGAAGGGAAGGAAAAATAAGATAAAAACAGGGAAGCAAACCATAAGAGACTCTTAACTCTAGAGAAGAAACTGATGGTTGATGGAGGGAGATGAGTGGGGGATGGGCTAGATGAGTGGTAGGCATTAAGGAGTACAGTTGTTATGATGAGCACTGGGTGTTATATGTAAGTGATGAATCATTAAATTTTACTCCTGAAACCAGTACTATATGTCTATATGTTAACTGACTTGAATGTAAATAACATCTTGGAGAGAAAAAGAATTTTAAAAAGAAACAACCAGAATCTTTAAAAACATATCACACCATGAATTAAATCATTTATTTATTTATGTATTTATTTATTTTTATTTTTTTAATATGAAATTTATTGTCAAATTGGTTTCCACACAACACCCAATGCTCATCCCAACGGGTGCCCTCCTCAATACCCATCACCATACCCAATGGAATAGTATCTGGCAATGAGAAAGAATGAAATATGGCCTTTTGTAGCAACGTGGATAGAACTGGAGAGTGTGATGCTAAGTGAAATAAGTCACACAGAGAAAGACAGATACCATATGTTTTCACTCTTATGTGGATCCTGAGAAACTTAACAGAAGACCACGGGGGAGGGGAAGGAAAAAAAAAAAAAAGGGAGGGAGCCAAACAATAAGACTCTTAAAAAATTAAATCTTTTATTTAGATACGGCCTTACTTAAAAAAAAAAAAAAGTTACTGTGTGAAACCTTCAGATTAATAAACCAGTTCACTTTGAGATACACAAAGGTCATGACACTTTCATCATAACATTGAACAAGAACTTTAAATCAATGATTTCCAAACTGGACTTAACATCAGGGTCACTAAGAAAACTTTTTTTTTTTTAAACGAGAGAAATAGAGCACTATCTAATGGCCTCACCTGAGAATTACTGAAGTGAGGTAACTTTCTGATGATTAGCATTTTGGAATGCTGTTATAAAACAACATAAAATGAAGAAATACAGTATAAAATGATAATTATATTGAATCTAATGAATCATTTAATTAATGATCTAATTAGCAGGTAAACTGAACTAGTTATCATGTGTTTTTTTTTTCCTCCTTTTTCTTGTTTTTTTGTTTTGTTTTGTTTTAACACTAGAATCTTAAGTAGAGTAAAGGCATGTCATTTTACTCCTCCAGCTTACCACAAGAAAAAACTGTGGACAAATACCAGAGTCACCTTCAGAAGATTGTAAATGGAAAAGAACAGAAGGCTGTCTGGCTAAGGAGCCAGGGATGGAGTCACCCCGTGGAGATGAGTCTCCTATTGCTTTGTTTATTTTTTCCTTGCCTCTGGTATATATCTGACTGGGAAGTAGGAAAGACCACAACCCCATAAATAAATATCCATAGTTTTAATCAGTAAAGACTCCCTGCAAAGCCTCCTCTCTCTTTATTCACAAAACTGGCCAAAGGTGGCCCAGCAGAACAAAAACCTTTTAACCATACCGACCTGTTGCCTAGACCAATACCAGGGAAGAAATTGTGCCCTTTCCCCATCCCATGGGGTGAATTCTTTTGAAATTGTCTAAAAGCACCCAGATTGTGAGCTGGGGAGCCAATGTCTCTCTGAGGGTTGGGGGAGTCCTCTGGACACTGAATATAATCTTTGATGTGAAACCCGGGTTCTGCTTTCCTTTTTGAGATTACATTAAAAGTTCTGTAGTAGGACCCACTCAGCCCAACCATGATCATGCTCTTGCCCCCTGCCCCCCCCCCCCCCGCCATGATCAAACTCTTCTGTGGGCTGTCATATTAGATGAATATAAGACTTTTCTCTTGAGGGTTTTCACCTTGACATTCTCTAGAAAAACCTAGTCACCTCTTCACCTCATTTATCTACAAATTAAAGGCTATCATGGAGAGTTTTCAGATTAACTGATTCACTTTCTTTGCCCTTACTGCTTTTGTGACGGAGGTGACTTAGGTGACTGGAAAAGCCTGTGATGAACTGTAATCAGGAATCATGTTTTACTAAGTTATATACAGAACTGCACAAAATAGTGCTAAAGCACGAGCAGTTGGAAATGTTAAAACCTGACTTTTTCTTTGGGTAATTTGATGACCTTGAGTAAATCATTTAAACTCTCTCTACCTTTGTCTGCAAATACCTACAGTATACTTTTTAAAGTCCCAGAAATGCTATGAATATATAATTGTTTCAAGAGTGGAAAACTATTCTATTTCAAAAAGAATGACAGTGTATAAATTCAATAAATGTATGATTTCGTGCAGTAACGAGTGATGAATAAAAAGATTCTCTCTCTCTTTGCCTTTTTCCGGCTGCACACTGGTACTCTGAAATGTACTTGTTGTGCCTTGTCCTTCTCCACACGGAGCTGGTTAGGCACAGACTCAATGAATACTTTCACCTTTAATGTTCTTTAAGTTCCATTCAAGCCACCATTTCACTGTATGCACTTTGCTTCAAATAATAAGTTCGTTTACACGTATTCAATTCTAAATACAGTATAGTGCTGCTATTGAATAGTACCTAATCAGTAGCAAAAATATGTGACAAAGCCTTGTCCAGTTAACTTTTTTCTCTCCAGAACTGACTGTAGTAGGTACTAATTACTATACTCTTTCATATTAAAGTAATCTGTGATTCTGTTAACAGATGCTACATTTTTGACACATTTTTAAAAATGTAAAGAATAAAGAAAGAGTAAAAAAATGGGTGTTACACTGAATCTGTTCGCACATTAGGAAGTTATTCGAAACCTCGGATTTTCTCACAAAAGCACGTGACGCTCTTTTCCTTGGTTTGTTCTCTGTGATTACATTGTTGTTAAATATTAATCTGGATTTGTTTGTCTTTTTACCAAAGAAAAGTTGTTAAGTGTGGTAGGTGTGATGAGATTGGAGTAACTGAAGCCTCTACCGCCTCTCCTGCATGGAAAGACAGTTTAACAGGCAAGAACAGTTCTTTAAAGAACAGTGATCACTGTTCCTAATTAGGTTTCTCTTTCATAAAAATGTAAAGAAGTATTAATGCCACTGTTTTTATAGCATGCTATTTTTTTAATCAAGTGCTTGCAAGAGAAAATACTCAATATTTTGAAATTTGAATTTGAAAATATTCAATATTTCAAGCAAGTGATTACAATTGCTTTGGACTCTCAAAAGCAAAGCAAACCAAAGAAAAATAAAACCGAGGGGCCTGGATGGCTCAGTGAGTTGAGGGTCGACTGCAGCTCTGGTCATGATCTCATGGCTTGTGAGTTGGAGCCCCGCGTGGGGCTCTGTGCTGACAGCTCAGAGCCTGGAACCTGCTTCAGATTCTGTGTCTCCCTCTCTCTCTACCCTTTCCCCACTTGCACTCTGTATCTCTCTCAAAAATAACAAACATTAAAAAAATTAAAAAGAAAAATAAAACAACTTTTTCACATGGAGAAAGATGAAGGTAGCTTATAAAATAATTAGGACATTTTGAAATGATACCTGACTACCATAAATATGCCTAGTGTCCTGTTCTCCCATTTTCATATAGTCAGAATTCATATATAACAACTTATTAACAGTGTTTTTGGTTTTGTTTTTTGTTCCCTTCTAACCTCTAAAGCCTATGAAGGCAGCAGTAAAGTCTGTCTTGTTTACTGGTTTGTTCACCACAGCCTGAGACAAGAAGCACTTTGTGGTCATCCAGGATACACATTTTAAATTAAACTATTCTAAATGCTTGTAACTTCTTTTTTTGGTATCTCTGATGACTCAGAAAAAGAAGAAAATTCAGAAACCCAAAACTAAGACTGATAACCCACCTATTGCCAGAGACTGGGAGAAATTTGCTCAAGTAACAAATGGGGCAGATTGAGACAAACATACCCAAGCTTTAACATCTTGTATAGGCAGACCTGAACTGTGAGTTCACCGTATGTGCCTAGCAGAGAACAAGGAGTCATTCTGTTACTGCCACGGTGTGCTTTTATCTCTGTCTTTTTCTGCGTGATCCCCCCCACCCCGAGAAAGCAACATGACACAAAGATACCGATTGGGGCACATTGTGTCCTGTGAGATAATGTCGCCACAGCTCAAGTCACTGAAGGCAGGGATGGAGTTGGGGAGAAAATCCTCACAATAACTCAGGATATGCAATGTTCCTTACACAATTCAGTAACTGTGATTCATCAATCCAACAGATCCAAGGGCCAGCTGGCAAGGATAGGAAATTCAGCTTAGCACCTGAGGGGAAGCCAGAAACCAGACTGTTTGTGCCCATCAATATGTTCACAGTTTGATCTGCAATGGATTTCAAATCATCGGGGCAAAAGTGGAGAGGGGACAAGGGCAAGTTAGATACTCTACTGTTCCTAATCCACAAGGAAAAATAAATATTCCTAAAAAATTACATCAGGGAAAGCTGAAGAGAACAGTATCCTAAAGATCCAGAGCATGATCTACTGAAAGAAGAAATGGCTTCTATGAAGCAGACCACTGATGAAGAGAGAAGAAAATGAAATAGAGGTATAAGATAAGGAAGATTATGTGGAAATTTAAAACAAGAGTAAAAAAATTAAAATTAGAATACATATTGGAGGTAGTGGATATAGAAATAGATATTTCTTTTTTTTTTTTTTTTTTAACGTTTATTTATTTTTGAGACAGAGAGAGACAGAGCATGAACGGGGGAGGGTCAGAGAGTGGGAGATACAGAATCCGAAACAGGCTCCAGGCTCCAAGCTCCAAGCTGTCAGCACAGAGCCCGATGCGAGGCTCAAACTCACGGACCGTGAAATCATGACCTGAGCCGAAGTCAGCCACTTAACTGACTGAGCCACCCAGGCGCCCCAGAAATAGATATTTCAAAAAATAGTTTATTGGTGGAGAGTAAACTCAAAATTCTCATCCAGTATGTAGAACATAAAGATAATTACTTAATCTATTTGTGCTTCGGTTTCCTCATCTATACAATACATAAACATAACACCTATATTATAGAGCTTAACCAATATATATCAATGTGCTTATAATTGTACCTGGCACATATTAAAGAAGTCTATTAAAATTAGGTATTATTATCACAAATATTTTATTAAGCTCCTAATGTATGCAGTGAGCAGTGCTAATTGTTAGAAATACAAAAGCTAAAGCAACTGACATATTAATAAAAACTTAATCAAATGCCTGGAAGAGTAAATACCAAACAGGTAGGGGAGAGCTCCCTGCCCTAAAATAATACCGATGCCTTAGAAGGAGAAAGGAGGAAAATACACAGACAAGTCATTTTTATGGTCCGTTTGGCAAACAGTTTTCCACTTTGCGAGTTAAAACAGAAGATATCAAACCATTTGTTTTCCACATTAAACATTTAGATCTTCTGATTTTTCATTTTTTCCCTAAAAAAATTATGGTTTTTTAAATGCCATCTTTCTAACAAAATCAGTGCAGCAATATGATTATTTTGAGAGGTAAACCACCAAGAGAGACCTAGAGTATTTTTCAACTGTGGCTAACATTACAGTGAAAAATAAATGATACAAAATTAGAGGTTATGCCAAGTACCATGGTGGGTATATAGGAGAGAGTGATAAAAGTATACACTGAAAGAGCCCTGCTTGCTCTTCTGGTCTGTCAATACCTCTATCCCCATTTACATACAAGGAAACTGGAGATCAGAGAAGTGAAGTAGGCAGGTAGAAATGACCCAGCTTGTGACTGAGCAGCCATCAAAACCCACAACTCTTTAAGAATCAAGATCTCTCTACTATTCCAAAGTGTTGAATGCTTTAATTGTCCTTTGTCTGAAAATGGAACACAGAGACAAGAAAATTTCAGTGACCTCTTCTAACATTCATTGTGGTTCATTACATTTCTGCCTCTCACAATTAAGTGTCTGTGATGTCTATACTCTCAGGTTTTATTTTGGACTGACAAGAATATCAACAATTTATCTACAAGATCCAGGAAAAATGACCATACAGTTATAAGGTAGTACTATTATTTTCATTGTACATAGGATTCTCAAATATAGTTTGATCTTTTCTTAAAAATTTAATATCCTTTACTTTACCTGAGTATCAAAATATAACACACATATACTATTAATGTGGGTTTAATCAACAAATACTGGCTGAACACCATGAGCGGAGTGGAAGAGATATCAAGAAGTATAAAAAAAAAAATAGACTCTTCTCTTTCAAAACCTATCATCTGTTTGATGTCCTATATCTACATAATAGAATTTTCAGAGAACTTCTGTACATGTTATTTTATTCAGTTCTTAGAATAGCCCTATGAAGCAGCCAAGGCAAACAATGTCATCCCATTTTAAAGATAAAGAAATTAATATTTACAGAAGTCTCACAAATAATAATAGCAAAAGACAGGAATAATCACCTAAGGTCTTAGGTGACCATGGAGATTTTTAATGATTCATGGCTTGTTCATTTTGAAATTAGTGGTATATTTAACCAGTTACTGAATAAATATGTATATAATCTGTAATATTTGATTACACTTTCTTCCTTTACTTCTACAGTTAAACAAAACACTATACTATCCTTGTAGTCATTTCTTGGTGACTAGGCAGGGCTCCTTTTTGACTAGGTCTGCCAGATCTCTAGATGCAGAAGCTGCTGACACAGACAGTGGAATATGCTTTCTCTTGTTTTTTGGGGGGAAGTCGCTCTGAACTCTGCGTTCTGAAGAAAGAGAAAAATAAAGCCCCGAGGACTGTGTAGAAGAATATTCATTGCTAGGATGTGGAAGAACGGAATTAATTCAACGAAGGATAAAAATCTAAGTGTAAAGGCCAAATCAGACAATAAAGCAGAGGCTGGACAGGTCAAAGAGAAAAAGGATTGAATTGGATAACCAAGAGTGGTTGGACAACTGTGATCAAAAATATACCAAAATATAAAGGTAAAGTAGGGAAAAGATTGTGAGGGGATGTGGGGTAGCAGGTTTAATCTACAAATGGAGGCATTTGGTGATGGAAGGTAGCAGGTATACAAAAACATAACAATTTTGGCCAAATATTATTTGATCCATATCTATATTGGTATAATATACGGATTTGGCAGCAACTATCCACTTACATCTTACAAATTAAAAAAAAAAAAAATCTAAGAGCTGGTTTGCAATAGGACAGAACTACAAGGGTTTGCAAGCAGAGTGAGGAAAGCCACTGAGTGAAAAAGATTGAGGATGTCATAAAGGGAAGAGTCCCAAAGGAAAATGTTTCCTGAAGACAAGGTCAAGAGCAATATTGGGCAATCTGAGGGACAACAAATGAATAAATTGTTGCCTGCTGTAAAATCATCATGTTACTCATAAAGTATATAGCTTAGAAACATTTCCTAGAATGCCAATTTTTTGTCTCTTTAGGAAGTTTTTTATAAGGCTACATGGAGGCTGCAGATAAATAAATGCATAGGGTCGAAGATTAGTTTGGGTCAGACAGAAAAAAACAAAGTTCGTTGTGTGAAATATTGCCAGAGTTTTCTGGGCCACAACCAGCAAAAGGAATACTGAGAATGAATAGTGGTAATTCAGCAAGAAGTAATTGGCCCTTAATATTATTTTAATTCTATTTAATAAAGAAAAAATATTTATTTATAGAATTAGTAAATTGGAAAATTTTGGTGAATATGCCTGATTATTGTTCTCACAAATATTAATTATAACAGCACTATATTGACTATTGTGAACAATATAAAATAAAGCATTCTAAGATAATTTATCTTGTACAGATATTTTTCAAATATGATGTTAAATCTGGTTAGCATAATTAAGCATAAAAATGACCTGGAACCATTAGACACTCTAGGGTATATTAGGTCTAATAAATTTGGGTTAGGATATCAGATCTAGTTCTCTGTTTTTTCATAACCTCTGTAATACAGGACTTTTTCTTAATGCCAATCCACCGAAATAATTATAATAGCTGCAAGAATTGATATGTGCTAGGCATTGTTTTCAGCGTTTTACCAACATTAACCCATTTAGCCTTCACGCCTACACTATGAGGTAGGTTCTATTACAGTCTTCAATTTTCACATGATAATTTTAAAGGTAGTAATGAACTTGCCCAAGCTTATGTAGCCAATTAGCATAAGAGCCAGGGTATATCAATTCAGACACCCTAAATCCCAAACTCTATGCACTCAATCATGATATTCTACTGTCTTAAATCAAGATTTTTTGCAAGTTAGTTCAGTATTGTGACTCTCTAGTAAAGCAGGAATCTGTGGAAGTTATAAGAAGATAAATCAGAAATGTGATAGGTCTTCCTATTAGAGTCACTACCTACCTTAAAAAAATTATATCTGGTATTTTTTAGCAATGCCTATGTCATATGTCTAGACGTATCTCATATAGCAACCATTTTATCTCAGGTATATCGGGAATGATCTTGGATAACACCATTCATTGTCTTATTTCCACAAATATAATGACTTTCTGGATCTCTGGGTTCTTTAATATTAAGTGTATCTTCACCAACAGAAGACCGTGGGGGAGGGGAAGGGGAAAAATGTTACAGAGAGGGAGGGAGGCAAACCATAAGAGACTCTTAAATACTGAGAACAAACTGAGGGTTGATGGGGGGTGGAGGAGAAGGGACAGTGGGTGATGGGCATTGAGGAGGGCACTTGTTGGGGATGAGCACTGGGTGTTGTATGGAAACCAACTTGACAATAAATTATATTAAAATAAATAAATAAAATCAAGTGTATCTTCAAATCATCAAAAGAGCTGACCCTTAACATGAGTTTGAACTGCTTGGGTCCACTTAAAGGCAGATTTTTTTCAATAAATACAATACAGCACTGCAAATGTATTTTCTCTTCCTTATGATGTTCTTTTTAACATTTTCTTTTCTATAGCTTTCTTTATTGTAAGAGTACAATATAAAATACATATACAAAATATGTTTTGATCGACTTTATGTTATCAGTAAGGCTTCTGGTCAATAGACTATATTGGTAAAGTTTTGGGGGAGTCAAAATTATATGTGGGTTTTTGACCATGTGGGGGGTGGCAACCCTAACCCCTATTTTGTTCAAGAGTCAACTGTAGTTACACTGAAGGACAGGCATAGAGTAATAAATAATATGGAGCAATTAGGGCCAGTAATGGTCTATCAAATCACTTTTCTCTGTGTATAAATGGCAAACTCCTAGAAACGACCTTTCTTTCAAATCTTATTGGAGAAATTAAAACATTCTTTAATTTGCATTTTTAAAAATTAATTTGAACAGAAGACTGGGAGAATAACCACCACCGAAAAATCCCCAAACTGATGCATAGGTTACTGTTTTTAAATCTCAAATACAGTTCTTCCCATGTTTGCATCTTTATTCTGTCTACACATTTTCACTACGTGTGATTTTTATCCCACAGGACATAGCAAAATATTGACCAATTGCATCATGTGTCCTTCTCTCTAAAATGAGTCTTAATGGGGCGCCTGGGTGGCTCAGTCGGTTAAGTGGCCAACTTCGGCTCAGGTCATGATCTGGCGGTCCGTGAGTTCAAGCCCCGCGTTGGGCTCTGTGCTGACAGCTCAGAGCCTGGAGCCTGTTTCAGATTCTGTGTCTCCCTCTCTCTGACCCTCCCCCGTTCATGCTCTGTCTCTCTCTGTCTCAAAAATAAATAAACGTTAAAAAAAAAATTAAAAAAAAAGAAAATACAGCTGGTTTTTAAAAATAAATAAATAAATAAAATAAAAAAATAAAATGAGTCTTAAGTTTCACTAACTTCCGTGAGTTTAATTTCAAGTTATTTATCAGAGGAGGACTATTCCTTTGTGTTAAAAAAAAAAAAAAACACAACGGAAAATGTTATAGTTCTTTACTCTTCATCTAAGCCAAATACATCAAATCTTCTTAAGACCTTTATGTAGTAGGTGTGGCAGGAACTGCAACCATCCATAAATATTCAAGAACTTAGCCCCAGTACACACTGCTGTGTCTCTCTTTCACATTTCTTTCTTGCATCTGATTCTCTTGATAGTCACTCCCTGATTTCCCCTCTGTCTGTGGATATTTTCAGCTTCAATTTTCATGCTATATCATTTTCTTTTTTACTGTATTCAATGACAAAGGTAGTTTCTTATGGGAACTTTGTTCCCTAACCTCTTTTTACTTTAAGAACATTGAATTTTAGATTCAACTGAGTTATTTGTTTGCAACTGGGAGTAGTGAATGCAAAGAAAGTCAGCCATTTATTACAGCAAAGGTTTCCTTTCCAGAATATAGTGAGAACAAGAGACTGCACTATTTAATAGGACTCTTCTTTTGAGTTCATCTATGTAGAAATATGAATAATGGTCATTTGTCCCAGCCAAAGACAGCCTTTCTATCTATTTTCTTATATCTTCCTTACTGATGCTTACCTTATAAATCAGCAAAGCATTGATAAACAAGCCTTCACTTAAAGGCTTGAATTATGACTGTGTCTGATGAAATGTACTATGCTGTACATCCTAATAAGATGCATAAAAAAACCACAGTTTTTGATAAAATTTTTTCTTTCACTTCTCTTAATCTTGGTTTAGTTTTTATCCATCAAAATTGTTTTCTTTTGTTTTTTCTTATTGGAGGGAGCCTGCCAGGGGAAGCATTACTCGTACCAGGTGGATGGCAGTGCATATGGGAGGTGATAAATCATTTTGTCATTTCAAGAAAATCACAAATTCATCTGCTCCCACAGGAGACAATATTATGCTATAAAGTCTGTGGCTGCCTTTTACTAATGCTATACATGTCAGGAGGACACTCAGTATATCAATGATAATCCTACTCATTGTTAACAAAAAGCTTAATTAAACTGTTAACATGTGATTACAGTTCTACTTGGATTTGACCCTCTGGGCAACTGCTGGGATCTGGGATTGCTGCTCAGGACAAGAGTGCTCAAATCATATCCTCATTAAGGTTTCAAAAAAAAAAAAAAATAGACAAGAGAGAAAAGGCCTAAGTAATACTGAAAGTTCCTTTGTATCATCCCTATTTTTCTCTCTGTTTCTACTATCCTGTTCCTCTCATTACAAAGTTAATTAGTTAATTAATTAAACCCTAAACTAAGTGTGAGAGCTGTAACGGTGAAGAAGTCATATTTATCTTCATGGGTAGTCGGTACTTTAGCAAACTGAAAGGCACAGGGGTTTAAGGGTAGGATGTCTACAATTTGTAGAATATCCAAAGGATGTCACAGGAAAACAGACTGGATTAAGTCTTTAGACAACTGAAAACCTTATGCATACATTTGCATATATATATATATATATATATATATATATATATATTCATAAGGGTAATTAGGAGCCACACACAGTGGTATAGAATTTGTTTTTATTAATAACGGAAAACTATTAAAAATTTTTAAAGTTTATTTATTTTAAGAGAGAGAGAGCACAAGTGGAAGAGGAGCAGAGAGAGAGGGAAAGAGAGAATCTCAAGCAGGCTCCATGCTGTCAGCACAGAGTCTAACATGGGGCTTGATCTCATAATCCATGAGATCATGACCTGAGCTGATACCAAGAGTCCAGCGCTTAAGTGAGTGAACCACCCAGGTGCCTCAATAATGGAAAAACTATGTTAAAATAGATCACCATGGGCCATCAAAGAATAGCTGAGATGATATCTGAAGATTAGACTATTTAGAAGTTGCCTTTGAATTATTTGCGTAGAGGTAAAGAAGAACAAAGTCTTCTAAGAGTACTATGAAAAAATCACAAGTGAACAAAGAAAAACTTGAATAGAAAGGGGGAAATGAACTTTAAACTCTTTCCCAAGGATTCGTCTCTATCCTCCCCCACCTTTTTTTTTCTGCTTTTAAACCTGTGGAAAATGGAACTTTGATCTGAGGGAAAATAATATTCATTACTTGTTTAGTTTTATTCTCACCAGGGATCTAGAGGATTCTTTGCATTTTTAAGCTGAAAGAAATTTTCAGTTTTCTCCTTTTTAACAAATTGTTATTAACTTCTCATGTTTACTCCATACATTTTTTGAAACATTTATCACATCTATATCCCACGTACCTCCCCAGTTCACTGAGACTGCTCTCAGGTTGCTAATAGCACTGTAGTTGTTCACAAGTGGACATCTTTCTGGGCTCTTTGGACAATTCAGATGACTCCTATTGAATCTTCCCTAGGATTTCATGACACCAACTCTCCCAGTTACCTCCTTTACTCAGATTGTTCCTTATGTTCTTTTCTACACTCCTTCTGTCCCTTGCATTATATTCTGATAACTTCAAAATTAAAACCTCTAGTTCTAAATGTTAAGAGCTACTTGCTTAGCAGGTATAGATTGTGATTGATACATATTTCTTCATATATATGAACGCTAAAGGTAGAAGTTATTCCCATTTTATGGTTGAAAAAAAGAAATGCAGAGAGTTTAGGTAACTTCCATAGGTCACACAGCCTGTGGTGACTCAAACCAAAAGAAGTCTGACCAAAACCATCAGCCCTTGCCACCACAATGCACTGCTTCTGATCAACCATCTCGTCTAAGCTGTTTATACTGAACTCTCCAGAAGACACCTCCATGTGGCTATTCTACAGGTGCTTCTGGGTCACTATATCCAAGGCTGAATTCAACATCACCCTGCAAAACCTTCTAATATCTGCCTCACTTTTTTCAGAGATTGTCACTCCTAGCAGCCTAGCTGTGCAAATCTGAGCATTATCTTAAGCCATTTCTTTTCACTCATCCTTATACCTTATCAGTTTTCAAATCTTACTGATTACTCTTACATCTATATATCATCTTTTGTTCCCATAGTTATAACTAACCATCATCCAGTCTTTCATCTTTCCTCACCTTAATTTAGTTCAGTAATTTCCTAAAAGATGCTTCTTGCTTCTGTGAAGTACCCATCCAAATTCCATTCTCAGAGCATCCTTCACTGTGCATATGGGATTTTACAACATTAGCATCCAAGAATATCCCTCCTCATTTCTCGCAGGGTAAGCCTTACCCTTCTTATCATGGCATATATGAACTTCCATAATCTTGACAGTGCTTGCCTTTAGAATTTTACCTTCCATGCCTCTCACACATGGGCTATGTTCTTGTAGCACATTTGAGAAAACTGTTTTTCTTAGAATATATAACTCCTTGTCTGCTTAGTAAATATCTGTTTATTTTTCAAGATTCACCTCAAAAGTGCTTCCTGTCGTAAGTGAGAGGCAGAACCCACATTCCATTATAGAAATTGAACACTCCAGATGCTTGTTTTTCCAGCTTCCATGGCAGCCAAGATGTCAGCCTATGACCTAGGCTCTGCCGAAGAGAGGCTCTCACTCTAGACTTTGAATTTGGAGGTAGTGATGCATCATGGGCACCCTTGCTGGAGGTGTTGGCAGTTTCATCATCTGTTAGCTTCTGGGACAATATTGTGCAACAGTGCTATAGGCTCAACACAGGTTTTGCATGGCAGCCATGGTGACGCCTTTTTACCAACAGTTCAAGCTCATGAAGTTGGCCATTGTTCCTGGCTTCATAGCCCCTGAGCAGTGTTCTTCAGCCCTTCAAGCGTTTCTGTAGATAATGCAATATTTTAAAAATAAATTCCTTTCTACTTAAATTTATCAGAGTCATTTCTGTTGCTTGCAACTAAAAGCCTTGATTGTCATGCCCAGGCAGAATTAAGTAAGCCTACCCTGATCTCATAGCATTTTTTTGCAGAGCTGTTATGCACATCTTTCATTATATTGTGTCTCTCATGCTCATCTGTTTTCTCCACTATATTAATCATTCTGAAGCTAGGATAATTGCCTTCTTTATGTTTCTGTCTACATCCTATCACAGGTCTTGATACATAATAGTGTTCAGTAAGTGTTTAAGTTTGTTTGTTTTGAATGAGGATACTATTTAATGAATAATTATGATTCTGAAGTAGTTTGCTTTTCTACTTTATGCATTTTCTCCTTCAAATAATGACCTTCTTTTAAAAATAACAATGAAGCCTAAGTAAGCTCAATCTGCCTACATTGAATCTGATGATTTAAAGTGTTTTCTAAAGATACAAAAAGTTGAGAAATCAAGCGACACTGTTTATCTTGTAAAAAATGTTTCTGAAATTAAGATACAGATTAACATAGGACATCTCAACTAATTCAAAGGTGTTCCAGTCCCAATCAGTTTTACCAACTCTTCTTAACTAGAAATATCAATTTCTTAACCATGATAGTTAACTTTAAAAATTACTCTAATTACACTAATGCTTAAATTATTTGCACTTGTGACCATTTACTTTTTTTTTTTAAACAGGAAAAGGAGAGAAATGGATTATGGAAAGTATTCCATTACTGACTTCAATTATTCCATTTGGTTCAAGAATAGAGACTGCCCTTTGATATGGACAATGCTCCTGGAGAGGATGAGGAAACGGTTTTCTACTGACCACTCAGTACACTTACAAACAACACCCAGTACAGTCTACTAACTGTCAGGACTGACTGTCAGGTTGAACTAACACCAATTCTCACTCTCAGTAGGAACTGTTGTTGCAGATTTAACCTAATGGGACACAGAGGAAGCAGTTAGTAGAGGCCTAGCGACTTAAAAAGATGCATATGAATTGGTTGGGAATCTGGATTGTTAAGAAATACCAAAAGGCTATTACAAAGATATTTGTTGAGGCTGAAATCTAATTTCATTGACCTTAAACAACTCTGTATTACAATTATAAATTGATGTGTCTGTCTCTGCCACAGTTTCTACCTTGAGGATAAGAATTTCGTAGGATTTTGTCATTCATCTTCATATTTCTAAGAATAAGTACTGTGCTTGGCAAATTTTTAAAAGTAAATAAGCCATGATAAGATAAAGCCCATAGGCCAATTCTTACAGTTTCAAAGCTGCTTTCTACAAGTCAATTCATTTTTTTTTCTATGACCCATTTAATGGTTTAGAGACTATTCAATAATACCCACTTTATCCTTTCCAGTGATTTCTATATTGTTTTAACCAGTTTTTTCTTTTATTATTCTAAGAAATGCTAAGCAATATTTTGCTTTGGTTTTGTAGCATGTGAAAAATTTAACAGTACTATGATCATAGCTGACAATAAACATATGCAAACTTAAAATTTTAATTAATGCTAATATATATGATAATGTTATTTATTAAACATAATAAACATCTAAAATACTTAACTGATTTTCAAAACATCTTTCTCAAATTCAAATACCATTGTAGGGCTACCCAGATGATACACAAAGAGCCCAAAGGATGAACTGTTCAAAACACCAATTTTTAAAAGAAATCTTTGTCACAAGATTTCTGAGGTACACTGACAATGTAGATTGGCCCTTCTGAATCTCAAGCCCAAATTGGATCACAGTCCTGGCTTTGCTTGCTGCTAATATTATGACTTAAATTGTTTCATTTCCAAAAGTTTTGATTTTCTCTTCCCTAACATGGGGATAGCCATAGTATTATTTCGTAGAGAAGCTGTGAGGATTAACTAAGATAATGCATAAAAAGGGCCCAGAAAAATGCCCAGTGCTGTAAAACACCATATATACATGTATATGTGTATACATATACATGCATACACACACACACACACACACACACACACACACATACATACATACACACACATTAAATATACACACACACATATATATAAAAACCCTGCTTAGGGTTCTCTGAGCTTCCTGGATCCATGGTTTTGTGTTTCACATTAACTTGGGGAAATTCTTAGCCATTATCTTTTTCAAATATTTCTTCTGTTCCTTTCTTTCTTCACCTTTGGGTATCATTATTATGCATATGTTACAAACTTTTGTAATTGTCCTATAGTCCTTGGATATCTTATTCCGTTTTTTGAGTCTTTGTTTTCTTTGTTTTTTAGTTTTTTGAGGATTCTAATGATATATCCTCCAGTTCAGAGAGTCTTTCCTCAGCTGTTTCCAGTCTACTGATAAGCCCATCAAACACATTATTTCTATGATTACTATTTTTTTTAATTTCTAGCACTTCTTTTGGGTTCTTTCTTAGAATTTCCATCTTTCTACTTGCATTTCCCCTTTGTTCTTGCATATCATGTACTTTATGCATTAGAGCCCTTAACATATTAATCATAATTGCTTTAAATTCCTGGGATGATCATTTTAATACCCCTGTCCTGTTTGGCTCAGATGCTTACTATGTCTCTTAAAATTGTGTTTTTGCCTTTTGGTATGCCTTATATTTTTTTTCTTCCACAGAGCCAGACATTATATACTGGGTAAAATGAACTGCTGCATATAGATAGGCCTTTAGCAATGAGGTAGAGAGGCATAGGGGAATGGGAAGCATTCTACAGCCCTATGGTTACATCTCTGTCTTTTGGTCTCTGGACTTATGAACTTCACAAGTGTTTCTCAGATGTTTGGTTGTTTTTCTTACCCAATGTGACACAGGATAGCTAGAATGGGCTAGAGTTGGAGATTTCTCTCCCTCCAGGTCAGTCAGACTCTGTTTAACTAGTTTTTCCTGAATGTAGTCCTTGTTAAGAATAGAATGGTCTGGAGTATTTTAAAATAGTTTCTCTTTTTTTTCCCCTACCCCTGCTGGAAGATTTCTCTGACATTCATCATGGGAACCATGTCAATCACCTGGAGGTAAATCTCAGAATATTGTGAAGATTTGATATGACTGTGTTTCCCTAGAGTTTTCAACTCTCAGCCTTGTCCACAGTGACCTCTAGCAATGTGTCAACATAATTCAGGTTCTCCTCTACCAGCACTGATTTCTGCAGTGGTTTCTGCTCTTAAGTCTCTGCTCCAGTAAACCTAGCCTGCCTGTATCTGCCTGTCTCTTCAATCCTGGGAGCATCAGTTTCCTTTGTGTCCTACCTTCTCTTGTGGCTCCAAGAAGAGCTGTTCATTTTTCAGTCTGTTCAGCATTTAGCTTTTTTTTATAACCTAGTTCATCTCAATTTTTTAACTTAGTATAGGTTCCAAATATTTGTTCTGTAGTTGTTGAGTGTACTGTTCTATGAATATCATTTAAGTTAATTTGGTTGATAGCACTGTTCAGATAATCTTTATTCTTAATTTTTGTATACTTATCATTTACTGTGTGACTGGCATTTAAAATCTTCAACTATGGTTGTGAATTTATCTATTTCTCACTTTAGCCACTGTTGGATTTATGAATTTTGAAGCTCCGTTATCAAATTATTTATATCATTAGGCCTTCTTAGTTAATTGTCCCTTTTATCAACATAAATGTCTCTCTTTATTTCTTGCAGTACTTAAAGTCTACTTTACCTACTAATAGAGCCATTCCATCTTTCTCATTCTTTCTGTTTGTTTAATATATCTTTTCCTATTCTGTTACTTTCAATAGAGTTGTGCCTTTAGAATTAGTATCTCTTGTAGACAGGATACAGTTGGGTCTTGCTTTTTTATCCAATCTGAGAATCTTGCTCCTAATTTGAGTGTTTAGTCCATTTACATTTAATGTAATTCAATACAACTATTGACATTTTTTCCCATTCATTGCTTTTCTTGCTTTTTTGTTTGTTTTTGATTCTTGTAATGCTTCAATCCTACTTTTAGATTTTCGGGGTTAATTGAATATTTTTTGGTGGTATGTTTTAGTTTTTCTATTGATTTTTTTAGTTATACCTTTTTAAAAATTTTTTAATGTTTATTTATTTTTGAGAAAGAGAGAGGGAGAAAAAGTAAGCACATGCACCCGAGCAGAGGAGGGACAAAGAGAGAGGGAGAGAGAGAATCCCAAGCAGACTCCATGCTGTCAGTGCAGAGCTCAGTGCAGAGCCCAGTGCAGAGCTCGAACTCACAAACCATGAGATCATGACTTGAGCCGAAATCAAGACTAAGACATTTAACTGAATGAGCCTCCCAGGCACCCCTAGTTATACCTTTTTATATTGTTTTAGTAATTTTTCTAGGACTACAAATAATGCATTCTTATCAATTCTAATTAGGGAAGCTTCACACTTCTACTTCCCACTTAAACTTCTTATTCCCCACTTTACAAATGTAATAAACTCAAAACAGTGTAATTTCATTTACACATTTCAACTTGTCCTTTTGCCATTATTATTTCTCTCACTCCCATTTTTTTAAAGTTTCCTACCTCACAATATTACTATTTTCCTTTAAACAGTCAGTTGTCTTTTAAGGAAAAATGAGAAAAACATTGTATTTTTATTTATTATTTTCCATTCCTGATACCCTAATTTTTCTCTATAGATGCAAGCTTCCATCCCATATTTCCTTCCCATTTCTCTTCAGACAGATATTCTTTTATATTTCTTATACTGCATGGCTGGTGATAATTTTTTTCAATTTTCAATTTTTGTTTATCTGAAAATGTACTGTATTTCACCTCTGTTTTGAATGATATTTTTTACTGAACAGTTTCTTTTTATTTCATCACTAGATTTTGGCCCAACATTATTTTTCCTTCTGTTACTTCTGACAGGAAGTCAGCCTTAATTTGTATTACTGTTTTTCTATATATAATGCATTTTTTTTCTCAAGCAGTTTTCAAGATTTTTTTCTTTCTTTTTAAATTTGATTTTCAGCACTTTTACTATGATGTACTTGACGTGGCTTTCTTCATATTTATCTTACTTGGCGTTTGCTAAGTTATTTGAATCTGTAAATTGATGGTTTTCACTAAATTTGGTAATATTTTGGTCTTATGTACTTAAATATTTTTATGGGCAATTCCCATTCTCTTCATCTTGGATTCTTGTTACAAGTATGTTAAGTCATTTCATATGTCAGGTTACTTAATATGTTCCTAAGGCTCTATTCATCTTATTTGTTATTTTTTTTAAGGGGATAATTTCTATCCTCACTGAATTTTTTCTTTTGCCACTTCTACTACCCAGGGACTTTTTCATTCCAATTATTGGAATTTTAAGTTCTAGAATTTCCATTTTGTTCTTTTTTTAGTAGCTTCCATTTCTCTGCTGAGATGCCATGTCTGTTTACAAATTAAGACCATATTTTCCTTTAATTTCTTGAACATATTTGTAATAGTTCCATTATAGTCTTTGTTAAATGCAACAATTGGAGTATTTAGGAATTAGTTTCTACTGAGTACATTTTTCCTTGACTATGGGCAATCTTTTTTTTTTTTTTATCTCTGCATTTTTGTATACTGTATGATTGTTCATCACATATTGTAGAGACCCTGGTAATTTTCTTTTGAAGAGTGTTGATCTTCTTTTGTTTTTTTTTTCTTTTTTCTTTTTTTAGAAGACAGTTCAGTTACTGTTTCATTACCTTTAAACTTGTAAAGTCTTGGTTTTAAGGTATGTTAAAGCTGATCTGCTCCTCAAAGAATTTCCCAAGCTCCTCTAACTTGGCATGTCTCTACCTTCAAACTTTCTCCTTGGCATATTTGCTAAGGTTTGGTTTTTGACTTTGTTAGAATAGAGTAGATTAGGTCTCATTTGGGAGTGTGGTCCTTAATCCTAAAATGAGGTTTTACTGAGAACAAATGGAGGGTGGATGGGGGCGGGGAGGGGATGGAGAGAGGGGAAAATGGATGATGGGCATTGAGGAGGGCACTTATTGGGATGAGCACTGGGTGTTGGATGTACAGCAATTTGACAATAAATTATATTAAAAATAAAATATATTGAGGTTTTATCTCAGATCTGATTGTATGTGTTTCAGATGAATGCAGTGGTATTAACAAGGTGTTAACAAGGTCTTTCTACTGTGGCTGAACCAGATTCATGACACTGCCGCCAGCACTACTTGACCTCTATAATTTCTCTTCCATTTTTGACCCCTTAACACTTGTTCTCTGGTAATCCTTAAGTAGTTTGACACTGTGCCTATAGAGTACAACTTTCACAGATTTCTGGACCTCTCCCCTTCATAGCTTCTTCTTAAGTGGTGCCCTACTTTGCAAATGCCAGTAGCTTCAAATGCTCTAAAAATCATGCTCTGCTTAGACGCCTGCTTCCTGTGCCATAGTTGGGAAATTATGTCCAGGCAGAGAGCGTATGAAATCATGAGGCCTACCTCATGAGTTTCCCTTCTTCCAGGTATTATAGACTTGTGCTGCCTGTTAAGCCAGTATTGAAAAAAATATTTCCATCATATTTTTTGCCCAGTTGTATCATTGCTTACAATGAGATGGCTAGTTTGGTATCAGTTCATCCAGAATAGCTGAAAGTAAAAGTCCTAATATTTTATATTGTTGATTAAGATGTTCCACCTAGTCTACTTCCTGCAAGTATTTTTGATATATAAGATGTCTACATTCCAGTCTATGACTTTCTTGCTTAAGCAGCTGTAACGAGAATTCCCATATATAACTTAGATTACCATATGTTCTGGTGTGATACAGTAGAAAATATATATGCTGGTCACTGTCCTCAGTTCCTGACACAGTTTCTAAAACTCTTGGAATTTCCTTAGTAATACAGGTGACAGGAATATCATTTGGTATTCATAACCAGACCCTTTCAACCATAACTGAGTTTATCCTAATGAGGTAACTCTTGGTACGTTCCTAGATAGCTTCAGCCTAGAATATGGTTGCCAAAGAAACCCACCACGCGAATTTCAGCCCCATCCCTGGACCATAGGAGACAAGGGTTGCAGATTGAGTTCAAACACCAATGGCCAATGATTTAATCAATCATGACTGTGTAATAGAAACTTGATTAAAATAAAAAATACTCTTAAATGGGGTTGTGAGAGCATCTGAGTTGGTGAACACATTGAAGTGTTGTAGGATTGCACACTAAAAGAAAGCATGTGAGTTCCATGCCTCTTTTCCATACCTTGTTCAATGCATATATTCCATTTGGTTATTCCTGAATTTTATCCTTTATAATAAATTGTTTATAGTAAGCAAACTGCTTTCCTGAGTTCTGTGAGTTATTCTAGAAAATTATTGAAACTGAGGAGGGGGTTGTGGAAAGCCCCAATTTACAGCTGGTTGGTAAGAAGTGTGGGAAGCTCAGCACTTATGCTTGGTACTGGAAGTGGGGTGCCTGGGTGGCTCAGTCAGTTAAGTGTCTGACTTTGGTTCAGGTCATGATCTCGTAATTCATGGATTTGAGCCCTGTGTCAGGCTCTGTGCTGACAGCTCCAGAGTCTGGAGCCTGCTTCAGATTCTGTGTTTCCCTCTCTCTCTGCCCCTCCCCTGCTTGCTCTCTGTCTCTCTCAAAAATATTAAACATAAAATTTTTTTTTTAATTTTGTAGTGGGGGCCATCTTATGGGACTGAGCCCTTTAACTTGTGGGAACTGAATTGTTAGACACCCAGCTAGTGTCTGAAGAGTTGCAGAAATGGTTGGTGTGAGGAAAATACCCACACAATTGGTGTCATAAGTGTGAGCAAAAACAGGTCAGGCCTGGTTTACCTGGGACAGTCTTGGCTAGTTTATCTTGCCCAAGTGTGCCCTCTTTGATATTCAAACATGTTCTAGTTAGGAGAATAAATTATAATTATAAATTATATTCTACTTAGCGATATAACCCTGTTCATGGGTAGTTAATCCATAGTAGTGACTTTTTAATAATGTAAAGCTTAATTGTCATGTATGCCCAAAGAGACTGGGCATGTGGGACTCCTTTAGGTTAGTTTTATTCAAACACATTGGTATAAAACTGGTATGCTAAACATGATAGAAATGTCATATCTAACTTTGTGGCATCAATTATACTAAAAGAGTTTTGGAAAACATTATAACATAGACAGAAAACAGATATAATATGGTACATATTGTAATTTTTGCTCTTTTTAAAAATAAAGCAGGAGACTATCAGGAAATGACACACTTGCAATGAACTGCTCCAAGCTGTACCCCTAAAACTTCTCAAGGGATACATATTTGTTTCTTTCTGCTACTAGAGGTCTTTTGGTGGGGAAAAAAATTAAGGAAGACTTACTTCTAGGTCATTTGAGGGTATATTTCAAGTCCTACCCAGCTTTTAAAATTTTCTCTGTGCTGGGGCGCCTGGGTGGCTCAGTCGGTTAAGCCGCCGACTTCGGCTCATGATCTGGCGGTCCGTGAGTTCAAGCCCCGCGTCGGGCTCTGTGCTGACAGCTCAGAGCCTGGAGCCTGTTTCAGATTCTGTGTCTCCCTCTCTCTGACCCTCCCCTGTTCATGCTCTGTCTCTCTCTGTCTCAAAAATAAATAAACGTTAAAAAATTTTTTTTTAAATTCTCTCTGTGCTTTTCCTCTGCCCAATAACCTCTCATAGGTCTTTTATCACTCAGTGGTCAGCACAGCTGTTATAACTTTTCTGTTAAAGACTACGTATATACCCAGCACATTTTATGTCTTCAACAACAAAGCAATGCATACTTCTGTCCCTGGTATTCCTGAACCAGGGAGAGGGAAAGGCTATCCTAAGCTTATCTCATTCAATACAGAAAACAACTTTAGGGGGCGCTTGGGTGGCTCAGTTGGTTGAGCATCTGACTTTGGATCAGGTCATGATCTCATAATGAATTCAAGCCCATCAATGGGCTTGCTGTGGTCATCACAGAGCCCACTTCAGATCCTCTGCCCCCCTGTTTCTCTGCCCCTCCCCTGCTTGTGCTCGCTCTCTCTCAAAAATATTAAAAAAAAAAAAGAAATTCATGAAAAAATTTCTTCTTCTTCTTTTTCTTCTTCTTCTTTTTCTTCTTCTTCTTTGTCTATTATTATTATTATTATTATTATTATTATTATTATTATCTTTATTACTTTTTTAAAGCACACATGTGCCAAACACTGTCCTGAATGCCAGGGACACAGACATAAACACGCACTCAGCCCTGTAATTGACAAACTAACAGAGGAAGCTTTAAAACCTACTTTAAACCTAAAATATTTTATATTCTACAAATATTTTGGGCTAATGGTTAACCAAAAGTTGGAAACAATGCAGTAGATGAGACATTAGAATGAGTTCCCCTATTAATAATCCCAGCCAAAAGCCACATGCCAGTACCCTTCCTAATGAAAACTGCTGAAAAAGGAAATACTAACCTTTGGATGTGTCCCAGAGAAAATAAAAGAAAAACAGTGTCATATTTTTAAAAAGAAAAGAAAGGAAAAGTACAGGATGACTTCATCCACATTCCAGATAACAAAACTTTGCTTTTCCTTATTTACATGAGCTACAAAACTTGTATGTAGTTAACAAAAGAAATGCAAATGAAGGACAATCAGAATCTGTTTTTGTAGGAAAGAAGATACACTGTTATTTAACATACTGTTTCAGAGTTAAGAAAATAATTTGATTCCTACCCATGTCTTATTTACTGAATTCAGAAATCATTGTCCAAGATTTTGTAAGATACAATGAAACTAATAAACATACAAAAATGATGAAAATTATTTGAAAATGTCTTTGAGTTAGAATTGATATATAATTTATGCCAAGTTCTAATCAGTACCAGATAACTGTTTACATCCAGCTATCAACATACAACTTATTTTATACGCTCTGTTACTTACCCCTAAAGGGACAATGAATGGCTTTATAAACGGTTGTTTTCTACAAATGCACCAAAACCCTAATCATGAGGTTGATTATTAAGAGATTATTATTTAGAGTCAGTTTCAGCTTATATTCCAGTTTTGCTCCTTGTTGCTACATGATTTGAGAAAGTTAATAAAATGTTTGATCCTCAGGTCCAATATCTGAGAACAACACCCTCACGGATTTTTTTCTTAAATGAGACAGTCCATCTCATATAGGTCAGTGCTACCTGACCCAAAGTATTATAGAAAATCATCATCATTAATTAGATGAATACCGTCTACTAACACAAATGTTTCGGTCTTGTCATGAAGTTAAGATCTTCTTGGAAAATGCTAATTTTAAGGATTTTATCACTTAGAATCTGAAGATGTCTTGCATGTAAGCATAAAGTCATATGGGTATACATATTTACATCAGTATAAATGGCCTTCCATCACTGCATATGGCCCAAATGAATGAACTGTCTCCTTGTGTCCAACTCTGACACCCACAAGCAAAGCACTGGGAGGTGTAATTTCCTTTTAGCAGAGCAGACTGATAGGCAGTTATGGTGAGCATCTGCTGAACCTTGATACAAACTTCAATGTCTTTGTCAAATGAGTAACAACAAGGCTTCTTTACCAGACCAGGTATCTAAAATGAATTCAGAAAGGTACTATCCCACTGGATCTCTGGTTTCCATACTTAGGGGCCCTATAAGCTTACAAGCACTACGTTTGAGTGTTCTCACTCCTTCAAATCAAGAGTTTGGAGGAGAAGTGTTCAGTCAGGGGTGTAGCAAGAAACAGATGGCATAGACAATTTTGTTTATTAAGGAGGGTTTGTTAAAGGGAAATTTTGTAAAAGTGAAGGCAAGGCTTAGGCAAAGCAACAAGGGGTGGAACAGTATAGGAGGACAAGTACCAGCAGAAAGTTTGAAGAGGCAGAAGCAGGGAGCTCTTTGCTGAGCTCAAAAGTAGAATTGTGGAAGGAAGGGCCCCCTGTCAGAAACTATGTTTCAGAACGGTAGTCAGTCTGCAAGATCCCAGGAGGGAGTGGGCCAGGGAAAACACTCCTTTCACCCTCTGATCCCCACTAGTGCATCCCACTGGCCGAATTCAACTAGAAGCCAAAGGGCAAGGGTACCTGTTGATGCAGTCCATGGAGGTCAGCATCCCAGGCACACAGTGTGGGAAAAGAGGGTGGAGAATAGAGTGGGGGTGGGGGATGGAATGTATGCTTCAAGGAGGGGACAGAATATGCATATTTCTATTGTTGATACTGCATATTAATAAAAAAAATCTTTTGGAAAAATCATAATGTCAAAATTTAATTTGATGTGCTAGTGGAGTCAAAGGCTAAAATTTTAAGAATGGGTGATTTCTCCCCTCTGTTGTCAGAATTAATAGAAGTTTCCATTATAAAAAATACGTTAAAATTATTGGCCAGTTTAGCCAAGTACAACTGTGGTTAACTCAGTAAATATTATGCACAGTCTTATTATGATGAGTTTTTTAAAATTTTTATTTTACCAGGATTACTAGTAATTATGCTAGTTGGTATACAGAAAATTTTCCTACAAATAAGAATAAACAAAGGAAATGCAAAGGCAGAGTGGACGTGATCATTGTCCACAAGGGAATGAGAGATAGCTAACTACAAAATCATTATAATTATTAAGTAATACTATGAATCAAGTTCAATGAAAGCCCCAAGAAGAAGGAGCTCTCTGGAGTCAATGGTAACACGTGTGTTTACATAAATCTGAGACTACTCCCTAAAGACAATCAGAAACATTTTCTCTCATGGGTTCCCTCTAATCTCACAATCTCATATCCCTTATTAGTAATACATGGATGCCAAAAATGATGGATTCTTTCACCTTAGGCTCTCAAACTTGAGCACCTAACAAAGGACTTCAAATTTTAAAGGACCCATATTTTTAAGGAATCTTATCTAAATCGAATTTCAGGATTTCTACATAGATTGTGTTTTTCTGTTATTTGTTGCTCTTCTTGTTCTTAGATCTTTCTAAATTATTCAGAGTATAGTCCCTATCTTAAATATAGGCTTGTCTAGTTGGATTGTATGTGTATTTACAGTACTAATTATTTTGATCTCCCTCTTCCATTCTGCTCAGTACATTTCTAGCTTGTTTATATATATATATAATACATATTATGATTATATATATTATATTATATTCTATAATCATATTATATTATATATACTATATATTATATTAATTAATCACATTAAATTAATTATAATATAATTAATTATATAATTATATTATATTATATTATATTATATTATATTATATATTAATATAAATATATTAATATATATTTAATATATTATATATAATTTATAATATAAATATAAATTATATAATTAATTATATTATATATTATGTGTATTATATTATATAATAATATATAATTTATATATTGTTATATAATATATATTAATTTCTCTTTTTATCTTTCTCTTTTACTGATAAAGTGGAAAGTCAACTATGCAGGTAGGTTGAGTTTTAACAAACAAACTCACTATTATTGGTTGCTTAGCTTAGCATAAGTACTTTCTGTGTCTCGAAGTGGATTTCAAAAGCAAGAGCTCATTTTGCTAACCCTGAAAATCATGGAATCCGATATACCAATATAGCAGAATGACAAGACAGCTCAACAGATTTTCTGAAGTAGTCTGTTACCTGTTTCCTGAGCGAACTGAGACAATATAGGGAGATGCATACAGAAACCAAAACAATTGTTTTGATTGACATAACCCTTAAAAAAACAAACTATATTGTATAGTTAATGATAAATTTAGTATAGGATTAAGCTCAAAATCCATCATTTGAAGATCTATTTTTAAAATATGCTTCAGATGACCAACATCAGTTTTCATTTTGAGGGAGAGTACTTATTAATCTTTATTTTGCTCAAAGATAATCTCCAACTCCTACCACCAAGCAAGCTACCATGAGCTTACTTGTTATTACCAAAAATAAAAGGACATGGTGTGGACATATGGACTGCAACACAACTTGTGTTATTTCACATACATGAGTATTGAATTTACCATTTAACTTTGGGAAACTCATGCCTAGTGATTGGGAAATATTTTGTAAAGCACACTTGTCATAAAATTTAGGCTGCTTATAACAGGAATAAAATCAACTAATGAGCTTGCATAAGAAACAGGAAAATTCACATTAGACTGTAAGTAGAGGAACACGGCTGCAAGGTTCGTTCTCTCCTAACAAAAGCTTTCCACTCTAGGAATGTAGCAAATGGTTTCTAAGATTCCTTGAAGGTATTATTATTGTTGCATTCTTTTTTTATTGGGTCCTATAATCTATAATGGAGAACTAGAGCACCCCTAACAAAAAAAAATCCTAAGCAAAGTCTAATGTTGTGAAGGGAAAAATAATATCTTCAACAGGAAGACAAAATTATTAATAGGTTTCAAGATTCTATGCTTATAAGTACCACACTTTTTTATAAAGTATTATCCACTTCCATTTTATTTGTATTTTAGAATAAACCTTTTCCTTTTTCATGCAAAGTCTTTGATGAGAAAAGGGCAATGAATGTGCATATAGTTATTGCTTGGCACCCTAATATGTATACTTTATTTATAATATTTTCAGTGTTGTGCATTATTCACTTTCATCATTTTATCTAACAATAATATTTTGAATGTTCTAATGTTCTAAATGTCACTATGCATTACTTGCGGCTTATCACATCCATCATACTATGTATGCTACCATATCAAAACATAGCCCACCATCAAAGAAACTACACTAAATATATCTTTGGAGCAACCAGAAAACAATTAACAAAATGACAATAAGTACATAGCTATCAATAATTACTTTAAATGTAAATGAACTAAATGCTCCAATCAAATGTATAAGGTGGTTAAATGAATAAAATAAATAAGACCCATTTTTATGCTGGCTACAAGAGATTCACTTCAGATCTAAAGACACACACAAACTGAAAGTGAAGGGATGGAAAAAGATATTCCATTCAAATGGAACCTAACAGAAAACTGGAATAGTAATACTCATATCAAACAAAATAAGAGTTTGAAACAAAGGCTGTACAAAAGACAAGGATAGTACATAAAGAGTTCAATCCAAGAAGATATAATATTGTAAATATTGATGTACTCCAACATATACATTTATATGTATAAATATATATTATACATATATAAAGTATATATATGTATAATATATGTATTATGTATATACATATATGTATATACATATATGTATATAATTATGTATATAAAGACTAAATATATAAAGCAAATAGTCATAGACATAAAGAGAGAACTGATGTAATAAAATAATGGCAGTAGACTTTAATACCCCACTTACATCAATGGGTAGATCATCCAAATAGAAAATAAGTAATGAAAATTTGGACTTAAATCATTAGGCCAGATGGATTTAATAGATATATACAGAGAATTTCATCCAACAACTGCAGAATACACATTCTTTTCAAGTGCACATGGAATATTCTCCAAGACGGATCACATGTTAGACCACAAAACAAGTCTCAATAAATTTAAGAAGACTAAAATCATATCAGGCATTTTTTCCAACCACAATGGTATGAAACTAGAAATCAATTTCAAGAAGAAAACTGGAAAAACACAAACATGTGGAGACTTAACAGTATGCTATGAAACAACCAATGAGTCAACAAAGAAATTGAAGAAAAAAATACTGTCTTGAGACAAATGAAAATGGAAATACAACTTTTAAAGATCTATGAGATATAGCAAAAACAGTTCTAAGAGGTAAGTTTATAGTGATACAGGCCTACCAAAAAAAAAAAAAAAAAGAGGGGGGAGGGGGAGAAAATAAAACCTGAAGTTAGTAGAAGGAAGAGGATAATACAGATCAGAGCAGAAATACATGAACTACAGACAAAAGAAAAAAAAAAGGAAATATCAATACAACTAAAAGATGGTTCTTTGATAAGTTAAAGAAATTCACTAAATTTCTAGCCACACTCATCTAGAGAAAAGAGAGAGGGCCCAAATAAAATCAGAAATGAAAGAGAAGTTACAACTGACACTACACGAATACAGATGATTGTAAGAAACTACTAAAAACAATTACACACCAACAAATTGGAAAAGCTAGAAGAAATTAATAAATTCCTAGAAATAAACAACCTATCAAGACTGAGTCATAAAAAAATAGAGAATTGAATAGATCATTTACAAGTGATAAAATTGTATCAGTAATTTAAAAACTCCCAGGAAACAAAGGTCTAGGACCAGATGGCTTCACAGATGAATTCTACCAAACATTTAAAGAAGAGTTAGTATCTGGGGCGCCTGGGTGGCTCAGTCGGTTCAGCATCTGACTTCAGCTCAGGTCATGATCTGGCAGTCTGTGTGTTCGAGCCCCACGTCCGGCTCTGTGCTGACAGCTCGGAGCCTGGAGCCTGCTTTGGATTCTGTGTCTCCCTCTCCCTCTGCCCCTCCCCCATTCATGCTCTGTCTCTCTCTGTCTCAAAAATAAATAAACATTAAAAAAATTAAAAAAAAAAAAAAGAAGAGTTAGTATCTATTCTCCCCAAATTATTGCAACAAATTGAAGAAGGAACACTTCCAAACTCATTTCATAGGCATTATCCTGATGATAAAACCAGTCACCACAAACAAGGAAATTATAGGCCAATATTCCTGATGAACATAGTTGAAAAATTCCTCAACAAAATATTTATAAACTAAAGTGCAATAATAAAAGGGTCATACGCCTTGATCAAGCAGGGCTTACTTCAGTGATGCAAGGATGGTTCAACATCTGCAAATCAGTCAACGTGATATATACCATTAGCAAAAATGAAGGATAAAAATCATCGTATGATTTTAATATATGTAGAAAAAGGGAAGTACCTAAATTCAACATCCACTTAACATTAAAAAGAAAACTCCCAACAAAGTGGGTATAGAAGAAATGTACCTCAACATACCTCAACATAATAAAGGCCATATAAGACAAGCCCACACCTAACATCATACTCAGTGGTGAAAAACTGAGAACGTGTCCTCTAAGGAACAAGACAAGGATGCCCATCCTCACCATTTCCATTCAATACAGCACTGGAAGTCCTAGCCATAGCAATGAGGCAAGAAAAAGAAATACAAAGCATCCAATTTAGAAAGGAAGAAGGAAAACTGTCACTATTTGCAGTAACATGGCACTATATACAGAAAACCCCAAAGACTCAAAAGACAAAACAAAACAAACAAAAACAAAAATTAAAACCTTAGAGACTCCATCACAAAATTCCTAAAATTAATAAATGAATTCTGTAAAGGTGCAGGATACAAATCAATATACAGAAATCAGTTGCATTTCTGTGCACTTAATGATGAAGTAGCAAAAGAGAAATTAAGAAAACAACTCCATTTACAATTGAACAAAAAAGAATAAAATGCCCAGGAATAAATTTAACCAAGGAGGTGAAAGACCTATACTTTCAATACTGTAAAACACTGATGAAAGAAAGTGAACAAAAGACAGGTAAATGAAATGCTTTACTGTGCTCATGGATTAGAAGAATTAATACTGTTAAAATGTCCACTCTATCCAAAGTAATCTACAAATTCATTCTAATTGTCATCAAAATACCAATGGTGTTTTTCACAGAACTAGAACAAAACAATCCTAAAATGAATATGGAAACACAAAGATCCTGAATAGCCAAAAAAAAAAAAAAAAAAAATCTTAAGAGGAACAATGCTGGAAGTTTCACCATCTCAGATTATAAACTGTACTACGTAGCTATAGTACTTAAAACAGGATGGTTGTGGCACAAAAACAGAGATAGATCAATGGAACATAGATAGATCTATCTAAACATAGATCTATCTAAACATAGATCAATGGAATAGAACAGAGCCCAGAAATAAACTCATAAATATACAGTAAATTAGTCTATGACAAAGGAGCCATGGATACACAATGGGAAAAGCAGTCCCTTCAATAAATAGTACTGGAAGAATTGGACAGCTACATGCAAAATTATGAAATTATTTTCACTACCGCTACCTAACACCATATCCAAAAATAATTTCAAAATTCATTAAAGATTTGAATGTAAGACCTGAAATCGCAAAACTTCTGGAAGAAAACAGGTAGTAAGCTGTCTGATATCAGTCTTAGCAATATCCTGGGGGGCCAGTCTCCTCAGGCAACGGCAACAATACAACAACGGCAAAGACAACTGGGATTATATCAAACTAAAAAGCTTCTGTACAGCGAAGTAAACCATCAACAAAATGAAAACGCAGCTTACTGAATGGGAGAAGACATTTGCAAGTCATACATTTAAAGAGAGGTTAGTATCCAAAATATATGGAATTTATACAAGTTAATTTAAAAAAATAAACAATATCACTAGACAATGAGCAGAAGACTTGAATAGACATTTTCCCCCAAATAAGGTATACAGACGACCAACAGATACATGAAAAGATGTTCAACATCACTAATTATCAGGGAAATGCAAATCAAAACCACAATAAAATATCATCTCATTCCTGTCAAATTGGTTATTATCAAAAAGACAAAAAATCGCAAGTACTGGCAAGTATGTGGAGAAAAAGGAACCTTTATGAACTGTTGGTGGGAATGTAAATTGGTGCAACCACTATGGAAAATATAATAGAAGTCCCTCAAAAAATTAAAAATAGCAATGCCATATGATCCAACAATTCTACTTCTGGGTATTAATCCAAAGAAAACAAGAACACAGTTTTAAAAAAATTTAACATTTATTTATTTTTGAGACAGAGAGAGACAGAGTGTGAGCAGGGGAGGGGTAGAGAGAGGGAGACACAGAATCTGAAGAGGGCACACAGCCTGATGTGGGGCTAGAACTCATGAACTGTGAGATCATGACCTGAGCCAAAGCTGGATGCTTAACTGACTGAGCCACCCATGTGCCCCCAAAACCACACTTTTGAAGACATATATACTGCTCAATGTTCACTGAAGAATTATTTATAATAGCCAAGATATGGAAAACTTAAGTATCCACTGAGAAATAAATGGACACATACACATACACACAGGAATATAACTCAGCCATAAAATATAAATGAAATTTTGCCATTCGTGACAACATGGATGTACCTAGAGGGTATTATGCTAAGTGCAACAAGTCAGACAGACAAAGACATATACCATTTGATTTGATTTATATGAGGAATCTAGAAATAAAAACAAATAAACAAAACAGAAACAGACTCATGTACCTACAGGAACCAAACTGTTGGTTACCAGAGGGCAAAGGCTTTGGGGAGTGAACAAAGTGATTAATAGGTACAAATTTCCAGTTACAAAATAAATAAGGAATGGAGATGTAATGTACAGCATAAGCAATAGAGTCAATAATATTGTAACAACTTTGTATGGTGACAGGAGGTAGCTAACTTATTGTGGGCATCATTTTGTAATGTATAAAAATATTGAATCACTATGATGTACATCTGAAACTGATAGGATATTGTATGTTAACTGTACTTCAAAAAAAACTTTGGGGGGCGCTTGGGTGGCTCAGTCGGTTGAGCGTCCGACTTCGGCTCGGGTCATGATCTCGCGGTCCGTGAGTTCGAGCCCCGCGTCGGGCTCTGTGCTGACCGCTCAGAGCCTGGAGCCGGTTTCAGATTCTGTGTCTCGCTTTCTCTCTGACCCTCCCCCGTTCATGCTCTGTCTCTCTCTCTCTCAAAAATAAATAAACATTAAAAAAAATTTAAAAAAACCCCAAACTTTGGGATGTTTAAGTCTTATAAATTTATAAGAAACATAACTTTGGGATATTTAAATCTGATAATTTTAGCCTCTTCCTCTTATTTAAGCCTATATATTTTCTTCCTTTTATTCATTAATAAAAGTGAATATCCAAGAAAAATAAATACACATGGCATTAAGATGATAATAATAGTAGAAAGCAATTCCTAGATGACTTCTAGTTGGATATGAAAACTATGTAGCACCATGATTTTTAAACAAAACTCCATTATTGTCACAAGTTCCTTATTAGTCTTTTTTGTTTTTATTTGAAAAACAAAAAATTATTCTATAATTTTCACATCGTAGCTCTTTTGTTGTGTAATAACATGAATGTGGTTATTTCTAGATTGTGTAGAGAGGGGAAAGGTAGAAATGAGAAAAGTGCAAGAAATGAAATGAAAGGAACTTTTTAACCACAGAGTAACAGTGACCCAGAGAGATATGAATTAGAATTAGATGCTGTTGGATACCACATTTTCCAAAATAGTCCAGTGCTATGAAACCCCACAAAAGAATGTGATACAGATATGTTTAGGGTGGCAAGGAATATTAATAAAATGTTGGATATTCAGTTTCAATTTTTTTTGTAGACTTCATAGACATTTAATTATTTAAAAAAAAAAAACTAAGCTTTTTTTTCTTCTCCTTCTCCTTTTTCAGGATTGGAGACACCCTTGGTTACTACAATCTTAGACGTCAGAAGTAACAGCTGAGGAGAAGACAAGCAGTACCCTCTGGTGGGCATCATATTCAATGGGGAGTTACTGCATTGAGGGCAAGGGAAGTGACCTGAGCTAATTTCAATTTAATTTGTGCAGCTTTGCTGTAGAAATAGACTCTATCACCACTACTGCCACTACCCCCCCCCCGAAAAAAACCCCCATATTTTCTGATATATTGATACAAAACCACACATTGACTTTTTAAGGCAGTAGCAACTCTAAGGTTTAATTAATGGTGACTCAAACTACAGCTTGCCCTGTTGAGTTGAAACTATTTAAAGTATCTGTGTTCTGAAAGTAATACAGTGGTTAGCTTCTGGCCAGAGGCATGTACATTGCAAATATGATAGGAGAAAATATTAATGTTCAATTGTCATACATTCATATTCTCTTATTTAAATCCCTCTGCCAATAAAATAATTCGTAAGGCATTTCTCACCCTGATTTTATGCTAAAAGACTAGAAATGCATGCTGATTTCTGTGCACTAAAGGAATGGAACACTGAGATATCAGTGGCTCCTTCAGGAATATTGTGGAAGGCCAAACTCTGATTTTGAAGTGTTATTTTATTTCTATTATTGATTGTTGATTGTGTATTTCCCAAAATGTATAGTATGAGCTAGGGGAAAGTTGCTTCAAAAGGGTATGGGAGCCTCCATGCGTGGTGGGCAGAGAGTTATTTCAAAGGATTCTTGTGGATGACTTCCACAAGTCATCTCTTTGACTAAGAGATGTGTCCGTTGAACTATTTCATTTCAGCCATTTTCCTAATCAAGACCATTTAAAGATGACTATACCATGCCACGGTTCTACAGAAAAATAAACATGTAAGTTTCATCCATCTATATATAATTGAACCCTATCTGGTGATATAATGGATGCTTTTTCTGAAATAAAAGCAGTCTTAAGACTAATTTTTTTTCTTTGCTATACAGTTTCTTTTTTTTTTTTTAATGAGGAGAAAAATGTTACATGTTTTTGACACTATTATCTGTCTCTGTATTTGAACTGCTGGGCCATTCCTTACTTCTATTTCCTAACTTACTTTCTGTTAGTTGTATACCTTTGAAGCTCTGAGCTTTTTCTTTCTTTCTTCTTTCTTTCTTTCTTTCTTTCTTTCTTTCTTTCTTTCTTTCTTTCTTTCTTTCTTTCTTTCTTTCCCTCAGATAAAGCAAATTAGGAATTTAGTTTTCATGAGGCTTCTATTAAAACAACAACAACAACAACAACAACAACAACAACAACAGACAACCAACCTTCCCGTTACTCTGGTCACCCACATGACAAAAAGGAAGTTGAACTGTTTGCTGACATGCTTCTCATGGTTTGAGTCTGGGCTTCCTTCACAAGGAGTCTTGCCAAACACTCAGCTTCCACAGACAATCTTTTGTGGGAGGTGACCTCACTGGAATCTAAGAGCAAAGGCTAAAAAAAAAAAATATGCCATAATAATTGCAAACAAACCCTAGCTCTGGTGAAGGATTGCTTGGTTCACATTCCTGAAGTAGCTGGAAATCTACTTCCTGGATAGTTTAATAGAATAGTAGGTCTCTTCTCTTAAAAACAACTCTTCTTCCAGACATTCAAGTTCCGGCTTCAGTGCCACCATTTTCCAAGTTATTAGAAAGGGTTTAGGATAACATTTGAACGTTCCTTCTTCATCATCCCTCACTTCATATTCAATTAATTATTAAGTTCTAACATATCTTTTCCAAAATTAATCTTCTGCTACTCTTTTACCACGGTATCACTTTACTTTTAGACTAGCAGTGTGCCTGTTAAGTTTTATGATTAATTTCAATCTCTCTAAACATTCTCTCCACTTTCGTCTCCACTCTGTTTATCTTGTGCCTTTAACACATTTGACATGTTTTCATAATCCGTGGAGAGAAACCAAGAAGGAAAAAAGAAGGCACATGGCCTTGTTCACTGCCTTGTCTAAATGCTGCTGGACTAACACTTTTGCCTTCTCTCCTGAATTCTTTGACCTGTCATGTGCTACTGTCTTTGTAGCACTATGTGGTTCCTCTCTATGAAAGTGATCTTAAACTTGTTTTGGAGATTGCATCTATCCAGGCATACCAGTATTAGGACTTAACGCCAGGTGCTTATCACATCATATGGCTGGTATATCCGTGGATTCATTTGCTATTTCTGTGAAGGGAATGGGACATTGACCTTCCTAAAACAGAATTTTGACGATATGGCTAATGTGGTAATAAACCATCAATGACTCCCCTTTGACTCTGATTCTGGACCCAGGTAGGCCCAGTATCTAGTCTTGTCACTCACTAGCATGGTGGCAAGCTCCTGAACCTCTCTATGACTAATTACTTTGGTAACAATTGATAAATTGCTTGCAAATATTTCATTTTGGATTTTTGCTCTTGTGTCTAGAAGTCAAATTGGTCTATAATTTCTTTGCTCTATCCTTATCCACTGTTGGTATCAACATTATCCTGTCTCATAAAATGAGTAGGATGGTTTTTCACTCTCCCTTTTACATTTCTGAAACAATTGGTATAAAATAGGGATTATTGTTCCATGAAGATTTAGTAAAATTCATTTTAAAAATCACCAGATATGGGAGTTTGCTTTGTAACTGTTTATGAAGTTAACATATATATTTTCTTCAGTTTCCCTTTTTTAAATATTTTATATCCTTTAATTATGTCCTTTGCTTTACTAATTTTTACAGATGTATTTTTTTTGGCTTTTGTGCTTGCTAGTTTTCTTATTCTTATGCTTCTTTCTTTTCTACTTACAGAGTCTCCCTTAACACTTCTTTTTTCTCTTTTAAGTTTTCGTTTAAATTCCAGTTAACATACAGTGTAATATTACTTTCAAGTGTACAAAATAGTGATTTAACACTTCCATACAATGCCCAGTGCTTATCACAATAAGTACAAGTGCGCTCCTTAATCCCAATCACCTCTTTTCATCCATAACCCCCACCCACCTCCCCTCTGGTAACCATCATTTTCTTCTCTACATTAAGAATCTGTTTCTTTCTTCTGCATGCTGCTGTCTAGAAGAAACAGACTCTTAACTATAGAGAACAAACTGAAGGTTGCTAGAAGGGAAGTGAATGGGGCGATGGGCTAAATGAATGATGGGGATTAAGGAGTGTACTTAAATGATGGGCCCTGAGTGTTACATGTAAGTGATGAATTTTACTCCTGAAACCAATATTACACTGTAAGTTGAGTAACTAGAATTTTTTTTTTAAATTTTTTTGTAACGTTTTATTTATTTTTGAGACAGAGAGAGACAGAGCATGAACGGGGCAGGGGCAGAGAGAGAGAGGGAGACACAGAATCAGAAGCAGGCTCCAGGCTCTGAGCCATCAGCCCAGAGCCTGACGCGGGGCTCGAACTCACGGACCGCAAGATCGTGACCTGAGCTGAAGTCGGACGTTTAACCGACTGAGCCACGCAGGAGCCCCTGGTAACTAGAATTTAAATAAAAACTTGAAACATTAAAAAGAAAGAAAAAAAGCAGCACAATAAACAATTGCAACCTTATAGATAATGACACCCTTAAAAAAGTCTGTTTCCTGGTTTTCCTTTCTGTTTCTCTCTTTTTTTTTTTCCCTTTTCTCATTTGTTATGTTTCTTAAATTACACGAGTGAAATCATATGGTATTTGTATTCTTCTGATTGACTTACTTTGCTTAGCATAATCCTCTCGAGCTCCATCTGTGTTGCGGTAATTGGCAAGATTTCGCTTTTTTATGGCTGAGTAATATTCCATTGTGTTAAATATTCCATGCCACATCTTCTTTATCCATTCATCAGTTAATGGGCACTTGGGCTGTTTACATAATTAGGCTATTGTAGATAATGCTGCTATAAATATCAGGGTGTGTGTGTATCCCTTTTAATTGGTATTTTTGTATTCTTTGGGTAAATACCTAGTAGTGCAATTGCTAGATCGTAGGGTAGTTCTATTTTTCACTCTTTGAGGATCCTCCATACTGTTTTCTACAGTGGCTACACAAGTTTGCATCCCCACCAACAGTGCAGGATGCTTCCCCTCTCTCTATATCCTTGCCAATACCTGTTGTTTCTTATATTTTGAATTCAGCCATTTTGACAGATGTGAGGGGATATCTTATTGTAGTTTTCATTTCTATTTCCCCGATAATCAGTGATGTTGAACATCTTTTCATGTATCTGTTGACCATGTGTATGTCCTTTTTGGAAAAAATTTCTATTCATGTCTTCTGCCCATTTTTAAATTGGATTATTCATTCTTTGTTGAGTTTCATAAGTTCTCTATATATTTTGGATACTAATGCCTTATCAAATATGTCATTTGCAAATATCTTTGTCAACTCAGTAGATTGTCTTTTAGTTTTCTTGATTATTCCCTTTGCCCTGCAGAAGACTTCTATTTTAATATAGTTCCAGTAGTTTATTTTGATTTTGTTTCCCTTGCCTGAGGAGGCATATCTAGAAAAATGTTGCTATTGCTGATGTCAGACATTGCTGCCTATGTTCTCTTCTAGGATTTTTATGGTTTCAGGTCTCACATTTAGGTCTTTAATCCATTTTGATTTTATTTTTGTGTATGGTGAAGAAAGTGGCTCAGTTTCATTCTCTTGCATGTTGCTGTCCAGTTTTCCCAGCACCATTTGTTAAAGAGACTATCTTTTGTCATTGGATAATCTTTCTTGCTTTGTCAAATATTTAATTACCATATAGCTGTGGGTTCATTTCTAGGTCTTCTATTCTGTTCTATTGATCTATGTGTCTATTATTTGTGCCATATTTCACATTAAAAGACATAAGAAAAATGTGTCTGGTTTCAATGGCCAATTGATAGGGACACTGTTTATCAGTTTATCTAAAGGTGATTATTTTTATTTCTTCATGTCATTTTTTAATTTTTTCCAGATAATTCCCAATTTTATATTTAAAAATGATTAGCAAAGTAATATAGTAATCTCATACTTTGAAAAATATCTATCTGTACTTACATTCTTTTTTTCAATCATGGAAATAAATTTTCCTTTTGATCAATTTTTAATATATACATTTTGATGTTGTGTTGTCATGTGTGTTTAAGTTCATGAGGAATTGTTCTTTTGTCCGCTTTTATTCCTGTTATAGTTTTCCTAGCCTTTTTGTTCCTATCTTAAATTAATCTTTGCCTCATTTTTACTTTGTCTACTGCTATAGTAGCATTATTTTTATTATTTTGTTCTTGGATATGTTTTCCAACCAATTTCTCTTCAATCTGTCTGTATCTCTTAAGCAGCAGATAACTGATTATTTTTAAAGCAATAATATAATTGATACCATTAGATAGCTACATTTTACCTATTTAAATGTATTGTAATTACTGATATTTTTATATTTCTATTATTTTATTTTGTGCTTCCTATTTAGTATTTTTTATTTTTTTTATTTATTTTTTTTTTTTAATTTTTTTTTTCAACGTTTTTTTTTTTATTTATTTTTGGGACAGAGAGAGACAGAGCATGAACGGGGGAGGGGCAGAGAGAGAGGGAGACACAGAATCGGAAGCAGGCTCCAGGCTCCGAGCCATCAGCCCAGAGCCTGATGCGGGGCTCGAACTCACGGACCGCGAGATTGTGACCTGGCTGAAGTCGGACGCTTAACCGACTGCGCCACCCAGGCGCCCCTATTTAGTATTTTTTAAATATTTTAAAGTTTATTTACTTACTTTGACAGACAAAGAGAATGTGAACAGGGGAGGGGCAGAGAGAGAAGGAGAGAGAATCCCAAGTAGGCTCTGCCCAGTCAGCACAGAGCCGGATGTGGGGCTTGAACTCACCAATGGTGAGATCAAGAGTCGGACGCTTAACAGACTAAGCCACCCAGGCACCCCTGTTTAATATTTTTTTATGTTTCTTTTTTTTCTCTTCTCATGGTTTCTCTGGCTGGTAGGCTATTTTTTTCCTTTCCTTTTCTTCTGCTAATATTGGAAATTATACGTTTTATTTTTATTCTTTGGTGGTAATCTTTAAGGTTTAAAATATATTCATACATTTGAAACCAGGGACTTGAAAAGATATTTTACAGCCACGTTCATGGCAATATTACCAAAAGGTGTAAGCACCAGCAGTGTCCACTGATGGAGGATTGGATAAATGAAATCGTGGTAGGTGTATGAGAATATCATTTAGCCTTAAAGAGGAAGGGAATTTGGATGCATGCAATGACAAGGATGGACCTTGAGGCATTATACTTAGTGAAATAAGACAATCACAGAAGTACAAATACTATATGATTCCATTTACATAAAGTGCTTCGAGTAGTTACATTTATAGGAGGCGAAGTAGAAGGTGGTTGCCAAAGGCTGGCAGTAGGGTGGGGAGTTATTTTTTAATGAGTGGGAGTTTCAGTATTACAAAATAAAAAGTGTTCTGGAAATGAATGGTGGTGATGGTTGCACAACAGTGTGAATATACTTAATAGTCCCTAACTCTACACTTACAAATTGTAAAATGTACATTTAATGTTATACATATTTTACTGCAATAAAAATGAAAAATGTATTTATAATATGTTTATAAATGTTATGTAAATATAATATTTCTCAGATTCTAATTTTGGAATGTCTATCTTCTGAAAGGAAAAAGCAATTGTAGCACATGTAACTACACTCTGAACTCAACTCTGTCCTCTTTTTCATGCTATTCCTTTCTAGATTTTAGTTCTGCCTTTTTAAAACAAATTTTAAAAATGGGTTATTATTTTTAGAGTTAATAGTTAATAAGTATATAGAAGACTTTACCAGTTTCTTTAATCATCACTGTTTTGTACATCCTCACTTTCACTTTGGGCTAAACATTTCATTTTGCTCAAGTAGTTCTCAAGGAATTATTTATTTTTTACAAAATAATTTTTCCACCTTATTTATTTTAGAGAGAGAGTGTGTGAGTTGGGGAAAGGGCTACAGGGAGCAAGAGAGAGAATCCCAAGCAGGTTCCACACTCAGCATAGAGCCCGACGCAGGGCTCAATTCCACTACCCTGGGATCATGACCTGAGCCAAAATCAAGAGTCAGTTGCTCAAACCAGCTGAGCCACCCAGATGCTCGAGGAATTATTTCTTTTATTGGAAAGTCTATGTGTAGTAAATATTCCTAATCTCTTTATGATGGAGAGCGTTTTTTATCTCAATTTACTCAGGTGTAAAATTCTAGTTTGACAATTATGTTCCTTTAGCGTTCTCTGTTATCATCTGATGTCTATATTCCTGAGAGAATTCCATGATCAGTTTACTTGCTAAAACTTCATCAGTACTATGTAGATTTTCTTCTGAATACTTTTCAAATATTCCCTTTCTCATGATGTCCTACAACTTTTTCATGCCACATTAAGGTGTGGATTTTAGTTTTTTGCTTTGTTTTGCATGCACATGTGTGTGTAGCATTTTATGTGCTAAATTTGAATTCATGATTTCATTAAATCAGAAATATTCTTAGCTACTTTATTCTTTCAGTATTGCTTTTCTAATATTCTATTTTCTGTTTTAAGATATTATTGTGGCATTACTAAAGTTCATTAATCTGTCCTTTATATTTCTTTATATATTTAAAAATTATTTCATATGTTTACTTTTTGTCTTTCTGTGTTATATTCTGAGTAATTGTTTTAAAATACCTTACCATTATAAATTCTCCCTTTAACTGTGTTCAACTTAGAATTAGATTTTATTTTTAATTTCCATGACTACTTTTTGGTCCAATTTTTAAAAAAAAATCATAGATTCCTAATTACTTAAAAAACTTATTTTGCATTTTATGGATTGTATTCCTTTCTTTAGATTTTTGAGAACTTTTAACATATCTATTTTAAACATATTTTAAATTGTATTTTTCTTTTTATTTTACCAGGAGTATATTTCCTAGTATTTGATTTTGCTTACTGTCTATTCTATCATTAGATTTTCTTACTGCCTTTCAGCTTCACTTTGGGGGCTCATCTCGCATTGGAGTTTTCTCTCATGATTCTTGCCATGGAGTTGTTTTAGGTTACCTTTCTTAGGTTGTTGTCCATTGTCCAATCAGGTCTCTGGAATCAAACTGTTCTTAGTAAATTTTTATAGTTTACTTTTTTATTTCATCAATTTTTTTATAGCTGTGCAGTCATATTTGAGGTCCCCTGTCTAGTTCATCCTGCTCCATTTGTAGATGAGTTCTATTTAAGAGACTTCTTGCTACCTAGCCATATCCATTTTCTCCTTCTTCCTCACCAGAAGAACCCTGAAAAACTCCTAGCTGAAAAATTATTAAACCTGCATCTTAAATAAGCATGGATTTTGGAGTATAGTAAAAATAAAACCCACTTTGTCTTCCATAGTCTTCAAATCTACATATACATCAAAATACTAATAGACCTCACGACTCTCCTGCTCGGTTTAGGTAAATTAGTAATGTGATGGTCACTTTAAGTGATAAAACCATCATGTTGGCAATTTAAATGCTCAATGTTCTCTAATAATCAAAACCCTAAACTTAAAGTTGTATTTCTTCCATTCTCTTAGCAGGAGCCAGCCAGGAGGCTGGAGGGTTGCCAAAATTTGGGAGCAGGTTGAGTTGGCATTTTCCTTCTCCCTCAACTGCTTTGGTTCATCTGGCACTGCAGTCTGGGAAGCAGATAAAAAGCATCCTTCCTTGGGCTGTGCTTCCAGTTCTCTGGGCCTACCAAGCTTTTAAAGAATCTGTGCATTTTTCAGAAAGCTATTTTGTCCCATTACTTTCAGGTTCCCTCATCTTCTGGCAAAACCACTCTGGGGAAACATGTTTTGTTTTGTTTTGTTTTGTTTTGTTTTGTCTTGTTTTGTTTTGTGTGTCAGAGTAACATTACTGAGTAGAATTCTGTCTCCAGGATTTGTGCACTTTTGACCTACTTCTAGGGAAGGCATACAGTTGTTTTCCAATGCCCCGGCTACTGTTTCACTGCCTGCCATTATAAGGCAATAGCCACCACCAAGTACCTCTAGGTACCTCGGGTGTATGACAAACACTAGTCCCATGAGCTCTTATGACTAAGGGAACTAAATCAGTGCTCTCTGAGAGGTCTCTTTGAAGCCAATCTCACTGTGCTGTTCCTTGAGGAATAGGGTGGGACTCAGTATGGCCAAAAAAGCTTCATAAATCAACTCCCTCGAAAGTCCTCTCTAAACATTTTTAATAACCTCAGTGTTGCACAAGGTGTCCAAAAATCAGCCTCTTATAATTTGATATTCTTACTGATCTTTACCTCTTAATCCAAACTTCCACCGAAAAATCTGTCGCAGTACATTTCTTAGGAAAATGAGATATATGTGGAAATTGTCATGTGAGATTCTGGTTAAGCTCCTTTTTCCTTTCTGCCGTTTTTCTTTTTTCTTTCTTTTTTTTTTTTTTTTTTTGAGTTGTCTAGGAAGGGGCTATGATAGAGTACCAGGCCTAGGCTCCAAGGTCAAGAGAATCACAGATTTGCTTTTGGCATCTTTGAACAGGTGAAATGATGCCAGTAATCATTTATCTCTAGAATTTTTGTAAGAAAAATAATTTTCCTTAGGTTTTAATTTCACTATAGCCAGGTATCTTTTACTAGAAGCTGAATGGGCTTTCTAACTGATACACATACAGAGAGGTTCGGAGAATTGCCAAGGTCTGTCTGCTGCCTCAGACCCCTTTCTATGCTTTAATCTGTGGCCTGGGAGAAAATTGCTCAGGGTGCATCCTTATCTCTGTTTCCTTGTTGCCTTTCTTTTGGGTTTAGCCGATGGAGGACAGAAACTGGAGTCTGGATGGTAGAACAAGAGAAAATTTGAGTACGTTTTGTCTGTTTCCTTCAGCTTCTCTGCCAGGGCAGTGCAGCATCTTCCCCAACTACCCTTCCTCCTTCGGCACTGCCCCCACCACCCGCACACACACCCACACCCCCTTCCTCCCCCACACACAGTTCCAGCTCTCACTGGGAACTGGTAATCCATGATCTACCCCTTGGCCCTCCAATTTTGGCTTTCTCCTGCTGCCAGTCTCTTGGAGTCCCAACATCCCTTGTCATTACTTCAATCTTTCCTGTACCTTCATTAAAGTAAGTATTCTTCAAAGTTTTGTTATGTTAGCCATCTGGGATGAATGATCTCTTCTGGTGGGTCCCTGACTGACACTGCTATGTAAGTATTAAGTGTAGTCAAGGCAGAACTTGTAATTCCAAGCCTATTCTTCCTTTCCTTGCACCACACAGTATTTCATAAACTGGTTTTCAATGACTAAGATTTATATATTGTGATGTTTTACCATTAAAAAAAACAAAGGAACTTGGCAAAATACTTGTCAATATGAATACATATGTGTTCACTAGGGTGATCTATCCTGGTAAGCAATATATTCTAAAAATAATATAACATACACTGTTTATCAACGTACACCTTTTTATGTATATAGCTTGTATTCCCTCAGCATCATAAAATGCATAACAGGAAAACATAATGCATTATAATTTACCTTGTTACAGAGAAAATTCTTATAATATCGCTTTTAATTCCTACAGAGTGGAAAAGAATAATATATGTAAAGCCTTATTTCCCATATTGAAATCTGTTTTCAAACTAAACACATTCTCAGTCCGACACTCTAACAAGAAAATGGTGCTTTTTATTTTTTATCTACAAAATGAAAAATGCAATTATTAGAAGATATTTATTCCAAAATTAGAATTCTCCATGTATATGTGCAGCAAGCATGCCCTTTTAGTTCTCCGCATTGTTAGATGGTGGGAACCCTAAAATGAAAAGATTGGCTGTGAAGTGATCTTATGTGTTTTATTCTGGATCCTGGAGCCGTAAATTCAAAAGGTATGCATTTCTCTTTGTTCAATACCAAAATGCGTGTTCTCTCGTTTTATCTTTTTGTTTTTTGCTGCTCTTGTGGCATTTGCTACAATGCATTTGTGTGTTCAGTTATTGCCTCTACACATAGAGAATGAAAAGGCAAGTACAAGTTCTATCAACACTACCACTGTAATCTCTAGACAATTATTTTTCTATATCGTGTGTTAAATTTTCCGATTTTTGTATATGTGTCTCTCAAAATTCTTTATTTTTCAGTACATAGTAAACAGAAGGATAATATGGACCTATAGATGGAGAGATCATATAAAATCTAGCCACTGATCATGAATAGTCATAATTTAATCTTAAACTTGAAGACATAAACAGTTTCCATTACCTCCTTCTTCCTCCTCATGAAAAAAAGGAAAATAAACTAAGTCTATGAAGAAAACAAAGAGATGCCCTACATCTCAGAGGTATAGACGAACAGCAGATTAAGGCAATGGCAAACATAAACTAGGGCTTTCAGAGGGTAAGAAAAGTCCCACGGGGGTTTCAAAATTAAAATGCATTGAACTACTTAGATCTGTCAACATTTCACTAGTAAGAGGGATAGGTTCAAAAAGTTCTACCTCATTTGCTAGATTTTGCTTCTGTAAGGCAGAGATCAGCCACCTAGCAACAGCACAAAAGATTCTACTCTGACATAGTTAAACTCATGCTGGCTGAGCAGGAAGAAAAGCTATGTAGGATCAGGGCAGAGCTGGATGGCCCGCAGTTCCCGTGCCACTAGGGAGCCTGGTTTGGGAAATTGTGAAATCCGTTCTGAGGAATGACTTTTTCTCAGCATTCTTCCAGGCTCGGGTCTCTGAGCACCTCCACTGGGCTGTGCTTTACTCTCCCATTCAAGAGCACACATACACAGCATGCACAGCAAAGAAAGAAAAGATGCCATTTCCAATCAACTATCCCATGAAAATATAGTCGTGCACATGCTAGGAAAACTGATCAAATGAAAACTGTGTGGATGAAGAGGAACCATTTTCCTATACAGCTATTTTAGGGGCGGTTTTTCAAGTTCCTGCTCCTTATAATATAGACAGCTATCTCTTGTTCTCTCTTTTAAAGCAAGTCCTTTGGCATTAGATACTGCCCCAGAAATAACCCACCACTTTTCTTCCAGGAGGAAAGAAATATCTACTTAACAGTCAGGTCATACCAGAGACTTTGGAAAATATCTGGATCACAAATCCCTTGTCACCAATGACCAGTAAACGAAATCTGGGCCATGTCCGTCCTTGCAGAATGCCCTCCCTGGATGAGTCAACAGGTCATTCAAGAGGCACTTACATCAGATTGTCAAAGCAATGCAGTTTTCAGCTGTGAAAACGTATGCCTGGCATGAAAAATCCAAAAACAATTCAAGTGTACAAACACGTCACAATGCTTTCTTTCTGGGAAAGGGGCAGTGAGGGAAAATTAGGTATTACTGTGCTTTTCATTTTCATGACTCTTTTGGCATATGTGACGAGAGAAGGATCCAGCGTTGGGAGTGAGACAGGGAGGGAGCCTTGGTGAGAGGGGTTATTTGCTTCATCTTCAATCACATTCCTAGTCTGTCTGGCTTGTTTGGCTCTGCACGAGGCAGAAAGTGTGTAATACTTTCTGACAACAGGGGAAAAAAACCAAGGGACAGGCCCATTTATCTTGGAGACACTGTGAAAAGCAGCCAGTTGGCTCTGCCTTCTACTGTAAGCGATGTTATTATTTTTTTAATACTGTAACTGTTTTTAAGGCCTTTTTAAAAAACTGCATTTCTAAGTTATAGAAGGAGTATTGGTTAAAATAAAAATGGAGAAGCTAAAATATGAAATTGCTCTCCCTCCCAAAGCTAATCTCCTTCTGGAGAGGTCACTTACAACTGTTAATACTTTGATGTGCGCACTGCTAGACTCGTTTTTTTTTTTTTTTCATTTTCTACACTCACATTTACTCATCTTCTTCCCCCATAGAATTTTAAAGTGCATATTATTTTGGAATTTGCATTTTTCACCTAACAATGTAGATACTTTTCTATGTCAGGATTTTTATTTTCCATTAAAAAAAAATGGTTCTATCATATCCCATTACACTATTTTGAACACTGAAGTTTGTTTCAAAACACTACCATAAAATACCAATTTCAACACATTTACGTACATATTTCGTGTAAGTATGTCGGCAGGCTAGATTCCTAGGATGGAGGTTGCTGAGTTAAACACTGTGAATATTAAAATCTTGAATGGGTATTTCCATTTGTCTTTCCTAAAAATTTCTTTACCTAAATGTTGTATATTTAGCTTCCTAAATATACAGATTATATTCACATAATCTATGTATAAAAGTGCCAGGGCTTCTACACTCTCATAAATAGTGGATATTATTAAACTTATTTTTTTTTGCCACTTTAGGTAAAACTAGGATTTTCAAGGGTTACCTTGTACTTACCTATTAATGAGGGTTGAATTTTTTTCAGGTATGTATTGACCATTTATATTCCTTCTTCTGTGAATAACCTTTGCCTAGCTATTACCTAATTTTTATTGTTTTGAGGGAACACTTTACATATAAGTAAATAATTAATACAATAATGAATCCCTATCTATAGTATATACCTTATGTATATTTTTGTGGCCTGTTACATTGTGTTATTAAAAAGATTTATGATCTTTCACCATACTGCAGTTTTCCTTCTGCTTAAGAATTGTCCATGTGGTCAAATTTTCAAATCTCTTCATCTTTTCCTTTATGACTGCTAGTAAGCCTAAAAATGACTTCCATACTTCAGGATTTAGAAAGAGTCCTTTATTCTGTATTTTCTCTAAAAATTTTTTATAGTTTTTTCCCTGTTCATCCCTTTATTAAGTCTGGGATTAATTCCTCACATGAAATATCAATAATAATTTCTATTTTAAATAAATGGCTAACCAGTCGTCCTAATATGAATGATTATTAGTCCAACCCACCCATTCTCATCTACCTGAAATGCTACCTATTGTATCCTAATTTCACATAGCTACATTAATCTATTTGCAGAAGCTTTATTCTGTTGCAATATCCTCTTTGTCTTTGTGTCCTGGCTCCCCAATATATATCACCCATGACTTTATAGCAAACTTTAATTATCCAGTACAATAAATACCAATTCTTAATTTTGTCTTTAAATATTATATTTGTGTTTTCAGGCGAACATTAAAATCCACTGGTCTATTTGAAAAACAAGCAAAAACCTAAAACCCTGAGAATGTTCTTTGGTTGTCATTTGTACACTACTGAATATTGCTAATTCTAGAGAGTAAATTCACCCATATCTTTTTCCTATCTATGGAATCAGGTCTTTGGACATCCTTCATCTGAGCTTTTCTCTCTTCTTGATGTAGGTCTTCAACATTTACTGTTCAGTGTAGGCCTGTATATATTATAATAATTGCTGCCATTTCAGAATTGAGTTCTTTTCCAATTATCTTATTCAATCATCATCCCTACTGGTAAAAAGGAAATTTACCTAGTCTCGCATACTTTTCATATATCCATCTATCTTTCTGAACCTTTTTTTTAATATATCATTCTAAAAGTATTACAGTTAATTTACTTGAATCTCCTAGGCTGTGAGAATATGCAACAGTATTTGTGTTGCTTCTTTTTCAATACGTTTAACTCTTATTTCTTTGCGCTTGTTCTTTTGGCTAAAACCTCTTAAGCAAATAGAAGAATCCCAGTGCTAGCAGACTGTTCTTGTTCTTACTCCTGGCTTTAAGAGAATTGCTTTGAGTTTTTTAAATAGATACACACATTTAAATTTTTTGGAAGAGAGGGACTACACTTTTGACTTTTAAAATTTCTACTATGTCACTCAATCTACTCAATTTTAACATCTCCTCTTCTTGGGACAATTTTGGTAATTTATATTTAACCACGAAATTGTTTCTTCCTTGTGTCGGATTTGAAAAACATACACTCTCATGGCCTCTCAAGCTTATTGCACAAAAGACAGCTAAATGTCCTCCTCTTTAAATAGACTTTTTGAAATTTTGCTATGATTTTCATTTCCAAAACATTCAAGTTTACTATGAATATTTGTTAGTCCTTAGCACTTGAGTACTGTGTGTGAAAAAATAACAACAGAGGCCATGATCTTAAATGTTTATGCCTTGTGCTGTTTTTGACCTCGTAAAGAACTACTGTTGGTTGCTATGGAGATGATTTTGATGATGTCAAATAAGAAATTAGCAAAAAGATTACTAATGCTTCCCACTTAGATACAACATTTTAAAAATGTTCTTAAATAAATAAAACAATTACAAATTGTACATTTCAGTAATATAGAAGCCCTTTTCAATTTATAGCTGCATTGTGGCAGAGAACGTTAGTTCCTTAGTATATAGTCATTTTCCTTTTTCTCCATAGAAAAAGGTTAAGTAATTTATTCAAATTCATGGCATTAGTAAGTGGTGGATGGAATTCATACTTAAACTCAGGTACATATGTTTTTAGATTCATATCTCTACATGGCATACAGGATATGAGTCATAAGCATGTGGGCTCAGGGAAAGTTCTAGAGAGGAGGTTTGGACATGATAGATGAATCTGGAATTTTTTCAGGTAGTCCAGGTGGGAAAGTGTAAAATGGGCAAAAAGGAACAATATGAACATTCAGAGGAATAAAAGTGCACAGTGTATTAAAAAGCAGCAAACGGCCAAGTACAAATAAAGCTTAGTTCTAGATTTTTAAATTTTTTTTAATGTTTTATTTTATATTTGAGACAGAGAGAGAGAGAGAGAGAGAGAGAGAACATGAGTGAGTGGGGGAGGGACAGAGAGAGAGGGACAGAATCTGAAGCAGGCTCCAGGCTCTGAGCTATCAGCACACAGCCTGACGCAGGACTCAAACTCACAAACTGTGAGATCATGACCTGAGCTGAAGTTGGACATTTAACTGACTGAGCCACCCAGGCACCCCTAGATTTTCTTTAAGCATTTGATTCATATCTCTACTCATAGAATCTTGCAATCATAGAATCAGGAGCCATCACATCAAATCTCCAAAGAGGAAACATGTCACAGGGGGTGATAACCTAGGAGTATAGACTTTGGCAAAAGACTTAGGTTTGAATCTGAACTCCATCATTTTCTTGCTTTTTGTATCTGAGAAAATTACTTAATTTCACTTTTTAAATATTTTTTCCAAAAATTATAGTTTTGTTAGATATTTCCAAGTCTCATTCCCTTTACTGCTCAGTTAGTACACAGTCATGTACCTTGTAGGTTTATGTGAAGGCCAAAGGCATGACAAATGCTTAAGAGGTTCTGACATATTATTGTCAACAATAACATACCCTCCAGATTTTTAACATTTAAGTCAAATGAAAGAACCACAGAAGAGTTCCAGGAACAATTCTACATTTCTTCATTTTCCTTTATGCTGCCCCAGGCAATACCTTTCTTCAGCTGGCTTACAGAGCACTCCTTAACCACTCCATATTCCAGTTAGACTCCATCATGTGGTCTACTCTGCTATACGTGGGCATTTAGGTTGTTTCCAATATTTTGAAATTATAAAAATGCTACAGTGAGTAGTTCTGTGGACATACATTCTTGTAGTGTTGGAGCTGTACCAGTAATATAAATTCTAGAAATGATATTGCTAAGTCAAAAAGTATATGGATATGTAGTTTTTTTAGATATTGCCAAAATCATCTCCATAGAAATTATACCAATTTACACTTCTCCTGGCAAAATGCTTGTTTTTTCACATCCTTACCCACAGAATATGTTACTCGTCAGAGAGGTGAGAAAAAAGCATGTTAGTACCATTTAAATGTGCCTCGCTGTTATGAGTTGAATTTTTTTCAAATGTTTGATCATCATTTTATGTATTTCAAAAATAATTGTCAAATTTTTAATATGAAGGTTGGTCTTTTCCCAGGTCTTAAAATAGTTCTTTAAGTATTAGGGATATTTGTCCTTTTCCTGAGATATCTGACATAAGTATTTTCTTTCAGATTGCCATTTGCCTTTTGATATTGCTTATGGTATTTTTTACAATGCAAAAAATTCTTTTTAGTCAAATTTTTTATGTAGTCAAATGTATCAATATTACCTTTGATTGCATTTAGGCTTGAGCCATTGAAAAAAATCATTTTCTTACATTCAGAATATAGAGAATTTAACCATGTATTTCTCTAGTATATATGTGGTTTCAGCCTGCATTCTGCTCCACCTGAAGATTATTTTTGTGTGTGTATGATGTGAGGTATGGTTCTAATTTTACCTTTTCTAAATAGCTAACTTGTTGCCCTAACATTTCTTGCAAAAAAGTCCATCCTGTCCAATGATTTGAGATGCCACTGTTATTATTTATTAGCTTTTCATACGCACTTGAATATATTTCTAGATTTTCTACTCCGCACCTCTAAATGCTTTCAAGTGCCTGTACCATACTGCTTTAACAAGAGGAGAGTTACTCCATTGCTTTCCTTTTCTTTTTTTTTAAAGTTTATGTATTTATTTTGAGAGAGAGAGAGAGAGAGAGAGACAGCATGCATGCAAGTAGGGAGGGGCAAAGAGTCTAGTGGGATAGGGTGGCTGCAGACAAGTTGTCTTCAAAGTCTATAAATTAACCCAAGCTTTAATATTTTTCTTCCTACCTTCACTAACTACCTTACTTTTTTTTCTTTGTTTTTCTTTCCTTGTAACATCTTTCTAATCCTTTAGAATTTATATTACGTAGCTCAGTTTATTTTCCAAACATATCGATATGTCAAAAAAATGTAATAAGCAAGCCTCCTCAGGTGAGGGATAATTTCCCTCTTTTGGTTCATGGTTTGCTTCTTCAGCCCTCAAACATGCCGCATTATTGGTGTTCCTCAAGAAATGGAAAACCATGATTCATCTAGTAGTTTCTACTCTTGTGGATAATTATAAACTTCTAGCATCCCAAATGGTATTTTTAAAAGTCTCTTCTCCAGGATCATAGGTAAAAACTGAAGGTCTTTCTCAAGGCACCCAAGATCCAAAGAGAAAATCCAGAGGCTTTGGTGATAGGCCCCCTCTTTGTGACTATGAAGTTCTTATATTCACAATGTCCCGGATGAGAGGTGGGCTTGAGTTTTCTGGCCTTATGTCTCTGGATGACAAAGATCTAGAATTCCCACTTTTGGGAATGATAGGGGTTTGACATAAAGCCATCGTCTTTCCATGATGCCCTATATTCACTCTAAAACTTTGTATTCTAAAGCCATCCTCATTTAACCTTAAATCCAAAAAAGAACACCTGTGTGTGACAAATGACGTGGATATGACATTTAATTGGAAATGAATTTGGTACTAAATGCAATTAGAAATAATTTACATTGTTATTTTGCATTTCAGTAAGATATGTTACGCTTAAAGAATTGTGCAAGGATTAGTCAAAGGATGGGTGTTATCTGTGAAAGCAAATACTTAATATTGGAACTAAACAAGCATTAATAGGATTCATGAGGTTTTTAAATGATGACACACCCTATATATTACACATTGTATACTACACAGAATTTTAAAAATTATATAATAGTTCTGATGGCTAGTATTCCTGTAGTATCTTTTGTATGTCAGGCATGGTACAGAGCATCTTACACATTAACCCCTTTAAATTTCACAACTACTCCAGGAGGCAGGTGCTATTATTTTCTCCAACTTGCCAAAGAAGAAGCTGAAACACAGTGAGATTAAGAAACTTGCCCAATACTACACAGCCAGGAAGTGAGAGATCTAGAGCCATATGTACCCACGTGCAACAACAGCAAAATACTTTATGAAGAGAAAAAAAAAACCCATAAACAAGGTGCAAAGTGAATGTGTAAAGTATAATTCACATTTCTGCAAGAAACAAATGCATGCTTATGCGTGTACATGTGTTTGTGAAAGGAAAACCATATTCAAGTGGATATAAACCATAATACTAATGAGTAGGATTTAAACATCGGGGATTCTGCCTTTTGCCTGATACACTACTGAACATCTTCCAAAATTTATTACAATATACACATAGTTACTTTTGCAGTTCACAATTTTAATGTTATTAGAGTTTGGATGGAGAAACTACCATATTACATATAATATGAAAAAAAAACCTTAAGTCATTTCTCACACCTATGTTGTAAAGAACACTAATTCCACACATTTGTTTGTGTGATGGTCATTAGTTATTTCACTATTTGAAAAGTGTTATTTACTATCAAAAATACGATTTTAAAATATGTGATTGGTGGATTTCTTTCTACATTTTGCTGCATCGATTTCCTGCCTCTAGTCCCTTTGCCTCTTAATCCTCCCATTGAATCTTCTCCCCTACGTTAGAGTTTTCTCATGCGAGAGAAACACATTTCAGATGTCACCATCTGGATTTCAAGTTTTAAAGTTTATTTAAGTACAAGAGGATGTTGCCAAGAATGCAAAACTCTGCTTGCTCAGCTGAGACTAGCTACAGTCGAGAACTTTATTGTCTATCTGGGCTAGAGGAGACCAAAATGCAAACCTCCTTACTGTAAACAGTTGACACTAAATAACAGTATCCACTCAGCCGACATTCAATAAACATTACTTATGGCATCATTCGCACTTTCTTTCAGAAGACATTTAGAAATTAGTACTATGTATCCTGTCCTTCCATCAACATGCAGCTTGTGACAAGTTAATTTCCATGGAAACTGATACAGGAGAAAGTATAATTTTGTGGAGATGTAAAACAAATTACATAATGAAATAGACAAAACACTTACAGAAACCCACTAATAATTCAGTGTCAACAATATTAAGGCAGTGTCTGAACTTACCTCCTCATAAAAAATTTTTGTTGTTTTAATTGGTAGAGATTTTTGCTTTTTTAAGGGATAAACAACTTTTCCTAAAATATGAGTGTTGACTCAGACGGATGTAAGTATTTAAACAACTATTAATCAGTCTTTTCCAGATACTGCAATGTGTTTTGTTATGACTTGAGTATCAACCTACAATCAGTTGTCTAATAAGCAGAGCAATATATCCATTGGTCTGCTAGATTAAAAAGTCATAAACACAAATATAATGGACTATGCATCATTTCCTTTGGAATTTATGAAACTGTTTTGCACAATTCCCTAAAGGGTGAGGGAAAAATCAAGCAATCTTTGATATGCAATATAAATAATTCCCCAAAGAAATCACAAGGACTGTTTTTGTTTATTTTTGCCTTAAGTATGCAAATATATTCCTTATCTGTACCTTAACTTTAGCTGCTCAAAAACATCCATTGCATAAACTAGAAAAAGATCTTATTTATGAATTAATTTTATCCTTTGTTGTTAGAAAAGAGAAATATGAAATGTAAAATAAAAGGGGAGTCAGGAAACACACACACTAAGTTCATCTGAAATAGGATGACACCCATATAAAAAGTCTTTTTATAGCCTCGTATAAATATTAAAAACAAGAAATAATGGCTACTATTAAAACTATGTCCTATACAAAATGTTAAGATACAAAATCATGTTAAGTAATTGATTTTTTTTTCTAAAATATACTCATATCTTCCCTTCTTTTGTTCAGACAGACAAGTGCATAAGATGCCATTATCCACTATGTTTACCTTAATAACTTCATGTTCATTATGATGTATTGTATCAGCTTCAAGAAAAAATAAGTAAGCCAATGGCAATAACTGGTAGGAGAAAAAGTAGATGATGTTCCTTACCGACACATAGGGCCATTCTTCTCCACTACACAATTCCCACCATTTCTGCAGTAACCCAATGGACATTCTAAAAGGAAGCGTCATAAAAACAACAGTTAATTATAAATATTATTGGGAAGGAGGAGGACATATTACTGTTAATTATTGCATTAAATCTAGTCATTGAGAGTATTTCTTCCCATTTGCTACAAGCACAAGAATTCTCCCAGACTACTTCCCTGTACCCCACAAATTTGTTCAGTGGCCCTTGCTGCCCTTGATGTGTTCATTCTCTTCACATGCCTGAGTGATTGACCACAAGAGAAGACTTTTTTCTTCTCCCCTGGATTAAGGAAAATCTACTTACTTAGAACATGTCTGCATGACATACTTGTAATTATACTGAAATTTGTTCTTTAATGGAACATTGATTGTCTTCCGTTCCACACAGTAGCCACCATCATGGCGGACACTGCCCCAGCCCTGCTCTTTGCTGCTTGTATCATTCCCTACTTCCAGGTTAGCATGAACATTTATTTTCAAAGGTAGTTTGCTTATAGACTAACAAGAAGGTAGATATTGTCCCATAGTCATGACTCTGGAAGTGGTTAGTGCCTTTAGGTCTTCAGGGTTCTTTACAGTCTCTTTGTAACAAACCATTCTGATCCACAAAGACCTATCACTTTCTCTACTCACTTACCCCCCATATCGCTCTCCTTGGCTTTTTTGACACCTTCTCTCTTGCAGGATACCATTTTTCCCTAGCTGGGCTATCCTAACTCTAATGCTCGATGGAAGCCTCCACTTCCTTTAATTTGTAAGCCAACACACCGATCCTGAACACCTATTAATGTCTGGTACTAGGCTAGGCACTGGATATGTACCATTAAATAATCTAGGAAGTTTACATAGTTGCTGAAGCTGCAGGCACCAGAGACAGACTGTCTGAGTAAGAATCTCGACTCAATTCACTTGCTGTGTAATATCAGCTAAGATTGTTAATTTCTCTATGCCTCTGGTTCTTCTCTGTCAAACAGGGTTAAAAAGAGTACCCATCTCATAGAGTTGCTGAGAATGTTTGGAAACAGCCAGCTCATAGTTTTTAGGCAATGTCGACCTAAAAAAAGATACAAGTGTGGTCTTTGCTCTCATTGGCCTTCCAGCTTCATGGAAAATGCAAAAAAGTGACGAGGGCATTAAAATACAGTAGTAAAGGTAATATAATTTGGGATGGATATAATAAGGTTTACGAAAATACCAAGGAGAGCGCCTAAATCAAATCTGGGGAATAAAGAAAAGCTTTCCAGAAGAGAATCAGGCATTCATCTGGGGAAGGTAGGTGGTGTGTGTGTGTGTGTGTGTGTGTGTGTGTGTGTGCGTGCGTGTAAAGATAAGCATAAAGACTCAGAGGCCCAAGAAGAGAGTGTGGTGGGTTTGAGGAACTGAAGGAAGTTCAGCCTGATTGGACTGATAATGTGAAGCAAGTATGAGAGAAGGTCACAGACACACAGGGGCCAGATCATATAGGCTCAGTGAGGAGTTTAAACTTTAACCTAGGGGGCCATAATTTTAAGACAGGAAGTGAATGTTTCACGCTTTAAAAAGACAATTCTGGATCCAGTATATAAAGTTAACAGAAGGGCTAAAACTAAAATTTGGGAGCCCAGTTAAGAGTTTTTGTAATAGTCCTTTAAAAAATTATAGCTGCCTGAATGAAAGGGGTGGGGTAGGGAGTTGAGAATTGTGGGGATTTGTGAGATATTGAAATGCTGAGATCGAAACATCCTGGTGATCATTTGGAGGAGTCAAGAATGATGTTCAAGTTTCTGGCTGGGCCACAGAATTGGGGGATTTGTGGGGAATGGAGAAATGTTTTTTTTTTTTTAGGGGAATGGAGAATTTAAAGGGAAAGACACTTGTGTTTGAAGTGCCTAAGGGGACATCAAAGTGGAAGTATTCCTTGGACAATACGATTTACAGGTATGAATTCCAGGTAAAACACAGCCTAGGGCATGGATTTGAGGCCTCGGATTTCTTCCTCTGCCTTTCAGGCTTGCCCCCTCCTCTCCCCAAATCACTTGGCATCATGTTTTTAGGTGTCATGGCATTACAAAGATACAGTGTTTGTCTTTACAGGAGCATACAAACCTTAGCAGAGAGAGAAACCATTTACTTGGGCAGAGAAAGGCTGATGATTATGAACAGTAGTAGAAAAGTAATAAGAAGAAACAGAAATTTTATACAGGAAAATAATCCAGTGGAGGAAAACTCTGAAGGTCAACTATAGAGAATCAGATTGTGGAGCCAGTCATTGAACATTAGAAGGGGATGGATGGGGCAGGAGGAAAGAGGAAAAATCAGGAAGCAGAGAGGTTGCAGTGTGGGAACAGACTCACAATATGCCATATGTCTGGTGTCCTTTTTGTTTTTAAAAGTTTCCAGTGATTTGCTTTTCCAGGGGTACACAGTTGGCCCCTGAACAATGAGGGGGTTTGGAGCATTGACCCTCACACAGTTAAAAATCTACATATAACTGGGGCTCCTGGGTGGCTCAGTCAGTTAAGCGTCCGACTTCTGCTCAGGTCATGATCTCGCGGTTCATGAATTATAGCCCCGTGTCAGGCTCGGTGATGACAGCCCAGGGCCTGTAGCCTGCTTCAGTTGCTCTGTCTTTCTCTCTCTGCCTCTCCCCTGCTCTCACTCTGTCTCTCTCCCTTTCTCTCTCTCAAAAATAAATAACCATTAAAAAATTTTAAAATCCATATATAACTACTGATTCCCCCCAAACTTAACTACTAATAGCCTACTGTGAACTGGAAGCCTTAACAGATAGGTAGGGAACACATATTTAGTATGTTAAATGTATCATATACTGCATTACTGCAATAAAGTAAGCTAGATAAAATGTTATCAGGAAAACCATAAGGAAGAGAAATTACATTTACAGGACTGTAAAAAATCTATGCATAAGTAGACCCACACAGTTCAACCCTGTGTTGCTCAAGAGTCAACTGTGTATCTCATCTTGCCTTCCCTTACTCTTCCCTATTTAACTAATTACAACAGGAGAGTGTGGTATTAAATATGGGAATACAGCTACATCCCTCAGGCTTCCGGGGCATGCTCTACTGAACAGAACAGATGTGAAATTTCCTTCATAAACAAGAAATTAGCTGGTTTGACTAAAAATAGCCCACTAGGATGATAAAGCATAAATATCTACAAACCTTTTAGATAAACCATTTTATGCTCATGTTTGGTCTTAAGTACAATTTTAGTCTTCCTCACATAAGGGCTTTGCTTTTTTTGAAGAAAAACCAGTAGAGTGTCTGAAACTGCAGAACATCAAAATACACACAGCTGCACATTTTTTTTCCTGGGGTCATTAATATTTACTTTGACTGCTGAGAGTAAAACAGAGGCTTGCTTTACATCAAAATAATTCTGTGGAAATTTACATATATAACCTCTTACACCAGATAATAGAACACAGTGGAAAAAAACACATGCATTGGCCAGAACAAGGAATAATGCTTGGTGTTTTGGAGGTCAGACAATTTGTAGATTACCTCTACAAGAAGTTCTTTCCAGTTTCTGCTTAAACCCAGGTTCTTTGTCCATAAGATGGAAAGGCACAGTACAATGTAATATCACCTTTAATTTACTCAGAACAATTCAAAGTAGAGAACAGATAAAATGGAGGAAGGAGATACATATGAGTAGTTAGCAATGAAGAGATGTAATATTTCCAGTAGATAAGTAGAGTTTCAAATGGGAAGTAGGGATCTACGGGGTTGATATTAGAATCAGTATAGGTTCCCAGGCTCTTTAGCCACGTCAGTGTCTCACTGCCTTGTACCCTCTTGTATTGGTTATTATGACCATGTATCTGGAGGCCAATATGATTCAACTGACTGCATAGAAATAGCATTCTGTAAAGAATTCAAGTTCAATTCCACTCTGGTGTATCACTCTGGAAAAGCAGGAAAACATAGAAATTGGACACCTATCTTTGTGTGTGTGTGTGTGTGGGGGGGTGTCTCTTTCAGTGTATATGGAACCCAGGAAGTGACAGCTATTGTATTGTGGATTGCTGAGAAGACTGATAGTCACATGAATCCTGGTTTTCCCTCATTGATACCTTGCTCAGTTAATGTGTTATGGAACTTTGGGCTAGGTACTTCAAGTATAAAGTTTTATATATTTAAAGTGAGGATTGTATCACCTTGCCTTCCAGGGCTGCTGAGAGGCTAAAATGAAGTGTATTTATAATATTTCTATACTATTGAATGGTATGCATAACACATTAAATAATCGTTCTCACCCAGTTCTCTATATTTGGAAGTTCTTTAAATTGCCCATGAAACCTAATTTCCATTACCATTGCTCTCTCCATCTTTTCCTTTTCTCCTTCTACCATCAGGAACACCATTACCACTCCATTTACTGAAGACCTGCTCTGTGTCAAGACTGTCCTAAGACTTGTACTGCCATTACCTCATTCAGTCCTCATAGCATTATGTGATATATCCCATATATACCCTTTTTTACATAAAAGTAAAATGGTAAATAATATGACTTGCTCAAGTGAACAGCAAGGGGACAGCTAATAGTGAACTGAATTCCAGTCCTCTAACTCCAAAGCCTGTTAGTCTAAACATTTCAAATGATCTGATGCTATTCAGTTCAGAATTTCTATAACCCCTTACTGTTCCCGATATTATGATCATAAACCTCTCTGAATCGTAAGGTATTTATGCACTGTCATGGATTAAATACATGCATACACAATAACTTGCATAGTTTCAGGAGCTGTACGGATCTAAGAGTCTTCCAGAAAACCAAATGTTTTGGTGCAGGAAACCAAATTCCCAGTGGGCAGAGACTGTTCTCTTTATCTTGAAATCCCAGCACAGGGACTGCAGGGAAGATTAACTATGGTTTAGAAATTTGGAATAGCTCCATAGTACTTTACATGAGAAGTTTTTATTTTGGTTTGGTGTATGCTCCAAGTACAAAAATGTTCTTGTTGAAAAAAAAATAATTTTAACTGAGGGTACCCATTTAAAATAGAGCATATCAGAGGGGAGGTCGGGGGGGGGGTGGGTGAAACAAGTTGGGTGAAACAAGATGGGAATGAAAGAGTACAGTTAACCATGATGAGCACTGAGTGATATATGGAACTGTTGAATCACCATATTGTACACCTGAAACTAATATAACAATGTATGTTGACTATACTGGAATTAAAATAAAAAAAAAAACTTGATAGAAAAAAATTTTAAAAAACCTTCTGAAACGGTTTTAGGCATTATTATTATCATGTTGTTGTTGTTGTTGTTGTATTGCATTCATAATACCCAATCCTACAAGTTTATATTTTTAATGCCTTTTCCTAATTCTCCTTCAAATGGACAGTTATCATAGTTGTAGTATCACCTTAACATAACTTTCATTAACCTCTATTACTGCAGATGACTGGAAAGTGACTCCCTATTTAAATGAGGCCAGACACATCCTGCTCAATAATTTTCTGTTGCATAAGCAACCAAAACTTGAAAATAATATGCCTTTCTAACATAACTTGGGGACACACAGGCCTTGTTGAAATCTACTTAACCTGAAACACCTACGCAGAGTCTGAGGTCAATGTTACTGTTAATGACTTAAACCTCAGGTGAGGGGAGACCAGATGCTCACCACCTGCTGTGTGACCAGAGATGTTACTGGACGCTGTCAGGATTGGTCTTATAAAGTCTGTGAAATGCTGACCATAAAGGGATATAATGTTTGAAAAGAAAGAGGAAGGCGTCATGGGCATTTTAGCATGGATTAAGCTTAGACGCCTTCTTAAACACAGAAGTGTTGACTTCATCATGTTAGTTTGGCAAACTAAGAAGTACATACAATATAAATAGAGAACAAAAAATATAATGTGGATTTTATTTCTGAAAAGTGTTTCATTAGTTCTTCATATTACTATAACCCAGTACCTGGGGCAGTATGACCCATACTTTGTAAATGAACTGTGTGAGTGAACTGGTGAATGACTAAAATAGATGGGGCAGCCAGAATGTGTTCTCTGTTATTACCTAGAGGTTGTCGATCACTCAGGAAGGCTAGTCACTCTTCTGTTTTTCTGGCCACATTTTTAAAGGTGGAATAGGTAAAATCAGACAATAAACCATATCATGGTATGATATATTTGTTCTCCTAGAGGACTCCGCTGAACAAAACCCCATCTTTATGAAAATAAATTTGGATGCTGGACATCAGTGCTTTTTCTTAATAGTTTCAAAGAATGAAACTCATTAGTATCTTTCTTACTCTGAAAAGAAACTGAAAGCGTTTCCTTTTGGGCATCAATCTGATAGAAAAGCATGCCTGGTACAGAAATAATGGCAAAGAGCATTTATCTTTGCATATTTTATGGGACCAGATTTGCTTGCTTCTTGATTTCCTTTTGTAGTCATAAAATTCAGTGCTCTGTGAGTATTCATTTCAGCAGTACAAAAAAATAAGATTTTTTTTGCACTGTGATTTGATTGTAATTACCATGTTTTTGTCACTTATAATAGTCTTCTCTCTTGAAAGATATGAAGAATATATTCTCACCTAGTTTCGATATTAAATATCTCCAATTTGTTTAGAAAATACGATTGAATATATCTTTTGTTACCAATTTATATTACCTATTAGTTGTGAGAGATTTATATTGACCCTATCTATTATTTTGTGCCTCCTGCATGAAATAAAAATTCAATTACTAAGGAGAGATGTTAACAATGGACTACAATAAATTAGAGAATTTAAAAGCAGTTTTGATAAAAGTATAATCACAAACATCCATTACCAACTCTTATAAATATTCCAGAGTCATGAGAGAAAAATGTTTAAAAGTCAGTCTAAAGCTTAATAAATTGGCTTTTTAATCATGACTAGATCATACAAAAGGATGGCTCTTAATGAAGTGGGAAAAATTACAATGAAAAAAATTAACATGTTAGATTGTGCTTCCTTATTTCAGAAATCAAGCAATTCACATCAAAGGGACTATCAAATACCAATAACTTTAAGTTATATTGAATTAAAATTAAGGGTGTGATTTTTCTTTACTTGGAGACATTGTTTATATAGAGTAACCATGAGTCCATTATATTATACAAGTTTTTATACGTATAGCCATGTTAATATCCTTCCTGCCCCCAACCAATACTAGGAATTCAGTTATCCCATGCTTGCAATTATTTAGAATTTCAGGTTTTAATAGTTGCATCATCTACAAGGTTAAGTTAATGGCTTATATTGTAAAGAATATTTTACTGGAAATAGAATACCTGAGCAGCTGGACTCATCAAGCTGGAAATCCGTGCAGCTGGCAAAACCATCACAGCGCTCGTGCACTGGGATACAGCTGTTCAAGGAGGGACACCTCAACGCGCCATCAGAACAGCTCTTATTGGCTGCAAGAAGAAGAACAATAACCATTTTTTAAATGAATTTCTTCTAATGAAATAATAAGACAGTTTATTGCATCACCCTTCGTCTTTCTAGTCCCCTGTTTAAATTATATATTACAGTTGTTTTTGCTTCTTCAAAAAGAAGTTTTTGATAGAATCATTTCCCAGCTGTGCATCCTGCAGTATCATACAGGTATGTATGTATACACTACACTGTGCACACTATGTAGTCTGAATTGTTTTTAGACTAAATTTTTACTCCAAGGCAGAGTTCTCTGTGCTTCTATTGCTCCCTTAATGTCCCTAACGTTATGTGCAACTGAAATGACAGCAACCATTACTTGTTTGAATGTTTATCAATTTCCAGATTGGACGTCATGGATAGTCACTGGGTACATGACGTAGGTCACTGCAGCTCAATGTAGTGTGACTATGTGCCTTTATAGCATGGTGCATTGGGCTCATTCCAGAGTCTCTTGTCAGCCTGACTTCAAGAGACAAGAACAGGTCTTGCTCTTCACATTTGGGTTGCTTCAGAAAGATGACTTCACTGATGGTGATCAAGAGGGCTGATCCTTCAATAGCAATCTAGTCCTGCCAAGTACTCAACCTCCCCTGGATGCTACTCTTAGTCCTGAAACTGTATTTCTGTCTTCCTCTCTCATTTACTCATTAGGACTACAATTTCCTAAAGCAGTCATAATGTTTAGGCTTTTTTTTTTTTTTTTTTTTACAAGTTAGAGCTGAATCAGAGCCCTTCACTCCAGGCTGCCATCAGGCGTCTCTTGTCTCCTGTTTGCTCAAGAACCTGGCAACCAGCAGGCCTAGGTTTCAGTCCTGATCTCTGCTCTCTGGTTCTACTCCAGTTTTGTCCCATGCTGGTGTCTGTCATGCCTCTGAGCCTTTTTATGTGCCAGCTGTTCTATCTAGCATTGCTCTGTGTTTGGAATAGAGGGAATGTTGAAGCATGAACCCATTGCACCATCTCACCAGGAGTTCTGGATAGATTTGGAAAGTACTAAATAATAATGATATTAACAAACTTAATCCAAGTCCAACAAGAATGGCTGTGCTTTTCTCGACTTATCTAGTAGTGTCATGCATAATACCTTATTTGAACATTTTAATCTAAACCTGCTGTGACAATTTCAAGAAAGGATTTACCTGGGAAGTCACTTCTACTGAAACAAAGACAGTTAAGTTTAAACTTCTCCAGCTAAATTGATAGCTTAGAACACTTGGGAATAAATATCCTCATGGACGGGTCTTGCAGATTTTGTCAGTATCATCACGATTTCTTTTCTTTCTTCAAGTATTTTTATGGGCTGGAACTGTTGAGTTATCATAGGTTACTGATACAGTTTGACAATTGTCTATCAAACTTAATTTTCAAGTTGGACATAAAATGATGCTTTTAAGAGTGTGTCTTTCTACTGACTAAAAATACCAGCTCTGAAAATTAAAGTGATGGGGTGCCTGGGTGGCTCAGTCAGTTAAGCGTCTGACTTCGGCTCACGTCATGATCTCACAGCTTATGAGTTCAAGGCCCGCATCAGGCTCTGTGCTGATAGCTCAGAGCCTGGAGCCTGCTTCAGATTCTGTCTCCCTCTTTCTCTGCCCCTCCCCCGCTCACACTCTGTCTCTCTTTCTCAAAAAATAAACATTAAAAATTTTTTTTAAAAAATGAATGAAAATTAAAATTAAAGTGATGCTTTTCATTGAGTCATCTTTCCTGAGGTACTAGAACATCAATTCCCACTAATAAATATTATTATTGAGCTGGTGCTACATGTGAGACTATGCTTAGCCCTTTAACTGGAGAGTACAGGGGACACTTTTTAGAAAGAGTGATCAGGACATACACAGCAACGAAAGCAAAATGAAAATAGAAAGCAGTTAACAGCTCAAAATAATAACAAGAGAAATGCCATAAGTCCAGGCTTCATTGGTACAGATAAGCATTATAAAAATAAGAGATTCCTTTAGTGCATGGAAGTATATAAAGACTGAAAGAGTAGAGTCTTGAAATGTTTTAAATTTTCATGTGTCCAGTAAAAACCCATTCAGCAGAGTGAGATTAGATCTATAAATGGGGCATCAGTAAGTTTGGCATTGGAACAGTGAGCAAAGCGGTTTGCCTTTCACTGGGAAGTTTGTGTAAGGAGGCAGCACAGACAAACTTAGAAAACAAGGCTGAAACCAGATTGTAGAAATGGCTAAGATCCCAGAAGAGATGATCTTTAAGCTTTTTCAAGAGGTCAAATAATTTTAAGATATACATTGGCAAGATAGATGATATTGCAAACCAAGTGAACTACTATATCGAATAATCTCTTATAAGAGGTATTTGTAAAAAAAAAATGAAAACGTATGTGTATATATATATAAATATATAAATATATATATATATATATATTCATGCATTTATATGTGTGTTTGTGTATATACACACAATTTTATCACCATTATTTTGCGTTGCAAGGGGCTGAGCATTCATAAAAGATGGCAGTTTTAAGGTTTTAAATAATAGGTTGAGATTTGCATACAAAGCTGATAATACAGATCTAGTGTTGAAGCATTATTTTGAACACATCTACTTTTGAGAATACTAATCCATCCATATTCCTTCACCCCAATTTCCAGGGTGACTGATAGCTTAGTTTTCAAGCTAGCTGTACAGTGAAGAGCCCTAAACTGTATGAGGTGTAAATCCTCAACTTTGGCCCAAATAGTATTGAAACACATAAAAATACGTAAGCAAATAAATTGTTTCGATTTAGAAAAAGTTTTACTTTTTCCCTTTTATAGAAAGTTTACAGTTAAGAGTTAAAAAATATTATGAAATTTAAAACTAAAATCGTAGTTTCTATGGCATTTAAAACACTATAACATTAAAGCTAATGGATATTTATCAACTTCCTTCTAAAAGCAGGTGGCAAATTATGAATACAATCAATATTTATTGAAACCCACACAGCAATGGACATTGTTCTGAAAACAGAAAATAAATTAAATCATTACTTTCTTTCTCTCCTTCACTAGTACCGCATAGACAACAAGGACAAAAAATAGCCTAAATAATCTATATATAAAATTTATAGGAAACCAGGATTTCAAAACGTTTCCCTGGACAGTATCTACTTTCGCCACATTCAAACATAGTTAATGTCTATAAAAACACTTATTTCAATCTGTCATCATAGAGGTTGACACTCATTCATACAAAAATAAGCCAGGTAACACAGAGCATGCTGTGGCTTTTAGTTCTTTCACTCAAGTGTTAGAGATACATTAAACAGAAGCAATTCATGAATCGTTTACTGGAGTTAAATTTCCCTAAAACAAAATTCCTTTTATAGATTATAATTGCTGCTTACAAAATATACGCAAAAGTAAAGTACATGTGACTAGGGGTGTGTGTCCATTTACTATTAAGATGAAAACTCACGTATGCAGCCCACATTTCTAAGAGCAGAGCGCTGTGGTCTTGAAACCTGAGAATGAAGGCCATCGGTCCTTTAAGGCATATACGTACCCAGTACAGGGAAGGATGGATTTTTACTCTCTCCTTAAACTAAAACAAACTACTACTCTTACTGAACTATCTTAGCAGTTTGAGTAAATTTTGTAAAACTCTAAAAACAATTTAATGGGGAAAGCGTATTAATTTATTATGAGTATTATGCGATGCACCATAATCATCCGATTCTTCAGTATCTCTGTAAAAGAGACAATCACCACGATTTTCATGCTGAATAAAACTGAGCAACGCTTTTGTAATAAGCTGTCGAATGCAGAGGGATAATCTTTACAGTATCATTGATTGAGAAGTACCATAGGATGCTGGAATCCCAGCTAGTATATTTAAAGGCTAATAATAAAAATATCCTGATGATAAAGGTTGATTCATAAATCTGAGGAGTGTGACCCATTGTAAACCCTCTAAATGGCACTCAACTACATAAGACACATCAACTACTACTGGAATATAAGTTAAAGTTAGAAAGCAGGCAGACTGTCCACTTCCCTATCCTTTTCACAGTCATATCCGTCAGTGACGGATAGCTTCTACGTGCCTCTCCTCAAACTTTCTGCAACCCCTCTCTCTGTTCCGGATCTAAAGGATGAACTATAAAGATACATCAGCATGCTTCTTGCCCACTAGCTACTCGTTGGGTTTGGCTGATGTGTAGAACCAGCAAGAGATAACATGGAGGGAAGAGACTGGAAGATCGCTAGCTGTTCCCCAACCTTTTATCAAGCCATACCTTTTTTTTTTTTTAATTTGTTCTAGTTTTATTTTATTTTTTAATATGAAATTTATTGTCAAATTGGTTTCCATACAACACCCAGTGCTCCTCCCAACAGGTGCCCTCCTCAATGCCCATCACCCACCCTCCCCTTCCTCCCATCCCCCATCAACCCTCAGTGTGTTCTCAGTTTTTAAGAGTCTCTTATGTTTTGCAAGCCACACCTTTTATCAAGTAGCTCTCTCTGATTCCAGGTTAAGACACATCTTCCCTTCTCCCACATGCTTTGGTCTATGGGTGATAACAGCTCCTGCTTTTACCATTTGTTACAGTTTCTTTATGCATGCTAGTTCCCTATGTACAACCTCTTTATGAAAATATTCTCAAGTTTTATAACATCTATGTGCCATGTATGTCTTGTCAGGATATTGACTGATGCAAGATCTGATGAAATGGAGGAATATTGGTAAGAGGAGTGCCCCTAGTTAGGTACTCTGTTCCCATATAATTAAACCATACTTATTTTTCCCTTCTTTCTTTCTTTTTTTCTTTTTTTTAAGGGAAAGGAGATATTTTTGGTATAGATGTACCCCTTCAGTTTATTTAAAAAAACATGTTTCCACAGGAAAGACTATGGAATATGAATTATTTTTAAATGTTGAATTCATCACAGGTTTGCATAAACGTTCTTATAACTAGAATATTTATCTTTGCAAGAATAAAAGGCCTTTAAAAACCAATTGCTATTGATTTCCCTGCTTAAACTGTAACCACTTCAGAATCCTTATTCCTACACCACATTTAAACACATGCAGGCCTCTCCAAACCAAACAACCAACCAAAAAACCTCTTATTTTGTCCTAGATCACACTGTAGGTGCAAACTTATCGAAAGGGTTGTCTACAGTTGATTTCTCTCCTTGCCTACTTTCTCTACAAAAGATTGGCATCAGAATTCTGCCCTTTCCATCCACAGCAAGTTCTCTCTCCAAGCTCACCAGGAATTATGTGTTGCTTTTCTCGATTTATATATTTTTAAGCCTAAGCTTACATGATCTCTCAGAAATATTCCAACCTGTAAATACTCTCTGTACTTAAGGCTTTCTAAATTTCATTTATGGTTATTATTCTCTTTTTTTTCTGGCTTGTGTCTGTGACCACATCTCAGTGTCTTTCAATGTTTGCTTTTTCTAAACTGTCCGTCACCTTATGTTTTCCTCTCTATATTATCTCATCCACACCCACAGCTTCAAGCCTTGTATGTATACTGAAGGCCATGTGTCTTCTATGCCTTCCCCTCTCTCTCTCCAGAGCTCCACGTATCCATCCTGAATACATTCTGAACATTTCTGTGCAGATGTGCCACAAATGTCACAAACACAACATGTTTAAAAATGAAGTCACAATCTTCCACTAAGAGGTACTTCTCCTCCCATTTTCCCCAGCTCAGGAGAAATGGCACATTAGCTGTCCTATTGCCCAAATCAGAAACTTGGAAACTCTTGATCACACACTCTTCTCTTCACCTGAGTGTCTCTAAAGCCTAGTCAAAATCTTTACACATTGTGTTACCCAGTCAATTCTTTTATACTTCAGTTGTGATACCTCCTAACCACCCCCCTCCTTCACTCCAGTGTATTCCATGTACCACCTGAACCGCAGCTGGTAGGGGCATGATGGGCGAGGAGGGACCCTTCAAGATCTAGTCCTGCTCATCTCTCCAGACTTATTTCTACATTTCTCACCATAAACTCTACACTAGTTATACCAAATATGCTTCAGGCAAACAACTTTTTCTCTATTTCTGGAACATTCTTTTTTTAAATACTTTTTTTTCATGTTTATTTATTTTTGAGACAGAGAGAAAGAGAGGGGGACAGAGGGTCCAAAGCGGGCTCTGTGCTGACAGCACAGGGCCCTATGCGAGGCTCCAACTCACAAACTGTGAGATCATGACCTGAGCTGAAGTCGGATGTTTAACCAACTGAGCCACCCTGGCACCCCTATTTCTGGAACATTCTTTAGGGGAATCAAGCATCTCTACCTCACTTGCCTAATGACAACCGTCTTTCCGAATTTGCCTCTGTGAACATTTTTCTTATTAAAATTTACAGATTCCCCAGCACCACGGTTAGGAAATACCCTATGTATTCAATAACCCTGCATTTATCTCTGTCACAGAACTTATCACATTTTATTTTCAACTATCGCTTACTAGTCTCCTTCAGGAATATATACTGTCTTTACAACCTGAGTTGGTCTAATACTACATCCATCTGTATCATTAATGGCCAATACAATATGTGGCATAAATTACGTAAATGAGAGTTTATGAATGAATAAATGAGTGTGAGTTAAAAACAAAACAAAACAAAACATACCCTTCTAAATCAATAGGTAAGCCCAGAATAAAACAAAACAAAACAAAAACCAAAAACCAAAAAACATACCTTTAATTGTTTGGTAAACTGTCATCATTAGAGGCTTTTATTCTGTAAATTTGCCCTAGCATTTTTACTGTAGTTTATTCTGACACAGTTTTTTCTATAGAGTCATAACTTAATTAAATATTTTAGAGAGGGACAGAAGCAATACTCTCATGATACCAGTCTATTCCTAGCATGGGCTTATTTCCCTTTAGGAAGAGAACTTCCTATGTTCCTACCTCATCAAATGCCAATTTTGCAACGAGTGTCTGAAAGTATAAGGATACTGTACTTTCCTAAGCTTCTATTTAAATAGCATTCTTATTTGAAGTCAAATATCATATGACTATATTGAACTTAATAAGATTTCTATCAACCAAATTACATTAGAGTCCTCATGGGAATAGGGATAAATAATTTGGCAGGCTTTCTCTTCTTCATTCTCTTCCATTTGTTTACCTTTCTCTAAGAAAATATTATAAAACTTGACAGGTTGGCTTTATTACAGAAAGAATGTCACAGGAAACAACAGGAACATGGAAAACCAATCTCTCAGCCTAAACTAGGAAAAGAAGTTCACTTATTTAAGACTGAAACCTTTAAATATCCAAACGCTATCTCCTCTTTCTTGAATTTGTCTGTACTCCTTTTCCGATAGTTTTAATTCCTGATGTCCAACCTAAACAAGACACCGAAATAGCCTTATATTTCTTTCAGTATCCACTCTTAAGATTCATATTTCAAGCTGCTTTTTACTACTTAAAAATAAAAAGTGGCCATTAGCATGTGGTTTATGTAGTTCTATCACTGCCAACTATGCCAAAATATATAATATAGTATAATATAAAACCAAGCAAACAAATAATTAAATGTTAGTGGTGCTGTGACTCACCATGCTTTCATGATTGCCTTAATGATTTGTGAAATTACTTCATAACCAATACTCTTCCTTCCCTATATGAAATAGGATAGTTATAATAAAAGTAGAAAGTACAGAATGCAGGACTGAGGATTTCATGTATTCTCTCAAATCCTCACAGTCCTATAAGGTAGGTATTACATGAATGATGACTGATTCTAATAACTTTTCCAAGTTTGCATAGGTAATAGGTGACAAGAATGAGATTCAAGCCTATGACCTTAGGATTTACTATTCCATGGACTCTTTTTTTTTTGAATTTTGTAACAATTATTCTTTTTTAATGTTTATTTGCTTTGTGAGAGAGGGGGGACAGAGGAGGGACAGAGAGAGAGGTAGGGAGAGAATCCAAGCAGGCTCCATGCTGCCAATGCAGAGCCCGACATGGGGCGTGATCCCACGAACCACGAGAACATGATGTGAGCCAAAATCAAGAGCTGGACGCTCAGCCAACTGAGCCACCCAGGTGCTCCTATTCTATGAACCTTTTTAAGTTTCTTTATTTATTTTAAGAGACTGGGGGTGGGGGCAGAAAGATGGAGAGAGAGAGAAAGAATCCCAAGCAGGCCCTGCACTGTAAGCATGGAGCCCAACACAGGACTAGAACTCATAAACCATGATCTCATGACCTGAGCCAAAACCAAGAGTTGGACACTTAACTGACTGAGCCACCCAGGTGCCCTTCCATCCCTCCATGAACTCATAGTGACATGATATCTACCTACATAGTGGTCCAGGTCCAACCCCTAACTACATACCCCATATAATACATACATATATATATATGTGTGTGAAATAAATATATATAAATTATATATATATTAAAGTGAATATTTGCCTAGAGTCCTGTACTTGAGCCATCTTCATAAATATTAATAACTACATGTCCACAATCCATTTCCATAAACATTTGTTAAAAAGATATCAAGTCCCATTTACAGCTGCATCAAAAAATACCTAAAGGGGCGCCTACGTGGCTCAGTCGGTTAAGTGTCCACCTCTTGATTTCAGCTCAGGTCATGATCCCAGGGTCATGGGATGGAGCCCCGCATCACGCTCTGTGATGAGCATAGACTCTGCTTGAGATTCTCTCTCTTGCTCCCTTGCCTCTCACCCCTGATCATGCTCTCTCTCTCTCTCTCTAAAATAAAATTCAACTTAAAAAATATATCTAAAAGTAAATTAAAAAAAAATTTTTTTTAACGTTTTATTTATTTTTGAGACAGAGAGAGACAGAGCATGAATGGGGGAGGGTCAGAGAGAGAGGGAGACACAGAATCCAAAACAGGCTCCAGGCTCTGAGCTGTCAGCACAGAGCCCGATGCGGGGCTCGAACTCACGGACTGTGAGATCATGACCTGAGCCGAAGTCGGACGCCCAACCGACTGAGCCACCCAGGTGCCCCTCTAAAAATAAATTTAACCAAGGAGGTGAAAGATCTGTACTCTGAAAACTATAAGATATTGATGAAAGAAATTGAAGACAATGCAAATAAATGGAAAGATATATCATGTTCATGGACTGAAAGAATTAATATTGCTAAAAGGTCCAAAATACTTAAAGCAATCTACAAATTCAATGCAATCCCTACCGAAATACCAATAGTATTTTTCACAAGACTAGAACAAATAGTGCTAAAATTTGTATGGAACCACAACAGACTCCAAATTGCCAAAGCAATCTTGAGAATGAAAAACAAAGCTGGAGATATCACAATGCCAGATTTCAAACTATACTACAGAGCTATAATAATCAAAACAGTAGGGTACCAGCACAAAATCAGATACACAGATCAATGGAATAGAATAGAGTTTAGCAGTAAGCCCATGCATATACAGTCAACTAGTCCATGCCAAAGGAGACAAGAGTACACAATAGGGAAGAGACACTCTCTTAAATAAAGGGCACAGAAAGATGGGACAGCAACATGCAAAAGGATAGATCTGGACCATTTTCTTACACCATACACAAAAATAAACTCAAAATGGATGAAGGACCTAAATTTAAGACCTGAAACCATACAGCTAAAAGAAAACATAGGCAGAAACTTTTGGACATTCGCCTTAGCATATTTTTCTGGATTTGCTTCCCCAGGCAAGGGAAACAAAAGCAAAAATTATTCATTAGGACTACAGGAAACTAAAAAGCTTTTGCACAGAGAAGAATACTACCAACAAAACTAAAAAGCAATCAATTTAATGGGAAAAGATATTTGCAAATGATATACTTGATAAGCGCTTAATATCCAAATATACAACTCAACACACACACATACACACACACGAATGATCTGATTACAATTGGGCAGAGGACCTGAATAGAAATTTTTGCCAAAGAAGTCATCCAGATGGCTAACAGACACATGAAAAGATGCTCACCGTTACTCATCATCAAGAAAATACAAATCAAAACTACAATGAGATACCACTTCACACCTGTCAGAATGTCTAGTGTAAAAAAGACAAGAAATGACAAGTGTTGTTAAGGACATAGAAAAAAAGGAATGCTTGAGTACTGTTGGTGAGAATGTAAAATGGTGCAGCCACAATAAAACAAAAAATAAAACGAAACACAACAACACAAAAAAATTCCCAAGAAACAGTACAGAGGTTTATCAAAAAATTAAAAATAGAACTATCATATATATGATCTGGTAATTTGGCATCTGGGTATTTACCTAAAGAAAACAAAAACACTAATTCAAAAAAATACATGCACCCTATGTTTACTGAAGCATTATATACAATGCTTCAATGTTTCCATTATATATGGAAACAAAACAAAAGCCCATCAATAGATGAATGGATAAAGAAGATGTATATATATATACAATGGAATATTATGCAGCCATAAAAGAGAATGAAATCCTGCCATTTGTGACAATATGGATGCACATAGAGTGTATTAATGCTAAGTGAATTAAGTCAGATGGAGAATGACACATACCATATGATTTCACTCGTATGTGGAATCCAAAAAACAAAACAAATAAAAACAGAAACAGACTCATAAACACAGAGAACAAACTGCTGGCCGCCAGAGGCGTGGGGGTTTGGGTGTTGGGCAAAGTAAGTCAAGGGGATTAAGATGTACAAGCTTCCAGTTATAAAATAAATAAGCCACGAGGATGAAAAGTACAGGAAATAAAGTTAATAATACTATAACAACTTTGCATGGTGAAAGATGGTCATAGCAACCACAAAAAAAAGATAACAAACACATAGTAGCATTCCCCCACATGAATGGCCCAGATGTAAATAAAAAAGGAAGTCAGAGAAGTTTAACAGAGATTAGAGTGACTACAAACAGGATGTTTCCAGATATGCTAAGCAAGGTCTACATGCTTTGTTTAGTAATACAATACAAACCACTATGTTATGGATGCTAGGATCATGGTAAGACTATAGAGAAGTTTGTTTCACCTGTCAAGCTCTCTTTATAATTTCTAAACTGCATTTCTTCCCTGGCACACTGAGTTAGTGAAAATAACTCACAGCAGCTGGATTCATCTTCATTAAAGTGACAGTCAGGCACTCCATCACAAAGCAGGAGGGATGGGATACATTCACCGCTCGAGCACTGGAACTCCATTTCACCACAACGCTGAGAAGGGGGGCTGAGAGAACAATCCATTTCATCAGAGCCATCTATGCAATCTTCCTGTCCATTACATTTCCCTGAGAGAGGGACACACTGGAGTGTGTAGATACAAGAAAATTGATCGGCTTCACAAGGTGATGGCTGTGGTGCCACAGGACCTAAAGAGAGAGCAAGTCACTTTCGTATTAGGAGAATCATCACCCTGTTTAGTGTTGAAACATCATAGGATACATTTATTCTTGGGTAAAAATGAAATATTTTGATAATTTAAGTAATTTAATTTCCAGTGAGGAATAATATGAGCTCTACAAAACATCCAGATGCTATTAGAGAATATGCCTCGTCTTAACCTCAGAAACAACATTCTTTTTTTTTTTTTGAAACAACATTGTTAAAAAGGGTATCATTGTCATGAAAAATGACACATTGAAATTAAAGAAGAATTTTTGGTTTGTGCATCTTAAATTTGACCACTAAGTCAGGTTTTCCCTGAGAGTAAAGACATTTTACACAGTAAGTTAAGCACTTTGGAAAGCTGAATTCATCATTTTAGAGTTTTGTGAAGGGATTGTCATACTAGTAAATGAGTCAGTTGGATCTGAACCACATTATCTTCAAGGTTCCTGCCAGTGCAGGATTTCATCTTGCCATCCATTATGATTTCATTGGTGCTTTAGATATGGCCAACACATGACCTTTGAGCTGTCATCAGGACCAAAGGTCAAAGAGCAGTGTGACAAACCCATAGGTGACATCTACTTCTGTGACTCAGCCCTGACCAGGGTGTCAGAAGCCAAATTTCCCAAGTTGGAGGCACAAAAGTGTTTAAAAACTTGAAGATAATGTGGTTCAAATCCAACGGACTCATTTTACAAATGAGGATACTGAGTCCCATAAATTTTGGGTGTCCAAAGACATAATACTAGTTTAATAAATTTTTGACATGTGAAAGTATTCTGTAGCAAAGGTTTAAATCAACTCTAAGCCAAAACTTAAAGCATGAGCAAAGAATGTTGACTTGCTGCTGTTTTCCGTGGTCAGAGAATATACATAATTACACTAACATGCTGGACCATTATTAGTGGAATGGTCTTCATATTGCCTCTGTGACAGTTGTTGATGGGCTCATCAGTATATTAAGGGAAACAAATAGGTAATAGCGGGGATCAGTTCAGGAATCGCTTTGTATTCTTTACATTTTAAAACAACTTTTATTTATATATTAGTTAAATTACATATAAGATTATATGTCTTATATAGAATAATATATATGTAAGCTATATATTCTATTTAATATTATATAAGAATGATCTGTCTGATGCATGACGATGGTTCTGTGAATTCATTTGAACTTAAGTTTGCAAGTTCCTCTTCCTCCTCACTCACTCAGTAGTGGTGATGTATCTAGAATATATTTACACCCAAACTCTGCAGTGAAAGCCATATATTTCAGAGATCCTTTCATGGAAACCAGCATTTTTAACTGGGGTAAAAGCGTGACTTTGAGACATTATTACCATGTTCTTATTTAACGACTAACAGGTCACAGCAGCACATACAGTTGTAGGGCTCAGTGTAAACATCCTAAACTCAAACTGAGGAAGTAAACTAGATTTAAATTTTTATACCTTCATGTATGTGTGTGTGTATGTATGTGTGTATGTGTGTATCCCTTTATATATTTTTTCTGTACCCCTATATATATAATTACACTTATATAATACAGCTCTTATAATATTTAACCATGGTCAGATAGTTTATTTTTTTTCTTTCCATTAATCTCACATTTCAGAAAATGCGACAATCCTTTCTTTTATTTTTTTCTAAAATATTTTATACACTGAACTCTTATCTTTATGAACTCACTGAAGGTTGAGAAGTTTGGATAAACTCTGTGTATGATAAAAATTCAGAATCAGATTTAGTTATACACCTAATACTTAGCTAAGGTACTAACCCTTTCTGGAAAAAAAAACCATCAAGGAAGTAATTTTACTCCCTTCATGATTTTTTACTCTCCTGTTCAAAACAGTGTGCGTGTGTGTGTGTTTGTGTGTGTGCTCTGTTACTTTTTTCTTTATATTAGATACATAAATACAAAATAATCTCTTTTATGTGGAGGCAGTGATTCCATTATTCTAGAATTATTTATATCAAAAGGTAGTCAGAACTCACTTGTCCTAGGTCCTTCTTTACAGGGAAGCTGGTGGGCTTATATTGACTTTCATGGACTCTTGTCTTGTGCTTCCCAGGTTCTAACAGCAAGATCGAGGTGTTAATTCCCACAGCTCCTGGGAAGTTTCCCAACAGTTCACAACTGAGTCCAGCCCCAGGAATTTCCCTCTAAAGTTATACACCCTCTGAGGATCATCTCCATTCACTGCCTGGTGCTCTGGGGATAAAATGGCCCGGCCCCTAAGCCTCGGTTTGGGACATCTATGAAAGGGATGGTGCAGCCCCAGAACTCCCGTGACATCGTCTGAGGCCCCTACTACACCTGTATCTCAGCCCAACTGTCCCCCTACCCAGACCAGTTTCCTCCACTTCGCAGGGGGTGCTGCTCACAGAATTTCCAATAAACCTTGTGCATGAGAATCTGTGCCTCCGAGTCTGCTTCCCTGGGAACCCGACCTAAGATACTCTCCAGCCATCAAAATGTATTTTGTTTTAAATTGAATTCCCCTGAATCACATCTCAAATTTTCCACTGAAGTATTTCTGATGAACTTGCATCCCTAGGGGAGTCTAAATAGGCTCTTAGCCAGAAGCAGTTCTCCATAAGCTCAGCATTTCTCTTAAGTCTCTTGTTTTCTCTAATGAAAATTCTGTATTCTACTACATAATATATCCATGCTTTCTTCATATAAAAAAAAAACTTCCTCCAGGTATTCAAATGAAACAAATACTCAGGGAAGATGTAGTGTATTAATCTTCTGAATTCAATGCATTCTGCTCTATAATCCCTTTGAGAAGTTAAAAAAAGTTCTAAAATTTTAATAACGATGTATTTATTCTTGGGTGTCACCCATGGAGTTAGCTAATCATTACAGGTAATGTAATTCTCATATAATTCTGTAAACAATGAACAATATTGGGGTGCCTGGGTGGCTCGTCGATTAAGTGTCAGACTTCAGCTCAGGTCATGATCTCACAGTTTGTGGGTTCGAGCCCTGCGTCGGGCTCTGTGCTGACAGCCTGGAGCCTGCTTCAGATTCTGTGTCTCTCTCTCTCTCTGTTCCTCCCCCACTCATACTCTGTCTCTCTCTCGCTCTCAAAAAAAATAAAACATTAAAAATGTTTTAAATGAACAATATTAATTGTTGTCTTTTATAAACTGAATATTCTCAGTACCACCTTACATACATATTACTAAATTAAAGAAAAAAAAAAAAACAAACAAAGTCAATCTGAAAAGGCTACATATTACCACATTCTAACTGTATGATATTCTGGAAAAGGTGAAACTGTGGAGACAGAAAAATGATCACTGGTTGCCAGGGGACGAGGGGAAAGAGGACATAAATAAGAGGAGCGCAGGGGATTTTTAGAGCAGTGAAATTATTCTGTATGACACCGTAAGGGTGGATACATGCCACACCATAGGCTGAATGTGTCCCCCCAAATTTCATGCTGAAATGGGATGATATTTGGAAGTGGGGTCTTCCGGAGGTGATTGGCTCATGACTGATGGGCTCATGAAGGCAGAACCCTCATGAATATAAAAATAGCTCTTGCTACTTGCCCCTAGTGAGGACACAGTAAGAAGGCATCATCTAAGAGAAAACAGCCACAATATACCTCAGAATCTGAATTTTAGCCGGTAACTCATATTTGATGTTTGACTTCTGAAATTTCTATGTTCTGATTTCTCCTAATCCCTTTAATTTAATTAATTAATTAATTTATTTATTTATTTATTAAGAAAATTTTTTAAAAATGTTTATTTTGTTTTGAGAGAGAGCGAGCAGAGGACGTGCAGAGAGAGGGGGGAGGCAGAATTTGAAGTAAGCACCAGCTTCTGAGCTTCCAGCCCAGAACCCAATACAGGGCTAGAACCCACGCGCTGGGAGATCGTGACCTGTGCTGAAGTTGGCCGACGGAGCCACCCAGCTGCTCCTCTCCAAATCCCTTTTAAAATTCAACATTTAGGGGCCCAGTCAGTTAAGCGTCTTGCTCTTGATCTCAGCTTAGGTAAGATCTCACAGTTCGTGGGTTTGAGCCCCACACGGGCACGCTGCTGTCAGTGCGGAGCCTGCTTCGGATCCTCTGTCCCTCTCTCTCTGTCCTTTCCCCACTCATGCTCTCTCTCTGTCTCAAAAATAAATAAAAGCGCTGAAAATAAAATACAACATTTAAAATATGCGATACTTTGACAAATGTAGGGTGCATAGCTCAAGCACACTGGCCCATGACTTACCACGCCCGGTGAGCTATTTAGTCGGGTTGTTTAGAAACAATGGAACTGAAGTGCAAGGCCAGTGAACACATGAGGGGAGGAATACCAGATCAGCCCCAACCCTAGGAAGCTTCCTTGGAAATGCATGTGTGAGAGAGTTACTCTGCGGGACAGCATAACGTGATAAGAGCAAAACTGAAACCAGGAAATCAAGCTGAAACAGCACATTCAGTGCCCAGAGTGTCATTTTAATATGCCCCAAGGAGCATTGTTAGAATAGGGGAAAAAATGAAAGAAAGTAAGAGAGATAGAGGGCGGTTGCTCACAAATTGGAGACTGTGAAGGAGGGAGAGAGAGAAGCAGGAAGAGACACTCCAAGAAAATGTGGACTCATTTTGACAGTACAGTTCACTGTTGAATTTAACGTTGTTTCTTCTTGTTGTTGTTAAGCCAACATTCCTGAGGCTGTATCTGATTAGAGATATTGACCAGATCTGATGCTGGGGCAGGAAGGGGAAAAAGGCTGCTGTGAAAATTTAGTGTACATGCATGCACACACGCACACATAGACACACTAATATACTCTCTCATACTAGCTGTAGGGGAATGGTTCTCAAATGAATTACAAGCCTAAAGTGTGCTGGGATCAATAATAAAGTCTATCTCAAGTTGTAGCTTGCAATGGATTTTCTCTCTGGATGTTAGAGCTGATTCAAAGCTGTACCAACAATAAAGTTACACTCACTCGCTGTACCCCACCAAGTATGCTTCCTCTAGTGGGGAATAGGTGTGCCTTTATAGCGAGCATTATACATTATACATAAGTCACTGCTCTCTTGTCTGTATCGCATGAGGAGTATGATAAACACATGAGCACTTGCTTCTGTGTGTTTCAACAGGAAGTAAGTTAGAAAGGCTGCTTTAGAGTGCAGGGGATTTGTAGGCAAGCTGATTTTGAGAAAAGTGATTCTGAAAAAAGCAGAAAATCCCACAATCAGAGCTATACTAGCTCCATCAAGAAGTAAAGTGAAACCAGAAAGAGAAAGAAAGAAAGAAAGAAAGAAAGAAAGAAAGAAAGAAAGAAAGAAAAAGAAAGGAAGAAAGAAAGAAAGACTCTGAAACCAGCAGAAAATCCCAGAATCAAAGCTATACTAGTTCCATCAAGAAATAAACTGAAACCAGGAAAAGAAAGAAAGACAGAAAGAGAGAAAGAAAGAAAGAAAGAAAGAAGAAAGAAAGAAAGAAAGAAAGAAAGAAAGAAAGAAAAAGAAAGGAAGAAAGAAAGACTCTGAAACCAGCAGAAAATCCCAGAATCAAAGCTATACTAGTTCTATCAAGAAATAAACTGAAACCAGGAAAAGAAAGAAAGACAGAAAGAGAGAAAGAAAGAAAGAAAGAAAGAAAGAAAGAAAGAAAGAAAGAAAGAAAGAAAGAAGAAAGAAAGAAGAAAGAAAGAAAGAAAAAGAAAAAAGAAGAAAGAAAGAAAGAAAGAAAGAAAGAAAGAAAGAAAGAAAGAAAAAGAAAGGAAGAAATAAAGACAGAATCTGAAACCAGTAGAAAATCCCAGAATCAAAGCTACACTAGTTCCATCAAGAAATAAACTGAAACCAGGAAAAGAAAGAAAGAGAGAAAAAAAGAAAGAAAGAAGAAATAAACAATGAAGAAAGAAAGAAAGAAAGAAAGAAGAAAGAAAGAGAAAGAAAGAAAGAAAGAAAGAAAGAAAGAAAGAAAGAAAGAAAGAAAGAAAGAAAGAAAGAAAGAAAGAATCTGAAACTGGCAGAAAATCCCAGAATCAAAGCTATACTAGTTCCATCAAGAAATAGCAATTCCATCCTTGCCACCATATATTTTCCAGGTCTTTACCCATTTCTTGCTCTGACTTGTGATTTCGTGTTGAGTTTGGACATTCCAAGTCAGAGATGCAAAAGTTTCAAACTTGAAAATACAGTGACATCTTAATGTCCAAAGAGTTAATGGCAAGAGGTATGTATTCAATAAATAGTTCTCAAATTGATGAATACTAAATCAAGGAAATTTTACTTTCCTTGATAATAGGCAGTTAAATAACAAAAATGGATAAAATAATGAATGAATTGACAAACTATTTCCATTGGTTTAATAAGCCACAAAATAGGGTAGATCAGAAAAAGAGAAACTGGGAACTTATTTAAAAAATATCCTCCCAATGGATTTTAATAAACCTTTACCAATTAAAGCTATCATACATTCATATGGACATTATGGGTTTTTACCAACTGCTTCAGTAATTTCATGAAATTTTACATAAAGGATTTTGCAAACAATGCTCTCTCCAGATATGAATAAATCTGCTCTTTTTGTTTTGTAGTAAGTCTCAGGATAGGGAAAAGGAAAAACAAAAACTAAAACTAAAACACCTGAGATAAGGGGTGAGGAACTGGCATTGTTAACTAACTTCCATATTCCCAGTAACTAAGACATTCCTCTGATCACCGCCTTCTGCTTCATTCTGTGCTCTACTGAAAGTTACGATTCCTGACGTTTTGGGTCTTTCTTTGTCCTACAGGATGTTGAGTTTCACTGTTCACTCACTTAGTTTGGGAAGCAGTTGAAATATCTTTCTTACAGCAATGAAAATTATTTCACACTGATAATTTACACTGAAACACAGTGAATGCTTTTATGATTTTCATAGAAGTTCAATAAGAACCTTAAGTCTCAAGGATAATCTGATGGATTTTTATCTTTATGATTAATATGTTTAATGAAAGAAAAATTGATTTCCTGTTTTGAAGGGAACTTCAGTTTTAAAGGGCAGGAATTAAGCTCTTGCCAAATATTGCCATACTCAATGACATAAATGGTAAAATGTTCATTGCAAAATATATCAAATATAAATTGGTAATTAATTGTCTCCAACATATATCATTAATAATACTCAAAAATATCACAAAAAGATCACTGTAGGACTATAGGAGGGGGAAAAGATTTTACACACACACACACACACACACACACACACACACACACACACATATATATATATATATATATATATATATATATATACTTCAGAATTCTTGATTGGAGGATATTTTGACTTATAATTTTATGTTCCTATTCCCTGAAGGACCCTTCAAAAAGTACAAAAATTTCTATTTCTTTTTACATTAATAATAGTTATCTCTAATTGGGAGTATAACGGAATCATTTTGGTCTTATTTAATTTCCATATCTGATAGCTGAAATATTCCCAGAAAGATGGAATGTGACCTTTGTTTGGTCTAAAGGAAACAGAAGTGTGTGGCACTTATAGAGACATGTGGGGAGCATGCAGAGTATATGATAAGTCAGGAGGGCTAATCTGGCTTGTCAGAAGGGCTACATGAAAGAGAAAAGTCAAGAGTCTGACAGAAGAGACAAAAGTAAGGGAAATCTAAAATTTTCCAGAAGTTGGATCCAGTGTGGAAGCTGATAAGAACCCGAGATGCCAGATGCCAAACAGAAAGTAATCATTATTTTCTTTTTTTTTTTTTTTAATTTTTTTTTCAACGTTTTTTATTTATTTTTGGGACAGAGAGAGACAGAGCATGAACGGGGGAGGGGCAGATAGAGAGGGAGACACAGAATCGGAAATAGGCTCCAGGCTCCGAGCCATCAGCCCAGAGCCTGACGCGGGGCTTGAACTCACGGACCGCGGGATCGTGACCTGGCTGAAGTCGGACGCTTAACCGACTGCGCCATCCAGGCGCCCCGAAAGTAATCATTATTTTCAAAGTGAAGAGCTATAGCCACTCAAGGTAAAGCTAAGATAAATACAGGAGAAAGCTGAAAGAAATTCAAAATTTATATATAAATTTTGCGCAGGCACGCACATGCACACACCGGAGGGTTGTTTGAAGCCATGAAGCTCTTCACTAGTGATAGAAAGGTGGAGAAGGCCTGGCAGGGGATATTGAGCAACAGAAGCAAAAAAAACAAGAACAAAAACAAAAACAAAACAAAAACAAAAAACAAAAAACCTGAGACTGTGATAGAGGAGTGAATACCCGACCGCTGGATCTCCTGCTCTCCCCCAGCTCATATGGAGGTTGCAGACTTGAAAGAAAATCAGGAATATATTTATGGAAAATCAAGAGCTGAGGAAACAGAACATATTTCAGAGGCCCCCAAAGAGTTATCACTTCTACTCAACATCAAGGTTTGCTACGATTATATCAAACCGCTTCCTAACTACAAAAACAGTGATAGCACGATAAATGACTGAAATTGCATAAATGAAGAATTTTCTGCCATCATATAACCCCAAATAATCTAAAACGTGTGTGAATGTGGGAACATATATAAAAATATAAAATGGTAGAGTTGCTGCTGGTCATTTGTTTCTTGTCATGAAGCCTGGAACCCAGAGAGACCCTAGTGGATAACAGATTCATTCCTATTTTATCATTTCCAGATGGTGCTACGCTCCTGGTCAGATATATCTATGCTAGCGTGACCTCTACTACACACGATGTTGGACCAGGTTACGTACTTGACCTAATTTAATGCTATTCACTTGATGGCTCTATCCCATATTAACTGCAACTTTATTTAATAGTTTAAAAATTCCCCAAATGCTGAACTCTTGACTTCTAAATTCGGGGCCATTATTATTAAATGCATTCCTTTTTAAATTCATGCTTCGTATTACTTCCAGTATACATTTCCCAAAGGAAGATTCCTGCTCAAAAATGGTTCTCTAGTGCCTTACAGGATTAAATCCACTGTCCTTACAGGATGAAGTACCACTGTCCTAATGCCTGACTCAGCCTCACCTATGTTCTCCCTATCAAATCTAAAACAGCCAAGGAATAATGAATGTTTCAGATATGACGGTATTATACTCTTTGCTGGCTGGGAAGGGATCAGGAAAGAAAATGTCATTGTCAATCCTGTGAGTGGGAAAACTTTTACTTAACAGAAATTTTGAGTATTTTGGCACCGATCTGTTACTAGATTTTTTCTCTAAGTGTAGAAGGCTTGAGATGGAGAGTGGGAAGCTCTCTCTCCATCACACTCCATATACAACTGAAGGACATCTATAAAGAGTTTTAAGCAATCTGTGAGGGAATATTGTTCAATTTCACGCACACTTTGGAAATAGCTGCTGTACATGTCTCGGGAAGGTCAAAGGAGAGAGAGATGATGGCTGGTGGTAGAGAAGACCACTCAGGAGTCAAATATAATTCTACGTGGTCTTTCAGAGACCTCTCAGTTGTAGTATCTTGACCACTTCTATGAGCCAACCAGAGAAAGTGGTTGTGATACCACAACTTCTGATTAATAGGGCACTGGCACTAAAGACAGAGATAAACATAGCTGTTTAATTGAATCATTATTAACTTTTGAGAAATATTAATAAGTAGCTTTACCTAAAGTTTGTAGTGTTGAATTATCATTACTTAAAAAACACATAATTTTTAAGACTAATTTTTGCCTTTCTGACAAAATGATTAGAAGTGATTACTAGGGGCTCCTGGCTGGCTCAGTCCGCTGAGCATGTGACTCTTGATGTTGGGGTTGTGAATATGAGACACCCATTGGGTGTAGAGATTACTTAAAAATAAAATCTTTAAAAAAAGTGATTACTTTAAAATATATTGGGTTATCTTGTCCCATGCGCGATTCTACAGAAGGCATGACTAACATTATGTTAATTATATTACATTCAAAAAGACCAGAAGGGGCAAAAAAGCAAGGTCAGTATATTTTACAACTTGGACTGATTTCCTAATTGATTAATCATGTGCTCCATCTGGCATAAACAATCTAGCCCACCATTTCTTTAGACCTGTTTTTACCAAAACCTGGCTATTTCTCTAACTTCATGTTTTCTATTTTGAGTAAGTTTATATTAGTGAAAAATAACTCATACATATAAACCCATTTATTCTTTGTTAAACCAAGAAAGTTGTGTGTTTTATTTGTTTGTTTTCTATTTTTCCCATTTCCAACTGTTTCCACAAAGAGTGACCAGTTCTTTCTGGGTAAAATGTTCTCACATGCCAGTAAGATGTTATCAGAAAAACTGTTATCAGAAATGTTGAAGTCACCTGGTTTTTTAATTTAAAAAAACTTCTTAAAACAGATTTTTTAGTGAAGCAGTGTCACTTTCTTATTCAATTTCTTAGGCAACAAACAAACAAACTTGTTTTCATAAAGTCTGGATATTTTCCAGATAACAACATATGTGTTCCAGGGAATCAGGAAAACCATAATAAAAGTAGACTCTAATAGCCCAAGAGAACAAAACAGAGCCAAATTGACCTTGGCAATGAAAAGCTCACAAAATCTCTCAGACACACTTGGCCTGGTAAAACAGTTGGCCTGCTGAGTATTTCTGAGTGAAAAGAAAGGATTTAGCAAAGGTTATGATAATTTCCAAAAATGACTAGGAATTTAGGAATTGATTATTGTTTCCATATGATAGAGAAATTACTAAATCACCACACCACCATGATCATATATATATATATATAACACACATATATATAATATATATATAAAACTTATACATTAAATATTATGTATACATTTATATGTCATACATACATAGATGCATATGTTTATATGATCATAAATAAATACGTTTATATGACAACATCAGTGTTCACATAAAAGCATTCATCTTTAAGACAGAGAGTTAGAACAGTAACTTGTGGTTTATCTTCAGGTTCAGTATAAGGTACTTGTCAAAAACAGGCTAATGGAGTATGGTTCATATTGGGACTGATTTTTCTATGGTTTTCATTTGGATTTCTTCCCCCTAATTTAAAACATTCCTTCCGGCCTGACAATCAGCAGGAAATCAAGCAAGAACCATTGCATAGTATAATATTCAAGTTTCTCCAAATGTAGTGAAGGGGGAATCCGGGTCTTGCTCCCACAAGCCTGCTTGGTATTAGCTTTTAGTGCCATTTTCTGGTTCTTGTGTGTGCGTGTGTGTGTGTGTGTGTGTGTGTTCCTTTAAATGTAATGTCCTTCCCAGAGTAAAAAGGAATTATCCCATCCTTTGATAAACTATGAGGACTTCATGGCCCACAATAATAGATATAAAGGCTAACAATATCCAAAAGCCAGTAAGTGAACTGGGGTTGACTGATTTTCATTTTCTTTCGGCTTTTTGTACATTAATCACTATTAATTTTAAAATTAGACCCATGATCACTAAATGAATCAAAATTATAAGAATGAACCACACATTAAAATGTTTTAAGTAATTTCTCTACAATTGCTCTACCACTTCTGATATAAAATGAATATCTACTCCGTATCATATACTGATTTAAATTTATTTTATATTTTTCTCCAGCAACCTAAAAGTTAAAGATCACTCATTGTCACTAGAATTAAAACACACACACACACACACACCACCACCACCACCACCACCACTACCAACAACAACAACAACAGCAACAATGACAGGATAATGGCAATGGGGATTTTTCAACATAGAGGACCCCAAAAATGACAGAAAATAAGCTATGCATATCACAAAATACCATGTAAGATATATTAGAGGAGAGCTGCAAAGTTCAAGTGAAGAGAATCTGCAAAAGGGGCTGGTTTCCTGTGGGGAGTATTAAGGATAAATTCATGAAAAAAGGTGGCTTTGATCTGCCCTTGAAAGTGGAAAAGCATTTATACAAGAGGAGGTAAAGGGCAGGGCATTCCCAGCCAGAGAAGTGAGAATCATGGAAGTGAGAGAATATGGCGCACAGCTGAATAGAAGCAGGAGGTCCTACTTTAAGGGATTATTTTATGGACAGAGAAAGATAAGCCAAGAGTTGTACTAAAGGAAAAGAAATATATTGAGTATGCAATTGAGAGCCGCTATGGATTTTTCTTCTTCTTTACAACTTGTATGAGTTAGTATATTTTGATTAGTTTCCCTTTTATTTCTTCTCTCTACATTGAAGTACAGACAGATAATTTATTATTCCTGGTCAGCTTTATAATTTGGTCCATATACTGCAGACTATCCAAACTTGATTATGATTAAAACAAGAAGAGGAATGGCCATCATGCAGACATGAATGATGTGGAGATTAGATATGAAAGAGTATAACTTTTAGGGGACTCTGAAGTATGGGCTTGGTCAATGCTATGCTTCCAACCAGCTCTTTTAATTATGATGGAGTGACACAGGGACCATTAGAGATTGTTCATAGTGTGCATGGCAGGGGAGTAGATAGACCAGCTTCCTAAACAAATCTTCAAAGACCGTGGAATTAGCCAGTTTTACCCTCTGATTTAGTTCATCTTACTTGCTTCCCTCTCATTTTTCTGTGTTAGATTTTCAGTATTACATTTAATTTTGGAACTATCCAAAATCCTTCCAATAAACTTAGCTTCTACTTAAGTTAGCCCTAGTCAGATTGTGTGGCTTGTAATAAAAAAAAAAAATTATTTTTGATGTGTTGAATAAGAAAGATGTAAGGTCTACTTTTCTGGAACTTACTTTATAATAGGTGCTAGAAGATGAATTTGGTAGCAGTATACGTGACAGTAAATTAGATAAATCAGTTATGCAGCCATTATGGAAATTCCTGTGAATAATAAGGATGCCTTGAACTAGAGTTTGGGCAGTAAAATGGAAGCAGGGGGTGGGGCGTGGGAAGAAGGCAAAATCTATAGAATTCGCTGCTTGAGGTGTGTTTACAGTAAGGGAATGCAGGGGTAAACACACACACACACACACACACACACACACACACACACCAAAACAAAAAAACTTATATTCTTATCTTCCCTTCCAACCCAAATCCAGGACAGCACACAGCACATTCTCAACAAACACTGACTCAATAAAGGGCAGGCCTGCTCAAGTTCACAACACACTGTGCAGTGATGAGTCTTCGCTAACTACAATGACACCTCTGCTTTCACCTGCCGGCCCTAACCCCTGAAACCTCCTTAACTGCACCCGTCCTCCTTCTCCCTGGACTCTCTCCCTCTCTTGGTCATTCTCTATGCATTCCTTCTGCTTTCCTGATCCTCTTGTACAAATCCAGTCCTGATCATAAAATGGCAGGTTTGGAAGGGACTTAAGAGATCATCTACTTCATTTTCCTGATGATAAAACATGGTCTCAAGAGCTGAAATGATTTTCTCAAAATTATACATTTAGGCATGATTAGACTCATGTCTCCAATATTTTAGTCCATTTGTCACCTCTCCACCACTCAATACATGTTTGCTCCAAATGTCAGATATAACACTTTAGGTAACTACTCTCTCCATACCTTCAAGTAGATCCAATGAGGTTGCAACTGTTTATTTGCTGGTGTTGCATGCTCCCTGGCATGTCACTATGGGGTTCCACATACCCCCATTTGAGAAACATTGGTTTAATGCAGGATTTTCTAAAAACATCTGCTTGAATCAACCATGAAGCACTGTTGTAAAAACTATGCCTAGAGATTCTGGATTTTGGAAGGGGACGGGGTGGGGGGGGTTGGTGGAGGCACTCCTTTTACAGAAACGTACAGAAAGAAGACAACTTGTGGTTTAATGTCAAATGTCTTACTGTTTCTTTTTTTTACTACCCTTGAAAGTATAATCTGTTCTGTAATATAGTAGGCAACAACCCAATTATACTGACGCAAATGTTAGAGATCCTGCTCATACGATCAGTTATAACCATTACTGTGATTATTTAGAATACTGACGTTTCAGCCCATGTTTCCTACACCTTGTGATGGGTTCTGGAGATGAAACAGACATGTTTCTCCTGCTCTTGAGGAGCACAAAATTAGTAGTCGGAAGTGATAACGCATGTATGTGTACGTACATAAATGCATGTTTGCATGTGTGTGACAAGAGCTAAGAATAAGTAGGGGAAGGAAAGAAACGGAAGGAAGGACAGAGAAGGCTTCAATGGAATGGTGACTGGGAGGAGCTAAGGATAAAAATGACCAAGCACATTTGCTGTTGGAAAGACAGAGGTTTGTTTTTGTTTTTTCCCTCAGACACATGGTGACAACACAGAGTGTGGTTGTGGATACAGGCACATTTGCAGGTGGAAAAGAGGTTTAAGGGAGTTTGTTACAAACGGCAGTTATTTTCTATTCAAAGGATACGGGAACATTGGCAGAGTGAACAAAGTTCAAGGGAGCAGCTGGGAGATTTGAGAATTGTTGTAGAAAAGCAGTGCCAGGAATGGGAAAAAGATGTGTGCAGGACCCTGGACTGCCCAGCTAAGGTGATAAACCAACATTTTTATTTTTATTTATTTTTTTTTTAATTTTTTTTTCAACGTTTATTTATTGGGACAGAGAGAGACAGAGCATGAACGCGGGAGGGACAGAGAGAGAGGGAGACACAGAATCGGAAACAGGCTCCAGGCTCTGAGCCATCAGCCCAGAGCCTGACGCGGGGCTCGAACTCACGGACCGTGAGATCGTGACCTGGCTAAAGTCGGACGCTTAACCAACTGCGCCACCCAGGCGCCCCGATAAACCAACATTTTTAATGGCCTCAACAGCATGACTAGCAGCAGCCTGGAAAATACAAAGGGTTATAGTAACCCAGTTTCAAAGACTGGTAAGGTCATTATGACTGAGAATGACATAGATACTTGAATTTATTCTACAGAGTTGGTCTGATAAATAAATGTGTTATTACATGCAAAGTAGTCAGCACAATGCCTGGCACATAATTGGAACCCAAATTTATCTCTAAAAAATTGGACATAAAATAATTCAAAGTGCTGACTGACAGTGGAATTGAGATTTGGATCATTAGATCTGGGATTATTAGCGGGAAAAGTATAAAGAAGCTGTTTTATTGGGGGGGCGGGAAGCAGGAAGTATTGAGAATCTGGGATTATATTTTTTCTTATTATGCTGGAAAACAGGTCTAGGAAGAGTAATCAGGAAGTAGAGGATATAATGATCAGATGAGATTTTCAGCCCTAAAATTTCAGATGGAATGATAGGACTCAGGATGTAAGTGTGGGAGCTGGTTATGGAGGAGGAAGACTTATGAAGGTGACTAGAATTGAGAAGGTTAATATTTCACATAGGCTGAATAACCTGGAAGGTGAAATTGCCCAGGATTTAGGTTCCAGAGAAAAACCATTAGAAGGATAAGAACCCATATCTGTGGCCTTAAAAAGAAGAAACGTTTTTATGTTTTTAAATTTTTAAAAATTTTTATTTTTTTAAACTAATCCCTACTCTCAATTGGGGCCCAAACTTACAACCCCAAGATCAAGAGTTGGATGCTCTACTGACTGAGCCAGCCAGGGATCCTCAAAAGAAGAAACTATTAAATGGTTCTATAAAAATAAAATTTTGAAAGAGGCATAGCATAGCCATAAAGGCAATAACCCTATTATTTAACTTTGAAAATCTGAAGACTTTATAAAGAACATATGGCTACTTCAGTGGGAGCGTCGTAAACAGCAGAAATTCAGATTTCAGTTCAGGGAATGATTTCTTACAAAAAGAGTTACTGACAAGATTCTAGGATTCTTTATACAATGAAGAATTCTAGAATTCTAGATTGTACCGTAGAAACACTGAAGAGAAGGGAAATAGCCTAGAGAATGAGGGAAAGTGAATGTGGATGGAAAAGGTGGTTTGGAAGATGATGGGTGACCAGAAGAATCTTTACCTTGTATACTATTGCGAACCTTCAGAAATAAAGAAAGCAGACAATAATGCTCTTTTAATAGAATTAACTTTCCTCTATGTCTCTTAAAGAACTGTAATTGAAGTAATTTGGTTGCCTAGAGGACATGAAAACTTTATGGTTAAGCTCACTGCCAGAAAAACTTTACCTCCTACAACATATTTTGTTCTTCCTTCAACGGACGAATGGTACTGTACCTGGACACAAATGTTATTCATCAGGAATTCCCAGTTCTTCTATTTTTAGATAGTAAAAACAACACTTGCACATCCCATCTACTGACAAAATTACTCACCTCCAAAGACACATTCTGGGGTGAAAGAGATGTCATCAAGGGCTATAAAAACGTCTTCACTTCCAGCCAAATCAGCTTCAAATGCCACTTTAAATGCACTGTTACTAGAGAGCGGTACATATCCATACATCCAACCAGTTCGTTTATTTCCAATCACTGACCACACCAGGATGTTCAGCCCAGATTCCTCAATGGTATATACCTAATAATGGGACGGAAAAAAAAAAAAAGAAAGAAAAGAAAAGGCAACTCTTTATGGTTTGCATGTTGTACATATATGGCATCCAGGTTTAATGAAGGAATGGAGTCTGCCAACGTGACAACACAACACCTTGACTATGATATTTCTATCTGTACATATGGGGATCACAAAGTGAGTTGTGTTTTCTTTAAGTTGTTAGATCTTCGTTTGGTTTCGTTTTGTCATGTCAATTTCCGTGTATCGTATTAGGTATGGCCAAAACCTAAAAAATCTTAAGAATCTATAAGAGCTGTAGAAAATATTAAACTAGAATTTCTCATTGCTAAAGGACTTCGTCCATGCTTGCCTGAGGTTGTTTTAAAAGAAGAGAACGCTTACAGCAAGTGAACATGATCGTATACATATTTATGTATATGTACCTATGTATGTACATATACATACGTATTTCAGAAGCCAAAACAATGTGCAGAACATGTTATTTTCACAAACAGGAAATCTTCCTGAATTAACTAACATCAGTATCTAAGACCTTTTTTTTTAAGTGCAAGGACTAACATATTTAACAAATAAAAAGTGAAATAGCAATAAAGTTAGCTTTAAAACCAACCACCATGCCAAGTCCCAATAATCTTTTTAAACTGTAAAAACAATTCAAAGCAAAGCAAAAAATGCCACTTCCTAGTGCTCTTCAAAAAAATCTGTATTTTAAACAACAACAAAAACAAGTAAGGTTGTAAACATATTTTTCTGTATTACCTTTTTGTACCTAACTTTCAGTTATCATTTCCCTAGAAATGATAGTTATATATATTATAGTTTGTAATATAATTTAATAATCACTTACACAACTCTTTCTTTTACACGGGAAAAAAATATGACCCAGAGGAAGGAAAACCCATGGACAGTAATTTTCTTCTATCGCAATGGTGTTTTTGTCCAATGAAATTCCTCCCTACTAAAAAAGTCTTACTTTCTCTCTTAAGATCAAAATTTATCTAAAGATAATTTATCCTATAAAAGTTTATCCAAATTTTATACTACCAGGAAAAAATGATACCACTCATTCTGTTGCATGTAATGTTAATACTGGCATTCCACAAATATTCCCAAGAGCCACTAAATAATCTAGAGTCAGAAATTAGCACGCTGCTAATGTTCACTATTACAAAAAGTCTAAGTCTGAAATCCATAGATATTTATCCAAAGGATACAAAAATGCTGATTCGAAGGGGCACACACACCCTGATATTTATAGCAGCACTACTGACAATAGCCAAAGTTTGGAAAGAGCTCAAATGTTCATCGACTGATGAATGGATAAAGAAAATGTGCTATATACACACACACACACACACACACACACACACACACACACACACACACAATGTAATATTAGTCAGTGATCCGAAAGAATGAAATCTTGCCATTTGCAATGACATGGATGGAGCCAAAGTATATTATGCTAAGCAAAATAAGTCAAAGAAAGACAAATATCATATGATTTCACTCATATGTGGAATTTAAGAAACAAAACATATGAACATAGGGGAAGGGAAGCAAAAATAAAATAAAAACAGAGAGGGAGACAGACCTTAAGGGACTCTAAAATACAGAGAACAAATTGAGGGCTGCTGGTGAGGTGCTGGGTGGGGGGATGGGCTAAAAGGGAGATGGGCATCAAGGAGGGCACTTGCTGGGATGAGCACTGGTGCTACATGTAAGTGATGAATCACTAAATTCTATTCCTGAAATCATTATAACACTATATGTTAACCAACTCAGATTTAAGTTAAAAAAAAATCCACCTCTTAATGGAAGCTAAAACAATAAAAAATACATCAAGATGATCATAGACAAAGAAAAACAGAAAAAGTTGCCCAAGGTTAGGAAACATGAAAAGTGAGATCTAACATCAACAGTGTGGAAAAGCACACATTTTCTAGCAAAAATCACTTTTTATATTGATTCCTCAATAAGCAAAATAAGCTGAATCAATATGAAAGGAATTTGGGTCATTTGAGTGTTTCCCATCTCACACATAAGCAAACACTCATCCCAAAGAGCATTCACAGTTTAAGGATCTGGTGGGTACCTATTTCTAAAATTAAGTTAAGATTTTTAAAAAGAATTAAAAAGGGAAGAAGCTTCCAATTCAATATAATAACAGGACAACTTTACAAAATCAACCTAAATTGAACTGTCTCAGTCTCTCTCTCTCTCTCTTTTTTTTTCTTCATAAATCCTAGGTTACATCACAAAGATTTAAAAGGGGATGGTTTTATTTTATTTATTTTATAACTCTTTTTTTCTGGAAAAACCAATTTAGAAGATCAAATTACATGAAAATAAAACCCCATACTTCCTGTTTTTCAAAACCCTAGTATAAATGTATTTTATTAATATATCTATTTTTATTGTTTTTCACTTCATTTTTCTCTCTGCTTTCAGTCTTCTTAATCTTCAGTTGATCTTATGTGCTCATGCCAAATTCCATTTCCTCCATCCTTCTTTTACTCTGCTTCTCCCAAATCCACCACCACATCCCTGCCTGTTCTCCCTCCCCCTGCGCCCCATCAAGCCTATCAACTCTCCAATAAACTTCAACCCATGTCATCTCATTATTTCACCCTAGTATAGTCCACATTAATTCTGAGCAATTTCACCAATTCATTATTTAATGCCAGTGAAACTTTTTGACAATCTCATGGGCTGTTTCAATCGTAACATGTATTATTAAATTGAATAATTACATGTTATGTCCAGTGTTTCTGTAGTCACAATGGCCAAGGGTAAAAGTAAGAGGATCATGTAAAGATTCCAGATAGTGATTTTTTTTTATATGGCCAATGAGAAACCCACAAAAGGATAACATTATGTATTTCTATCTTTCAATGAAAATAATGTTCGCTGTCCAGAAAAATTGTTGTGATAACCATCAGCAAAATAATTATGTTTAAAAAACTTTTTAGGGGCACCTGCGTGGCTCAGTCAGTTAGGTGTCCAACTCTCGATTTTGGTTCAGGTCATGGTTTCATGGTTCCTGAGATGGAGCCCCATATCGGGCTCTGATCAGCTCAGAGACTGCCTGGGATCTCTCTCACCCTCTCTCTCTGTGCTCCTGAACCACTAGTGTGCATGCACATGCACACACTCTTTCTAAATAAATAAACTTAAAAATTTTTTTTAAACATTTACTTCTTTGAAAAAGTAGAATGGCTAATATCCTTGAAAAATAGTTTAATTTGTTCCTAATTTTATATTTTATTACACATATTTTACTGAAAAACAATTTATGTTGCAATAATAACTTACTACTTGAAATAGCTTCTCAAATCTGCAACTGGACAAATAATTTGGCTACTTCTATTTTGATATTCTAAATTTTGGTTGGATGCTTACCCATTGATATCATAATAGTCAACATTATATGTTATAAAACATTTTATCATGATTTTTATCACAAAACAAAATGGATTCAAAGAAATATATAAGCATATTATGTTTAGACATTATAATCAAGATTATATTATATTCAAAGATGATGTCATAATTGAAACTATTTATGATACAGGGCAGGGAAAACTTGAAGAGAACTTGCTAAATCAAAACGCAGAATAGAATTATGTGTCATATACATACAAATATTATAATAATATCCAATTAAATTTATGTTAAGTTTTTTGAGGCAGAAACTCCTCAACATTTATTTAGGACAAGCATACCTTTGGAGGAAAATATCAACAGATATAAAGAGGTAATAGAAAATATGAGTGTTAATAATTAAATTACAGGACAGTATGGAAATGAGAGAGAAGCTATTTCGATAATGTCCGAGTTTGTAGGTTTTCCAGGTAAAAAAATTGGAAGAGTCTGAATAGTAGATTTTCCTGAAGTTCCTCTCCTGAAGCCAGTCACAATCTCTAAGGGCCTACAACACAGAAGGTAGGCTGATGCTGACTTAAACTCTCTTAATGGACACTTCTGGATATTAGAAACAATTTATCTATTTCACTATATATTTATCTTATCGAAATTAGTGCATGAAATACATCAGTAAGATGAAACCTTGCCTATACATGGTCCCAGTAATTCCCAGCTATTCTGCTAGATGTCTGTTCATTAATCACCACTGATAGCACAAAGCAGTGAACTGAGCTACACTTAATCCATATCAGTGCAGTTTCTCTTGATTCATTTGCAAACACTTTAATTTCTATAATAGAAGAAAGAAAAAATCAAAAGCAATGAAAGCAGAAATTTGCCTCAAAAAGAAGTTAGAGGCTATAAACTCATTTAATTAAAGATAGAAATAATCCATGTTAATGAGAATTTAGTACATTCACATACATTATGTTATGTGAACACTACTACACATGTGGGCCTATTGACTGCCCTCTACAAATCTGGATTCGAGTTGTAGAGAGATATTAAACAATTCATTAGTCGTACACAGCACAGACTTACAGTCCTCCATATGGCATGTAAGGAGACTAGAAATCATCACTCCAGTCTTCGCAACAAGGAAAAGGCTGAGCTGAAAACAAACAATTGTTCTTAGATCCATCAGATAATTATTGTCACAGAGTAATCATGACCACTGCCCCCCAATTTGGGGAGAAAAATAGGCAGACACAAAGAATCACAACTTACCAGGGCAGAAGCCCAGGCAAAGAAACTCCTGTGGGGACCAGTAGTAGGGTAGGAGAACCTGGATTGAAATTGATGAATTGCTGGACTTGTCACTATGGATAAGTTTCAAAGTCAAACATTCTTGAAGGGATCCCACACTTTTGTGAACTTGACTTCTAGGAGCCCTACCAGTCTCTCACATTGAAAATCAGAGAAAATTTTGGCAAATAAAGAGGAAAAGTAGCCATTTTGAAATAGGCACAAAGCATTCTGTTCTTCCTGGCAAGACTTGCCCTTAAGACAAACTACTTAAAGAAAACAACCTCACTGGAGAAAAGAAAATACCTAATTCCAACTCCTGGTACCTTTCCAGGTGGGGAAAGAGAAATTCCAGCCACGTCTACCCTTCCTGTCTTACATCAGGAGTGGAAACACAAACAAACAAACAAACAAACCAAAAACTGGAAAAGCAATTGTGAAGGATACAACCCACGGATACTAAAGGACTCCCTGAGACCTAATCATAGGCTCCAAACTTACCAACACATGAGGAGGGCTTCTGTGTAAGAACAGGGAAATACAATGAAATAATAGCACACTGAAGGCCTTGTTTAGAAATAAATCTCTCTGGGAACCCCAAGATAACAGGGAAGACAAAAAGAAAGACAACAGAGGAAATTATAACTGACATCTATAGTTACAACAGAGAGTAAACATATCCTAACCTCTAGCCAGATACACATAAAACCTCACATAAAAGGCCTAATTCCTTCTACCCAGTACATCATGGCAGTCTGTCAAAAAAGACAAAAAACACAGTTTGAAGAGACAGAGCAAGCATCAGAAACTGGTTTAGATATACTAAAGACATGGGAATTATCAAGCAGGGAAGTAATACAAGTATCATTAATAAGATAAGGGCTCTAATGGAAAAAGTAGACAGTAGGCAAAAATAGATGGGTAGTATAAACAGAGAGATGGAAACTCTAAGAAAAAATCAAAAGGAAATACTGGAAATAAATAAAAACACTAAAAGAAATTAAGCATGCCTTTGATGGGTTCATCAATAGACTGCACACAGGAAAGAATCAGTCAGCTTGAAGATATGTCAAGAGAAACCACCAAATCTGAAATGCAAAGAAAAAAAAAAAAGACTGAAAAAAATGGAACAGAATATCTAAGAACTGTGGAATGGTTACAAAAGGTATAATATGCATAATGTAGATACCAAAGGGAGAAGAAAGAGAAAGAAAAGAAGAAATATTTAAAGTGATAATGAATGATGCTTTCTCAAAATTAATGACAAATCCCAAACCATAGATCCTGGAAGATCAAATATTTGAACACCAAATATTTGTCTACACCTGGTCATATGATATTAAAACTGCAGATATCAAAGACAAAAGTGAAAATCTTGAAAGAAGCCAGGTTGTGGGGGAATACCTTACTTATAGAGAAGCAAGGATAAGAATTACATCAAATTCTCTTTAGAGCCATGCAAACAAAAAGACAGTGGAATAAAATATTTAAAACACTGAAAGAGAGAGAGAGAGAGAGAGAGAAAGACTCCAAATTAGAATTCTGTATCCAATAAAATTATTTATCAAAATAAAGAAGAAATAAAATTTTTCTCAAACATGAGTTAAAGCAATTTTTCATTAGTACACTTGCCTTGCAAGTAAAGTTAAAATAAATTCTTTAGAGAGGAGGAAAATGATATCAGTCAGAAAATCAGATCTACATAAAGAAGGATGTTAGAGAGGAACATATGAAGTTAATAAAATAGTTTATTTTTTATTATTAATTGATCTAATAAGTAAGAGTTTGTGCAAAATAATAATAGCAATATTGTATTCAGTGATTTTAGTTATGGCATAAGTGAAATAAATGAATGGCAGCATATCTAGGAGATGGAAAGGAGGACTTGAGAATATTGTTTATAATGTACTTACACTACCTATAAAGTGGCATAGTGCTATTTGAAAGTGGACCTAGATTTACAAGTGTAAATGCATACTGCAAACTCATGGGCCAAAAATTAAAAAAAAGTTAAAAAGTATAACTGATATGCTATGAAAAGAGAAAAAAAAGGAATCATATAAAATGCTCAATTAAGACAAAAGCAAAACAGAGTGGAGGATGAGAAAGAAAGAAAGAAAAGAAAGAAAAGAAAGAAAAGAAAAGAAAGAGGCAAAGGAAAGAAAAGAACAACATCTCCCAGTATAAAAGAGAAACAAATACACTAGATATTAAGCCAAGTATGAATAATCACTTTAAATGTTAGTTTTCTAAATATACCAATTAAAAGGGGTTGTTATAGTGAATTTTAAAAAAAGACCCAACTATATGCTTTCTATGAGAAACCCAGGTATCAAGGCACAGATAGATGAAAAAAGTAAAGGGATAAAGATACACCATGCTAATATTAATGAAAACAAAGCTGGAAAACCTATCTTAACTTTGGACAGAGCAAATTCAGAGAAAGGAAAATTATCAGGGACAAACAGGGTATAACATAACGAAGACGGTGGACAAATATCTAAGAAGACATAACAATCCTAAATGCGTACGCAGCTAATAGCACATCAAATACCTGAGGCAAAAACTGGAAGAACTACAAGGAGAAATAGATTAATCCACTCATACAGTTGGAGACTTCAACATCCCTCTATCAGCAATCAGATCAACAGGCAGCAAATCAGTAAGGTTATAGCTGAACTGAGCAGTATCAGTCAACTTTACGTTTGTAGAACACTTCAGCAACAGCAGAACTCATATTCCTCTAAAATTCACGGGGAACACTCAGAAAGACTGATGACATTCTGAGCAATCAAATACACTGTAGTAAATTTAAAAGAATAGAAATCAGGGGCGCCTGGGTGGCTTGGTCGGTTAAGCGTCCGACTTCGGCTCAGGTCATGATCTCACGGTCTGTGAGTTCGAGCCCCGCGTCGGGCTCTGTGCTGACAGCTCAGAGCCTGGAGCCTGTTTCCGATTCTGTGTCTCCCTCTCTCTGTGACCCTCCCCCATTCATGCTCTGTCTCTCTCTGTCTCAAAAATAAATAAACGTTAAAAAAAAAATTAAAAAAAAAAAATAATAAAAAAATAAAAGAATAGAAATCATACAATATATGCTCTCAGATCACAGCGGAGTTTAACTAGAAACCAGTAACAGGAAAATAGCTGGGAAACCCAAATCTACTCGTAGATTACACAACATACTTCTTAACAACACATGGGTTAAAGAAGAAATTACAAGGAAAAAAAACCTAAAATTATTTCAAACTAAATGAAAATGGAAGTAAAATTAATTAAAATTTGTGGGACACAGTGAAACAGTGCTTACGGGGTCATTTTATAGAATCAAATGCAGGTAGTAGAAAGGAAGAAAGATCTAAAATCAAGCATCTGAGCTGGTTCTTTGAAAAGAGTGATAAAACTTCTAGTCAGGCTACCTAAGCAAGAAAAAGAAGATGCAAGAATAAATATCAGAAATGAAAGGGGAGCTATCTTTACTGATCCTGTAAAAAGATAAGAAAGGATTATTAACAACTCTATGTCCACAAATTTGATAAACTAGATGAAATGTACTAATTCCTCGAAAAGGCATATCTTATCAAATTTCACACAAGGACGAATAGATAATCTGATTAGGCCTATAATATTAAAGAAATGAAATGAATTATTTAAAGAGAAAGCACCAAGCCCAGACAGATTCATTGGTGAATTCTACCACACATTTAAGAAATTATACCAATTATCTACGATCACAACCACAAAACAGAAGCAAAGGAAACATTTCCAAATTCATTCTATAAGGGCAGTTTTACCCTAACATCAAAACCATAAAACCTATACACTGAGATCTCATATAGATTCAAAAATTTCACCAAAATATTGGCAAATTGAGTCAAGTATTGTGTAAAAAAATCATAAATAACATTAGGCGAGATTTATTCCAGGTATGCTAGGCTGACAAACATTGGAAAATCAATTAATGTAATCTATTATGTCAGCAGGTTATAGAAAAAAAATGATATAATAATATTGATAGATGCACAAGAAGCAGATGACAAAATCCTATTCATGACAACAACTCTTAGGAAACTAGAAAAAGGAAAGAAGCTTCCTCAACTTGATAAAGAACATCTTTAAAGAACCTAGAGAAAACCCCATTCTTCATGGTGAGAAACTATACACTCTCCTGCTCAGATCAGGGAACAAGCAAAAACAGGTGCCTTCACTGCTTCCATTCAACACTGTACTGGAAGTTCTAGCTAATGCAATAAGAAAAAAAAAAAGATATACTGTCCATGAACAAATAAAAATGCCTTTGTGTGCAAGTGACTTGATTGACTATATAGAAAATCCCACAGAATCAATAACAACAAAAAACTCCTAAAACTACTAATTTATAATAAAGCAAGGTTGAAGGATACAAGGTTAATATACAAAAGTCATTGATTTTCTTATAATCCAGCAATGAACGATTGGATTTGAAATTAAAAAGACAATACTATTTATATTAGCACAAAAGTACATGATTCATATGAAGAGCATTATAAAACTAATGAAAAGAACATGGAAGGTCTAAATAAATGCATGATATTCCATGAGGCAGCCTCAATATTGTCAAGATGTAAGTTCTCAACTTGATATATACATTAAAATCCTAGTCAAAACCTCAGCAAGCAAGTGTGAGGCGTCTGTCAAACTCTTTTAAAGTTTATAAGGAAAGACAAAAGACATACAATAGCCAATACAATATTGGAGAAGAAGAAACAAAGTCAGAGAACTGATACTACCCGACTGCAAGACATTTTAAAGCTACAGTAATCAAGGCAAGATGGACTGGTGAAAGAACAGATGAATTGATCAACAGAACTGAAAAGGCAGCCTGGGCACAGACCCACATATAGTCAACTGATTTTTGATAAAGGAACAAAGGCAACTCAATGAGGAGGATTAGTATTTTCAACACATGATACCAAAACAACTGATTCCAACTGCAAAAAAGGCAATCCTAGATACAGAACTTCCATATCTCACCCAAATTAATTAAAAAATGGCTTACAGACTTAAATGCCCACTGGCAAACTATAAAAATACTAAGAGATTATATAGGAGAGAATTCTATGTGGTCTTGGGTTGTGAGATGACTTAGCTATAAAACCAGTATCATGATCTATGAGTGAAAACATTGGTAAGGCGAACCTCACTGAAATTAAAAACTTCTGAGGTGCCTGGGTGGCTTGGTTGGTTGAGGATCTGACACTTCATCTCAGCTCAGGTCTCGATGTCAGTGTTTGTGAGATAGAGCCCTGAATCAGCAGGGAGCCTGCTTGGGATTCTCTCTCTCCCTCTCTCTCTCTCTGGCCCGCCCCCACTCACACATGCTCTCTAAATAAATAAACAAACATTTAAAAAAGCAATTAAAAACTTCTCTGTTAACGACACTCTTCTAACAATGAAAAGACAACACAAAAACTGAAGAAAATATTTTAAAATACAAATCTAATAAAGGCCTAGTATCCAAAATACTAAACTCTTACAACTCAAAAATAAGAAAACAAACAATCCAATTTAAAAAGGGACAAAATATCTGAACAGACGCCTCACCAAAGCAGCAATACAGATGGCAAAAAAGCAGAGGAGAAACAGTCGACATCAGATATCAGCAGGGAAATACAAGTTAAAACAGCTAAAACACCTATGAGCACAGCCAAAATCCAAATCACTGAAAACATCAAATCCCAGCAAGGAACTCTTTCTCATTGTGGACGGAGGTGCAAAATCGTATAAATACCTTAGGAGCCAATTTTACAATTTCTCACAAAATTGAACATACTCTTACCATATGATCTAGCAATTCTGCTCCCAGAGGAGTTGAAAACTCACATCCATACAAGAAATTGCTCCTGAATAATTAGAGAAGCTTTATTTATAATTGTCAAAACTTGGAAGCAACCAAGAGGTTCAATAGGCAAATGGGCCAACAAACACTGGTGCATGTGTACAATGAAATCTTATTTAGGGATAAAGGAAAAATGAGCTATCAAGCCACACAAAGACATGAGGGAGCTTAACTGTATATTTCTAAGTGAAAGAAACTAATTGGAAAAGGCTATAAAACTTCTAGAGGTAATGTAGGAAAAAATCTAGGTGACCTTGGGTTTTGATTTTGGTTTGTGTGTGTGTGTGGGGGGGGGGGGGGTTGTTGTTGTTGTTTTTGGTTTTGCTGGTTTTAGTTTTCGAGTAAGAGACAAGTTTATGGATAATAGTATGGAACAGAGTGGGTCGATGTCAGGGCTTGTAGTAATGAGCTTCCCAGTAATAGACAAACAGACAGGAATAGTCCAGACAGATAAGCAGACAGACAGACAGAGGGACAGGAAAACAAAGCTGAATGGGTAAGAGGCCAGGACCAGCCTCCGCACCTGTCGATGGGCTTCAGATCCAGTTCTGCCCTAGAGACCTAGAATACGGGCAGGGCTGGCATGAGCCTCAGTTCTCATAGTGTTCATTCTCTTCACTCTATCTCCTCACTCCTTGAAGCCACGGGACGTTTTCCCTGTGGTTTCCTAGACTATGGAACAGTTGTTCCAGGAGTACAGGGACACAAAGGGCCAAATGTCTTGGAGACTCCCTGGGGAGGTAGAGGCCTGGGTGATGTGGGGTTAACAGCAACAAGGGGGAGAATACACTCAGTAGGACCTCTGTGTCTGGAAAATGTCCCCCACACCCTGTCCACCACACCAACATGGTGGGGTAAATAAAGTTTCAAGGGTAATTCTAACTTTATAAATTTCTGGAACATGTGAAACTATAGACATAGTAAGGAAGATCAGTGATTGCCAGGGACGTGGGAGAGGGAGGGAGGGAGGGAGGGAGGGAGGGAGGGAGGGAGGGAGGGAGGAAGGGGGTGGGTGAATAGGTTGAGCACAGGGAATATTCAGGGCAATGAAACTATAGTGTATAATATTGTAGCTATAGGTCATTACACATATGTGAAAATCTGTAGAATGTACAACACCAGGAGTAAGCCCTAATGTACTCTACAGACTTTAATAATAAAGTGTTAAGGGGCACCTGGGGGCCTCAGTTGAGCCTCCAACTTCGGCTCAGGTCATGATCTCACAGTTCATGGGTTTGAGCCCCATGTTGGGCTCTGTGCTGACAGCTCAGAGCCTGGAGCCTGCTTCAGATTCCGTGTCTCCCTCGCTCTCTGCCCCTCCCCCACTCGCATTTTTTTCTCTCTCTCAAATGAACATTAAAATTAAAAAAAATAATAATAATAAATAAATAATAATACTGACTCCTCAATTACAAAAAAGTGTGCCACAGTAATGTAAAATATTACTAATCATGGAAACTTGATGTGGGAGGTATATGGGAACTGTGTGCATTCTGCTCATTTTCTCTGTAAACCTAAAACTGCTAAAAAATAAAGTATTAATTTAAAAAATACTAAAAAATACAACTATACACAGTATAGAAATTATGGAGCTAATATAGAATTTTCCTTATTTTCTTTAATTCACTCAATTGCCTAGTTTTGAAAGGTTTATTTATTTTTGACAGACAGAACAAGAGCAGGGGAGGGGCAGAGAGAGAGAGAGAGAGAGAGAGAGAGAGAGAGAGAGAGAGAGAGAGACAGGGACAGAGGATCTGAAGCTGGCTCTGTGCTCACAGCAGAGAGCCTGATGTGGGGCTTGAACTCACGAAATGTGATATCATGACCTGAGCCAAAGTCAGAAACTTAACTGACTGAGCCACCAGATGCCCCCACTCATTTACCTATTTTATTGGAAAAACATAAATGTCTCATTCATTTCAACACCAATTAAGCACTATTCAAATGGTCACTTGGTCTTCTAAACACATTCGCTCTCTCTTTTCTCCCTTGTCTCATTCCATCAAGCTTTCTACTTCCAGTATTGGACATTTTAAAAAGTCAGGTGGCACACAATCTCTTACCTTACAAAGGTCAACTACTTACCCCAATTTCCTCTAAAGAAACCAAGCATCTTTGCCTGATCAGAGGCAGATTCCCCTGATCAAAGTAGCAGGTATGTTAAGCTAGCAGTTTTCTAGAACTGAGCCTCACAACACAGGTAATAAAAATGTCCTTCCAATGGTATCAAAATTTCTTCAAGCTCTCTCTGCCCCACCCCTTCTTCCACATCTCACTACTCTCTCCATGAGGATCCCTTGCCACTCCTCCTAAACACCAGGGACACTCCCAACTTGGAGTGTTGCACTGTTGTTTTTTTTTTTTACTCTCTCTCTCTGTTTGAAATGTTCTCCCATCTCGGCCCCCATATTTGCATGGCTCGCTCCCTGGTCTCTTTCAAGAGTTGGGTCAAAATTTACATTCTCAGTGTGGCCTCCTCTGACTATACCCAGCTCTACCAATCCTCTTACTTGGCCACACTTTTGTTACATGGTCTTTGCAAAGACTACCCAACCTACTTATTTATCACATTTCCTGTTTAATGTCTGTCTCATCATAGCATATCCTCTTGGGGCAGGGAATTTGTTTTGTTTACTTAGGTATGCCTAGAATACTGTCCTGCACATAGTAAGTGCTCAGTAAACATTTGCTAAAAATGAAAGAATAGAAAAGTTCAAGATTTAAGAACTTTAGGGTTGGAAAGCCATTTCAGAGACTTGCTAGTCAATAACTTCAGAGGGGACCAGGGAGAACGCCTGACTCATTAGTCAGTGATGGAAGCAGAATCCCATGTTTCTCATTGTGCAGTTTCTACCTTAGCAGATTCACTATTTTATCTGAAAAAGAAATATATCTACTTCTAAGAACCAAGATTTTTCAGGTACTGCAGTGAGAGTTACCAATGTTCTCATCACTAAGTTTACAAATAATTGCTTGTTCACAGTAAAACATCACCACAGCTTTTTGGGCTTGGAGGTTACTGAGTTATAAATAACTTATGGTGTCTTAAAACACGGAATTTACCATAGGTTAAGTAGAGGAATGAGTGGCTAAAAAATGAACAACAATAACAATGAACAACCCCTCCCCCCCCCCCAAAAAAAAAACAAACTTGGAACAATCAGAATTTGAATTGAAGAACAATCTACATTTCAGCTCTGTCTTTAAAAGTTGAAGAAATATATCACTCTTTTCTCTTTGTCTTTCTCATTTGAGATAGGAGATACAGAACCCCAGCCTGTTATCTAATATCTCAAAGAAAATAAAATAACTTCATTCACATGGAGTCATTGTTAACATTCAAAAGGACTACCCAAAATTGGTTGGTGATTATTTGTGCTATAGGGAGGCATTTCTGGTCATCTATTTCATATTTAAAAAGCATGAAGCCTTGCTTTAGTGTTTAAGTTACCTAGCAATAAGAAGGCTGAACCTTCTTATTATGATCAGGGGCTAGAACCTGATTCTAATCCTGGCCATGCCAATATTAATTGGATGTATTAGGCTGAATTATTTAATCTCTTTCAACTTTGATTTCTTCTCTATTAAGCAGAAGAAATATTAATCCTTATTTGATAAGTACAAATTAAAATAATGTATATAAAGTAAGTACCCTTCCTTTTTATGATTTATTATTCATGTGTGTGCTATTAAATACCCTATTTTGCCTATTCTAAAAAAAGATTTAATGTATCAGGATAAGTATGTTAAAGAGAATGTTAACTGGATGACTTCATTATGAAAAGCTGATATTCTTTCATGGAATTTGAAAAAATGATTTCAGGATGCAATTTCAGGTTTTTCAGATCTTTTACAAAAGCACTTTAAATAAAGGGAACAAGAACCAGAGAGTTTTGGAAATATTCTAAGTTTCCAGTCATTAGTAACTTAGAAAGCTGGGTCTGGGACACAGGTTTCCTATATTCCAGTTGATTACTTTTCCTGAAAATCACTCAGTTTTCAATAAACAGCACAGGCTACATCAGAGAAGGATTTGCTGAGAAAAATTACAGCTACTATCCATGTAGCAATTGAAATGGCTGATTTGTATGTAGTTCTACAACATTAACTTCACTTTCTTTGAAAGGGGCAGACTATTTAGGAGTAATCAGAAATAAAGAAACAACCAAATGTTTCTTAATAGCAGAATGACCTGGGTGGCATTCAGTATTAGGCTGATGCTCACACATGTTTTTCTCACCTAACAGTATCACTGTACAGATCAACTTCAAAATGCTTTCCAAATAACTTCTCTCAAAGTGAAGGAGAATTTACCCTGCAGAACAGCAAAGAGGAAAAAAATGGAACTGTGACCTGATTTACTTTTAGAGTATTCTGCAAAATTGTAAATATATGGAAAAAAATGGTCTCTGGTTCTGATGGCTAACTGAAAACATATATTTACCTTATATTCCTCAAAAATATTCCACCACAAAGACAGGAAAAATCCTGAAATAAATCCACAGAACCACTGGAAAATCATGGGTACAGGTACCAATATACAAAAAAAAAAAAAAATAGTTTTTTAATGACTTTCTGCAAGTTTTAAACCAATGGGAAACTGGGGGCACCTGGATGGCTCAGTCGGTTGAGCGTCCGATTTCAGCTCAGGTCATGATCTCACAGTTGGTGGGTTCGAGCCCCGCATCAGGCTCTGTGCTGACCTCCTGCTCAGAGCCTGGAGCCTGCTTCAGATTCTGTGTCTCCTTCTCTCTCTGCCCCTCCCCTGCTCACGCTTTGTCTCACTCTGTTTCTCAAAAATAAATAAATGTAAAAAAAAAAAAATTTAAACCAAAGGGAAACTGATAAAAATACACAAAATTGAGACACTTACAAACACATAGGTGAAATAAAGATGAACAAGAAAGTGTTCCCAGCAGAATTTCAGAATAACCCGAACTGGTGGAGAACAAATTGAAGGAGCTGTGCATGTGTCACCAAATTAATCAAAGAACTTTCTAAAAACCTAGATTAGGGGCGCCTGGGTGGCTCAGTCGGTGAAGCGTCCGACTTCGGCTCAGGTCACGATCTCGCGGTCCGTGAGTTCGAGCCCCGCGTCGGGCTCTGTGCTGACGGCTCAGAGCCTGGAGCCCGTTTCAGATTCTGTGTCTCCCTCTCTCTCTGCCCCTCCCCCGTTCATGCTCTGTCTCTCTCTGTCTCAAAAATAAATAAATGTTAAAAAAATAAAAATAAAAAATAAATAAAAACCTAGGTCAATCCTTTGTGTGAGAAGCTGTTGATTCTAGCATTCATAGCTAGAACACCCAGGGCGGGTAAACTCACTCATGAGTTTCCACGAGGGGACAAAGGGACCCCAGAAGTGAGATGATAGTCTCTTATGACTGCTATGAAGAACTTTACCTTCTCCAACAAATAAAGAAGCTACCAGTGCACCTTTACACTAGAGCAAAAAACCAGAGATCTTGAATCAGAACACGTATTCCCTGCTCAGGGAACAAAGTTTCCTATTGAGCCTGAGGCAATAAAATACATACAGTAATAGTATTCAGCCTAGATTTATCTACATATAGGAACAGAAAACTGATAGTAAATAACCTGAGAATGGAGAAAAATTCTTAAGGAGAGACATTATATTCAACAGAATACTGAACACCATGAGGATGGCTGCTAACAGAATAAATGGGAAAGAAAATAAAGAAATATCATTAATTTCCTTGCGATATTTGGGCATCCATCATTTCTATAAAATAGAACAGGCTGATAGGAAAAAGAAGCATTTAGAGTTCCTAGAAATTAACAAAATTATTGCTAAAACAAAACCCTCAGAGAACTGACTAGCAGAATCAATGCAGATTAAATTCCAAACAGTAGATTGGAAAATGAAACAAAGCGATCCTTCTAAGACCACAATACCAGAGAACCAAGACAGGGAAACTTTGAGAATATTTATGAAGGGTTAGCAAGGATAGATACAGAATTTTCCACATGTATTTCATAGACTTTTCTAGAAGAAGATAATCAGATAAATTACAGATGAAAATCTCCCTGAGATGAAAAATAAGGACCCATCCAATTTCTGTAGGGATTTATGAACTCCAAGGATAAAAAGAATATTTACCCACTTCCTGAGAGAAAAGTAAAATATGTAAAAATCCTGGAGGGGAAATAATCAGACATTGGTCTTCTATAAGGCAGGTGGATAATGGATGTTAGAATACATTGCAGCAACGCCTTCAATTACTTAAGAAAAACTAATTTCGAACCAAGAACAATCAAATCACCTTTGTAATATAGGTGTGTGTTTGTATGTGTATATATACACATACACACATACACATTTATTTTCAATTAGGAACTAAAAAAGTGTACCACCCATGCACAGTTTCTGAAATGTATGAGCAAAACATGTTAGGACTGAATAGGCCCCCACACAGAGCTCATATATTGACCCCTAAACCTCAGTACTTTAAAAGATGACTGTATTTGCAGATAGGGCCTTTAAAGAGGAGAGTACATTAAAAAGAGAAAATTAAGATGGGCCTTAATCTAATCTTGCTGGTGTCCTCATAAGAAGAGGAAATTTGGACACAGGAAGACATATGGGGGACACACACAGAGGAAACAACATGAGGCCATGTCTAGAAGGCAATCATCTGTATGCCAAAGAGAGAGGACTCAAGAAATCAAACCTGCCTATACCTTGATTTTGGACCACTAGCCTCCAGAAGTGTGAGAAAATAAATTTCTGTTGCATAAATCACCCAGTCTGTGGTATTTTGTTAAGGCAGCCCTGGCAAAGTAATATACCTTCTCAAACAAAAATGAGCTTCTAACCTCTCGCCATATATACACAAAATGAATTATAAGTGGCTTAATTAGTAAAGTCTAGAAACCAAAATTATGTAGTAATAACTAAAACTAATGAGAATATTTTGTTACTTTATGACAGGAAAGGGCTTCCTAAGCCAAGCATTAAAATCAGGGTCTATAAGACATTGACAGCTTTCTCAAAATAAAAACGTAAAAGAAGGCTGCTTTATCTTTGACTATGTTAATTTTTTTTTCTTTAAGAAGTCATATTCAGCTTGGGACTCAGACTTCTAGGCAAAGCTGACTTTTGGTTCTTCCTCAAGGTGACTTTGCACCGAGTCCGTTTGTAGGCAGGTGTAAGAAATACCTTCTCCGGCAAATTCCCACATCTCTGTCTTAAAACTGTGACTTGATTTTAATATTTAGCAGCACAGCTCTTTGACTTGAGGTCACTCTTCTTTTGATGCTCTTATTATATTCTAGAGGGAAAGTCTAATTTGAAGGTCAGCTTCGATTACCTCCATCTCTCAAGCGTCAACCACTGCATTCTCTGTGGTACTTTTCCAGCCTCATCATTTATCATTTAATAGCAACTTAGGCAGTGTTTTTACCACCCCAAAGTTAATTTTTCTATATTCTACAATGGAAGATCCACAGCACAAGTCAGCACAGAGCTATCAAAGTATCATTGCTGGGGCACCTGGGTGGCTCAGTCGGTTGGGCGTCCGACTTTGGCTCAGGTCATGATCTCACGGCTTGTGAGTTCAAGCCCTGCATCCGGCTCTGTGCTGACAGCTCAGAGCCTGAAGCCTTCTTCAGATTCTAGATTCTGTGTCTCCCTATTTCTGCCCCTCCCCTGCTCACACTCTGTCTCTCAAAAATGAATAAACATTAAAAAAATTTTATTTAAAGTATCATTGCTGTAAACATCTGCATGCCTACCTTTGCTAGGCTGTTCACATAAGCCTGTGATTCTTACTATGTGAGAGGTAACACGTGTGTGTTTGACCCACTCTCCTATATGTAGCCAATCACAGGGGCCTAAGTGGTAAACTACCTAACAAAATGCCTGGCACACGGATATCATCTTACCTTTCTCTTCTAATCAATGAGACCTATCAAATTAAAATAAAGGATACTGATATTATATAGGAAGACACTTGAGTCTATTCTCAGGGAGGACATTGTTAAAAAAATACAACGGTTCAGGGCGCATGGGTGGCTCACTCAGTTGGTTAAGCGGCTAACTTCTGCTCAGGTCATGATCTCGCGGTTGGTGCGTTTGAGCCCTGCATCAGTCTCTGTGCTGACAGCTCAGAGCCTGGGGCCTGCTTCAGATTCTGCATTTCCCTCACTCTGCCCCTCCCCTGCTCACACTGCCTCTCTCTCTCAAAAATAAATAAAAATTAAAAAATAAAAGTTAATCACTAGAAACAACAGAAAAGAAGGATTAAATGATACGTAAGACAAATACCTTAGGCATCCCCCATGGCATCTCACACACACTACACATTTAAGGAGGCACATCTGACCATTTAAATAACGATTATGTCATTTTTTTGTAAAACTTGCAATTCAATCTGAATTTATTCTGAAAAATACAATACGCAGAATTATAAAATATGCAAAGTACCTTTTAGAGAATAACTATTGGTGTAAAATAAAATATGACTTTGGGTTTTTTTAATGTTCATTTTTAATGTTTGAGAGAGACAGACAGTGCAAGCAGGGGAGGGGCAGAGAAAGAGGGAGACACAGAATCTGAAGGAGGCTTCAGGCTCTGAGTTGTCAGCACAGAGCCCGATGTAGGGTTCCAACCCATGAACCGTGAGATCATGACCTGAGCCGAAGTTGGACACTTAACCAACTGAGCCACCCAGGTGCCCTGAAAATATGAGTTTTAATAATAAAAATATAGAGCATAAAATGTACCATAAAAGTAACCATCTAGTTCTAAGAGGCAGTGTAGCAAAGTAATTAAAAGTGCAGATTGGAGCCACTGGATCTGGGGACACCCTGGCCTGCCATCTCCTAGCTCTATGACCTTTCACAAGTTCCTGGAGCTTTCTTGATCTCATTTTCCTCCTGTGTTAAAATGTACATAATGTCGGGAGTTCCGGAAGATGGCGGCGTAGGAGGACGCTGGGCTCACCGCGCGTCCTGCCGATCACTTAGATTCCACCTACACCTGCCTAGAGAACCCAGAAAACCGCCAGAGGATTAGCAGAACGGAGTCTCCGGAGCCAAGCGCAGACGAGAGGCCCACGGAAGAGGGGAGGAAGGGCGGCGAGGCGGTGCGCACTCCACGGACTGGCGGGAGGGAGCCGGGGCGGAGGGGCGGCTCGCCGGCCAAGCAGAGCCCCCGAGTCGGGCTGGCAAAAGCGGAGGGGCCGGACGGACTGTGTTCCGACAGCAAGCGCGACTTAGCGTCTGGGAGGTCAGAAGTTAACAGCTCTGCTCAGAAAGCGGGAAGGCTGGAGGACAAAGGGAGGGAGAGCTGCTGAGCCCCCGGACAGCAGAGCTCAGCTTGGCGGGGAACAAAGGCGCTCGCCAGCGCCATCTCCCCCGCCCATCCCCCAGCCAAAATCCCAAAGAGAACCAGTTCCTGCCAGGGAACTTGCTCGCTCCGCGCAAACACCCAACGCTGTGCTTCTGCGGAGCCAAACCTCCGGCAGCGGATCTGACTCCCTCCCGCTGCCACAGGGCCCCTCCTGAAGTGGATCACCTAAGGAGAAGCGAGCTAAGCCTGCCCCTCCCGCCCCCGTGCACCTTGCCTACCAACCCCAGCTAATACGCCAGCTCCCCAGCACCACAAGCCTGGCAGTGTGCAAGTAGACCAGACGGGCCACACCACCCCACAGTGAATCCCGCCCCTAGGAGAGGGGAAGAGAAGGCACACACCAGTCTGACTGTGGCCCCAGCGGTGGGCTGGGGGCAGACATCAGGTCGGACTGCGGCCCCGCCCACCAACTCCAGTTATACACCACAGCACGGGGGAAGTGCCTTGCGGATCCTCACCACTCCAGGGACTGTCCAAAATGACCAAACGGAAGAATTCCCCTCAGAAGAATCTCCAGGAAATAACAACAGCTAATGAACTGATCAAAAAGGATTTAAATAATATAACAGAAAGTGAATTTAGAATAATAGTCATAAAATTAATCGCTGGGCTTGAAAACAGTATACAGGACAGCAGAGAATCTCTTGCTACAGAGATCAAGGGACTAAGGAACAGTCACGAGGAGCTGAAAAACGCTTTAAACGAAATGCAAAACAAAATGGAAACCACGACGGCTCGGATTGAAGAGGCAGAGGAGAGAATAGGTGAACTAGAAGATAAAGTTATGGAGAAAGAGGAAGCTGAAAGAAAGAGATAAAAAAATCCAGGAGTATGAGGGGAAAATTAGAGAACTAAGTGATACACTAAAAAGAAATAATATACGCATAATTGGTATCCCAGAGGAGGAAGAGAGAGGGAAAGGTGCTGAAGGGGTACTTGAAGAAATTATAGCTGAGAACTTCCCTGAACTGGGGAAGGAAAAAGGCATTGAAATCCAAGAGGCACAGAGAACTCCCTTCAGACGTAACTTGAATCGATCTTCTGCACGACATATCATAGTGAAACTGGCAAAATACAAGGATAAAGAGAAAATTCTGAAAGCAGCAAGGGATAAACGTGCCCTCACATATAAAGGGAGACCTATAAGACTCGTGACTGATCTCTCCTTTGAAACTTGGCAGGCCAGAAAGGCTTGGCACGATATCTTCAGTGTGCTAAACAGAAAAAATATGCAGCCGAGAATCCTTTATCCAGCAAGTCTGTCATTTAGAATAGAAGGAGAGATAAAGGTCTTCCCAAACAAACAAAAACTGAAGGAATTTGTCACCACGAAACCAGCCCTACAAGAGATCCTAAGGGGGATCCTGTGAGACAAAGTACCAGAGACATCACTACAAGCATAAAACATACAGACATCACAATGACTCTAAACCCGTATCTTTCTATAATAACACTGAATGTAAATGGATTAAATGCGCCAACCAAAAGACATAGGGTATCAGAATGGATAAAAAAACAAGACCCATCTATTTGCTGTCTACAAGAGACTCATTTTAGATCTGAGGACACCTTTAGATTGAGAGTGAGGGGATGGAGAACTATTTATCATGCTACTGGAAGCCAAAAGAAAGCTGGAGTAGCCATACTTATATCAGACAAACTAGACTTTAAATTAAAGGCTGTAACAAGAGATGAAGAAGGGTATTATATAATAATTACAGGGTCTATCCATCAGGAAGAGCTAACAATTATAAATGTCTATGCGCCAAATACCGGAGCCCCCAGATATATAAAACAGTTACTCATAAACATAAGCAACCTTATTGATAAGAATGTGGTCATTGCAGGGGACTTTAACACACCGCTTACAGAAATGGATAGATCATCTAGACACACAGTCAATAAAGAAACAAGGGCCCTGAATGATACATTGGATCAGATGGACTTGACAGATATATTTAGAACTCTGCATCCCAAAGCAACAGAATATACTTTCTTCTCGAGTGCACATGGAACATTCTCCAAGATAGATCATATACTGGGTCACAAAACAGCCCTTCATAAGTTTACAAGAATTGAAATTATACCATGCATACTTTCAGACCACAATGCTATGAAGCTTGAAATCAACCACAGGAAAAAGTCTGGAAAACCTCCAAAAGCATGGAGGTTAAAGAACACCCTACTAACGAATGAGTGGGTCAACCAGGCAATTAGAGAAGAAATTAAAAAATATATGGAAACAAACGAAAATGAAAATACAACAATCCAAACACTTTGGGATGCAGCGAAGGCAGTCCTGAGAGGAAAATACATTGCAATCCAGGCCTATCTCAAGAAACAAGAAAAATCCCAAATACAAAATCTAACAGCACACCTAAAGGAAATAGAAGCAGAACAGCAAAGACAGCCTAAACCCAGCAGAAGAAGAGAAATCATAAAGATCAGAGCAGAAATAAACAATATAGAATCTAAAAAAACTGTAGAGCAGATCAACGAAACCAAGAGTTGGTTTTTTGAAAAAATAAACAAAATTGACAAACCTCTAGCCAGGCTTCTCAAAAAGAAAAGGGAGATGACCCAAATAGATAAAATCATGAATGAAAATGGAATGATTACAACCAATCCCTCAGAGATACAAACAATTATCAGGGAATACTATGAAAAATTATATGCCAACAAATTGGACAACCTGGAAGAAATGGACAAATTCCTAAACACCCACACTCTTCCAAAACTCAATCAGGAGGAAATAGAAAGCTTGAACAGACCCATAACCAGTGAAGAAATTGAATCGGTTATCAAAAATCTCCCAACAAATAAGAGTCCAGGACCAGATGGCTTCCCAGGGGAGTTCTACCAGACGTTTAAAGCAGAGATAATACCTATCCTTCTCAAGCTATTCCAAGAAATAGAAAGGGAAGGAAAACTTCCAGACTCATTCTATGAAGCCAGTATTACTTTGATTCCTAAACCAGACAGAGACCCAGTAAAAAAAGAGAACTACAGGCCAATATCCCTGATGAATATGGATGCAAAAATTCTCAATAAGATACTAGCAAATCGAATTCAACAGCATATAAAAAGAATTATTCACCATGATCAAGTGGGATTCATTCCTGGGATGCAGGGCTGGTTCAACATTCGCAAATCGATCAACGTGATACATCACATTAACAAAAAAAAAGAGAAGAACCATATGATCCTGTCAATCGATGCAGAAAAGGCCTTTGACAAAATCCAGCACCCTTTCTTAATAAAAACCCTTGAGAAAGTTGGGATAGAAGGAACATACTTAAAGATCATAAAAGCCATTTATGAAAAGCCCACAGCTAACATCATCCTCAATGGGGAAAAACTGAGAGCTTTTTCCCTGAGATCAGGAACACGACAGGGATGCCCACTCTCACCGCTGCTGTTTAATATAGTGCTGGAAGTTCTAGCATCAGCAATCAGACAACAAAAGGAAATCAAAGGCATCCAAATTGGCAAAGAAGAAGTCAAGCTTTCGCTTTTTGCAGATGACATGATATTATACATGGAAAATCCGATAGACTCCACCAAAAGTCTGCTAGAACTGATACATGAATTCAGCAAAGTTGCAGGATACAAAATCAATGTACAGAAATCAGTTGCATTCTTATACACTAACAATGAAGCAACAGAAAGACAAATAAAGAAACTGATCCCATTCACAATTGCACCAAGAAGCATAAAATACCTAGGAATAAATCTAACCAAAGATGTAAAAGATCTGTATGCTGAAAACTATAGAAAGCTTATGCAGGTAATTGAAGAAGATATAAAGAAATGGAAAGACATTCCCTGCTCATGGATTGGAAGAATAAATATTGTCAAAATGTCAATACTACCCAAAGCTATCTACACATTCAATGCAATCCCAATCAAAATTGCACCAGCATTCTTCTCGAAACTAGAACAAGCAATCCTAAAATTCATATGGAACCACAAAAGGCCCCGAATAGCCAAAGTAATTTTGAAGAAGAAGACCAAAGTAGGAGGCATCACAATCCCAGACTTTAGCCTCTACTACAAAGCTGTCATCATCAAGACAGCATGGTATTGGCATAAAAACAGACACATAGACCAATGGAATCGAATAGAAACCCCAGAACTAGACCCACAAACGTATGGCCAACTCATTTTTGACAAAGCAGGAAAGAACATCCAATGGAAAAAAGACAGTCTCTTTAACAAATGGTGCTGGGAGAACTGGACAGCAACATGCAGAAGGTTGAAACTAGACCACTTTCTCACACCATTCACAAAAATAAACTCAAAATGGATAAAGGACCTGAATGTGAGACAGGAAACCATCAAAACCTTAGAGGAGAAAGCAGGAAAAGACCTCTCTGACCTCAGCCGTAGCAATCTCTTACTCGGCACATCCCCAAAGGCAAGGGAATTAAAAGCAAAAGTGAATTACTGGGACCTTATGAAGATAAAAAGCTTCTGCACAGCAAAGGAAACAACCAACAAAACTAAAAGGCAACCAACGGAATGGGAAAAGATATTTGCAAATGACACATCGGACAAAGGGCTAGTATCCAAAATCTATAAAGAGCTCATCAAACTCCACACCCGAAAAACAAATAACCCAGTGAAGAAATGGGCAGAAAACATGAATAGACACTTCTCTAAAGAAGACATCCGGATGGCCAACAGGCACATGAAAAGATGTTCAACGTCGCTCCTCATCAGGGAAATACAAATCAAAACCACACTCAGATACCACCTCACGCCAGTCAGAATGGCCAAAATGAAGAAATCAGGAGACTATAGATGCTGGAGAGGATGTGGAGAGACGGGAACCCTCTTGCACTGTTGGTGGGAATGCAAATTGGTGCAGCCGCTCTGGAAAGCAGTGTGGAGGTTCCTCAGAAAATTAAAAATAGACCTACCCTATGACCCAGCAATAGCACTGCTAGGAATTTATCCAAGGGATACAGGAGTACTGATGCATAGGGGCACTTGTACCCCAATGTTTATAGCAGCACTCTCAACAATCGCCAAATTATGGAAAGAGCCTAAATGTCCATCAACTGATGAATGGATAAAGAAATTGTGGTTTATATACACAATGGAATACTACGTGGCAATGAGAAAGAATGAAATATGGCCTTTTGTAGCAACGTGGATGGAACTGGAGAGTGTGATGCTAAGTGAAATAAGCCATACAGAGAAAGACAGATACCATATGGTTTCACTCTTATGTGGATCCTGAGAAACGTAACAGAAACCCATGGGGGAGGGGAAGGGAAAAAAAAAAAAAAAAAAAAAAAAGAGGTTAGAGTGGGAGAGAGCCAAAGCATAAGAGACTGTTAAAAACTGAGAACAAACTGAGGGTTGATGGGGGGTGGGAGGGAGGGCAGGGTGGGTGATGGGTATTGAGGAGGGCACCTTTTGGGATGAGCACTGGGTGTTGTATGGAAACCAATTTGACAGTAAATTTCATATATTAAAAAATAAATAAATAAATAAATAAATTTAAAAAAAAATGTACATAATGTCAGTATCTGCCTCACTGGAGGTTGTGAAGATTAGATTGATCGATCTATCTAATCTATCTATCTATCTAGGACTTCAGTGTATGGCACATAGTAACCATCTGATATTTTTCCCAGTCTTTTTTTTCCCTCTGCTCTTACTATCTTCCTAAATGTCACATTAAAACAAAACAAGACAAAATTCACAAGCATGGTCCCACAAGAACAATAGTTTCCTGAGTGGAACTTCTACATGGTAATTTCCATAGGTTTTAGCAGAAATCATTTGGGTCTAAAACTCAACTCTAAGGTAAAGATCATCTTAACACAGTAGGCTAACTTCTCTGAAATATGAACAATCGGCTTCTTGAAGTCCATTCAGATGTATTAATTCATCTGTTATTGCTGAAGGAAGTTTTAGGAAGTAGTTCATTTTTTTCCCCCTAAGCAATTAGAAATTTCTGTAAATGACAAAAAAATGTTATGAAAAGTATCAGTTCCAAAAGTTCCCTCATTTCCTTTCTGTGTCTTTAAAAATGAGTCTGGAATAATAAAAGGATATCGGTCATTTTTAAAGAAATTCTCTTTTCCTGTGACAAACTTTACTGCTTTTTGTAGATATTAAATAACTCACCTGAATTAGCTAAATTTCAAAACAAGCCAGAAGCTAGGAAGCTGAACTAATGGAACTAAGTAATCTCACGGGAAATTATCTGGTTCACTCAGGGCTCTATTAGCAACGTGGATCAAAATGTGACCAGCACCATTTTAAGGAGTGCTTTTAATTTTGTATGTAGGTAGGTAATTGAAAGATAGAAAAAAACTGACCTAGAAAATAAAGTATGTTCTACTATTATTCTCTTATTTCCCAAGACTTTGAATCAAAGAACACTGATGTCTCTATGAACATTTTATTATTCCGAATATTATCCATTTACTATTCCAAATATTGCTCCTTTAGATCAGGGTTCCTAGTTTCTATAAAACACATGCCTTCTTTATGCAGGCTATTTTGCCAACTTATCAGGCTGGGATAAATCTGATTGTTTGACTTTTTATCCTAAAATGTAATAAAAATCATAATTGAATTTCACCTTGATCTCATTGTACGTGTCTTATCTACTTTGGCTTTATATGCTACTCTTCATTAATACGCTAATAAAATTAGAGCGTGCTTTATTTAGAAAATAATCTATGCCAGTGAAGATCTAAATATTCATCATGTGTAGAAATTGCTTACCAGTTTATCCCTAGACTTCACTGTAAATGAAGCCACATCTTCTCTGCTCTGGACTCCTAGAAATTGTCTTCTAACTTGCCTCCTGTTGCCCTGCTAGGTCTGGCCTCCTCCCACCCACCAGTCCCCACCCCTTCCCACACAGCAGCCAGACAGATCTTTTAAACTTTTGTTTTTTTAAAAAAATTTTTTTTTAACGTTTATTTATCTTTGAGACAGAAAGAGACAGAGCATGAACGGGGGAGGAGCAGAGAGAGGGAGACACAGAATCGGAAGTAGGCTCCAGGCTCTGGGCCATCAGCCCAGAGCCCGACGCGGGGCTCGAACCCACGGACCGTGAGATCGTGACCTGAGCTGAAGTTGGACGCTTAACCAAACTGAGCCACCCAGGCGCCCCTGGATCTTTTAAACTTTCAAATGAGGTTATATTATTCCACAATTTAATACTCTTGCTACGGACTGAACATGTCCCCCCAACCCCAATTCACTATCAAAGCTCCAAACCCCAATGTTTTGATTTTTGGAGGTGGGGTTTTGGGGAGGCAATTAGGTCATTAGGGTAGAGGCCCCATGAATGGGATGAATGTCCTTATAAGAAGAGACATGTGAGAGATGATCTCTCTTTGTGTTAGGTGAGCACACAGCGAGAAGCAACATCTGCAAACCAGGAAGAGGGTCCACACCAGGCACCAAATTGGTCAGTACCTCAAACTTGGACTTCTCAGCCTCTAGAATCGTGAGAAGTAAATTTCTGTTGTTTAAATCACCCAGTACGCAGTAACCTGTAATAGCAGTCCAAGAGGACCAAGACCGTCTCCAATGACTTCCTATGGTTCTTAGAATAAAATCTAATTTCCTGTGTCCCTACAAGACCCCACATACATGAGCTGGATCTTGCCTGTTTCATCATCTCGTTCTCTCTTGTTTATTTTGCTCCTGCTATACTGGCCTTCAGATACCTACGTTGAGCTTTTTCACTAGCCTGTTCTGTCTTCCTAGAACATTCTTACTCCAGATGTTCACAAGGCTGGCTCCTTCTTTTTTTTTTAAGCCTAAAATCAAATGTCATCTTTCTCAGAGAGACTTTCCTACCATTCAGTGTAAAATAACTCTCTCAGCAGACCATGAGTAACTATTTATTACAGAAAACGGTTTTATTTGCTCCAGAGTATTGTATCACAAATTGAGGTTTTCATATTTGCATTTTTTAAAACTGTGTTTTCTGTCTTCCCCAGCTGAAGGGCAAGTTTTTAATAAGTTAATATAAGGAGGACAAATTTAAACTGACTGGGCTTCAGTCAAATTTTTTCATTATGTTACAAGTTAATATCTTCAAAAGATTTGTGTTTTCTTTGGGGCGGGCACTTATACCAGATAGGGCCAAACTAGAAAATATAAACTAATCTAATCTATTTCTTCTTTATTTTGACACTCTAAAAATTTATTATTAATTTTTTTTAATATAATTTATTGTCACGTTAGCTAACATACAGTGTATACACTATGCTCTTGGTTTGGGGGTAAATTCCTGTGATTCATTGCTTACATACAACACCCAGTTCTCATCCCAACAAGTGCCCTCCTTAATGCCCACCACCCATTTTCCCCTCTCCCCGCCCCCCCCCCCCCCACCAACCCTCAGTTTGCTCTTTGTATTTAAGAGTCTTTTATGGTTTGTCTCCCTCTCTGTTTGAAACTATTTTCCTCTTCCCTTCCCCCATGGTCTTCTGTTAAGTTTCCCAAGCTCCACATGTGAGTGAAAACATGATATCTGTCTTTCTCCGACTGACTTATTTTACTTAGCAAAATACCCTCCAGTTCCATCCATGTTGCTGCAAATGACAGGATTTCATTAGAGAAATCTTAATGTAGAGAACTGGTCACAAAGCATATGGAAAAGGTGAGAAATCACCAAGGAAATCATGAAGTATTCTAGGAACATAGTCTCACTTCTAAAACTAGAGTCAAAGGGAGGTAGTCACTGAAACTGAGTTGCTTAGAAGATGGAGTCTGGCAGCCACACTTAGTGGAGGGAGGGCTTGTCTGGGTCATAAATGGAATGCAGTTAGAAACTCAGCCTAGACAAAGGACATGAGAAAGGAGGGGAAGGGTAGAACAGGAGGAGGAGGAAGAGGAGGGAGAAAGGAGGAAGAGGGGGAGGAAAGGATACGGGGAGGAGAAAGGCCTGTCTAGTCTTCCTGCTCTCAGATCTTTGGCCAGTGCCTTCCACTGGCCAAACCCATGCAGGAAAGCAGAGAGCAAAGGAGCTTGGGAAGTGGAATTCTCTGGGATACAGAACAAAACACAGAAGGGCTAGGGATGCCTAGCGCTTAATACAATTACATAAAATTTGTGCGGACCAGAAAGCATCCTACCACAAACTACAATTTTAAATCTCTCTTAGGAGTGCCTTGCTATTTGTATTGCCTCCTAGGCTCTCTACTAAAAATCTTCACCTTAGGTATTTTCTTTGCCATATCCTTTCTAAAGGATTTATGTAATTAACTTAAGAAATAGTTTCAGGGGCACCTGAGTGGCTCAGTTGGTTAAGCATCCGACTTCGGCTCAGGTCATGATCTCACAGTTTGTGAGTTTGAGCCCCGCGTTGGGCTCTGTGCTGACAGCTCAGAGCCTGGAGCCTGCTTCAGATTCTGTATCCCTCTCTGGTTCTGTCCCTCCCCCACTCACGTTCTGTCTCTCTGTCAAGAATAAATAAACATTAAAAAATGTTAAAAAAAAGTTTCAGACGAGCATAATTATACCATGTGCTTCAGAACCACATACATATACATATATAAATATATAAATGTATATGTGTATATACACACACACACACACACACACACATATATATACACACAAGATTTTCCAGACCAATAGTTGACAAAGTGAGACTTTTCCTTATGCTCATCAGCGACATAAGGATACATCATGAAAACAATTTCTCTTAGATTTCTGTTACACTTAGGACTTTTCAGTAGCAAGTAACAAAAAGAGAATTTTATTGGCTCAGACACAGTAGGATCCAGGATTTGAACAGAGCAAAAACCATTCTGTTTCTTCCTCTTTCTTCAGTCAGAGTCCTTCTCTGGATTAGCTTCTTTCTCAATATCTCTCCCCACGTTGGGAAAGATGGCCTCCAATAACCCAAATCCAGCCTACAACCTTGTGCCTTATAATACAGAAGAAAGACAAATCCTCCTATCACCTGCACCAACTATTGGAGAAGGCTATGCCTTGAGTCAGCTGTCGGGGTGGGAAAAGCAACCTACAATGATGGTCAACCCTATCAAAACAATTTGTAGTACGGGAGGGTGATTTCTCCACAAGAGGCAGATGTCAGGCTTTATAATTTCCCCTATTCTTCTCAGGAGACCTGTCTGAAGATTACCTGGAGCATAAAAGCATTGCTACACTTACCTGCCGCTCTCTGGTTAGAAAAAACTATAGTCACCAAGAGCAAGGTCTCAAAAATCAAGACTTGAGGGCAATGTTTCTTTTCAAAGTTTACATATTTATAGAAACATGGCTAAAAGCAATGGGTAATGGAAATAGCTGTCTTAGGATTTCACATATGAATTTGGTGGTGGGGGGGGGGTCTTTTAGTCTGTAGTACTAACTAGCTGGTGAACAGCTACAAGAAATAAGGATGCTCTTGGGGCGCCTGGGTGGCTCAGTCGGTTAAGTGTCCGACTTCGGCTCAGGTCATGATCTCACGGTTCGTGAGTTCGAGCCCCACGTTGGGCTCTGTGCTGACAGCTCAGAGCCTGGAGCCTGCTTCACATCCTGTGTCTCCCTCTCTCTCTCTGCCCCTTCCCTGCTCATGCTGTGTCTCTCTCTGTCTCAAAAGTAAGTAAACATTAAAAAAAAAAAAGAAATAAGGATGCTCTTTTTGAATAAAGAGCATTTTAACATAAACAATAGACTAATCTACTGAGTTTTCATATATTGTATATAAAAACAATGAAAAAAAAAATCCAAAATCCTCACAAGATCTTCATTTACTCACCTTCTGAAACTGTTAATAATGAATCTCTCTCTGTTGTTTTTTACTGGTTTCTCTTTAGGAAAATAGACATCCATGTAGAATCAGTACAAATTCTCTATATTTTTACTTGAAAAGCTCTCTTTTCTATCAACGGCTAGTTTTTGTATTGTAAAATTGGGGAAAATACTCTACTTCATGAGGTGAATGGAAGAATCAAAAGGGAGAGTGCACACAAAGTTTAAATACCCAGCCTGAAAGATAGGAATCACTTACCAACTGCTATTGTTTACAAGGGACAATGTTTGAGATAAAGTCAATGATTCCAATTATATTTATTCAGACAACAGGTGGTTGTATAATTACAAAGCAATAATACCAGGTTCTGTGTTCTGATGTATAATCTTTCAATTAGAAATCAAGATTTCAAAATTGCTTCTGGCTGATTGAAAAGCTTGCTGATATTTCATATGATGAACTAAAAATGTAGCAACCTGCTTCTTCAAAGACATTTGTGTTTGAGGCAGATTCTTGTCTTAAATTAATCAAAAAGGGAGCAAGCCTACTGTTTTTAGGGTAAGCTGACATATGCTGAAGATCTTAAATGTCTTTGCCTTTACCTTGTTTGGGGAAGAAAATTCTTTTTATCATTATCCCTCCCATCACAGTTCTTCATTTTCCCTATCTAAATTGTTAGTAGAGGACGCATGCACAATATGCCCATACTCTTTTATCTCTAGATGATCTTTTAAATAGCATGCACCATAATTGAGTTCAGGTGGCAGCCATGAATGAGATAAATCTTGAATGAGATTAAGATGAATGACAGGACTGCTTGCCAAAGTCCCACTGTCCCAGAAAGAAACGAGAGATTAATGGAATCAGCATTGGTGTTGTGTGATTTAACAAGAAAAAACGTTTAAACACATTCTATGAATATTTCAGTGAAACAGAAATCTCTCCCTTCCTTCTGTACCTTTAATATCCCCATATTCCTGGGATCAACCATGTAGAACCAGAACCGAACAGTACACACTCCGAGGCTTGCTGGAAAGTACTGGGAAGTAGTGATTCTTGCCGTGTAGCCTTCTTTGGGGCCAGATGAGTTGACATACAGGAAGTGCTGGCCACTACCTTGAAACAGATGAATGCAACACTATCAGTACAATGATATGTGTTATAGCATGAGGAAGAATATATTTAAACCATGTGCAAATTTCACCCCCCCACACACAATTAAACACAACTCATTTTCTTTCTGTGGAGTCATATATCAATAGGGTTCAATTCTTTTGGACCAAAAAAGAAGAAAAAGAAAGTCACTACGATTATATGATTCACAAAATTCACCTCAATAGGTGACTCTTGAATTAAGTGATCAGATATTTCTGTTGACTCTGAAGGTCTATTCCTTTTCTTCTAATTTGCTCAAACCTGTCAGTTTCAAGTAAGTAAAATATTTTGTATGCTGTGAGTAGAGCAGGGACACAGGGTATTAGAGGCTGATTGGTACTGTATCTCATTTTCAGTTGCTCTGATTCCCACACTGATCAGAATAGTAGTGAATGTAATGGAGTACAGTAAAAAAACATATATATATATAATTCTAAAAGTAACCATACTATTTTTTTCTTAGTGATAACTTCTTTTCTCCTCAACTGCATCAGTATGTGAAATATCTCTTCATTTAAACACCAATGGATCTTTTTTTCTACAGACATCATTGTCATAATTCATCATAGCTGCTATTCCTTTCATGGCTTTTACTATGAAAGAATGAAAAAAATATATATATATATAAGTATAAATATATATATATATAAGTATAAATATATATATATATATACACACATACACCTTTATATAACCTATATAACCTATATATAAATATATATAATATAAATATATATAAATATATATAAATATATATATATATATATATATATATATATATATATATATATATACCTTTTCTTAGGTTAAATATTTGTAGCTTTAAATCAAAGCTATTAAAATATTTTCCAATTAAAGGTATTCCTTTTTTCCTGTGACATTTTAGTATTGTTACTGAGATACATGGTTTCAAACCATGAATTGTGAATTAATAGTACAAGAGGCTTCTGTTATGAAGCTTTTCTATTTAAGAGCTGGTTGTCAGGTAAATTTAGTACCCTCTGAGGAATCAGTATGTTAGTTACCTTTATCTGCCCCAACACTGAATTCTTCAATGGAAGGAACACTCATGCATTACACCCTTGAATAGAGTTAAAAATAGAAGTAGCCAGAGTGAATTGCAGAGGAGAGTTAGGTGACCACATTCGCACCAACTGATGCCCTGAGTTTCTGCCTGTTCGTGTTCATAGAGAACATTATTTCACCATATGGATTGTTGGTAAATACAAATATGTGGCAAATGAGACAGCCTGGTTGTAGTCCTCATACGGCCTAAATAGAGATGAAAGCCTTAAGGGATTGCTTGATCTTGTGCCCATTAAAAAAAAGTAATAATAATGGGCTATATGTTTTTGAGCAGTTTTAAGCTTAAAGGAAGTTGAAAGGAATCACAGAGTTCTCTATACTCCCTCCTCCTCCTCCTCCTCACTACCACATGTAATTCGCCTATTATTAACACCTTGCATTAGTGCAGTACATTTGTTACAGTTAATGAATGAGCCAACATTGATGCATAATATTAAGTAAAGTCCATAGTTTACATTAGGGTCCATTCTTTCCCTTGTGTATTCCACGGACTTTGACAAATTTATAATGACATGCATCCACCATTACAGTACCTGTGTTCCACCTCTTCATCTTTTCCTCCCTCTCTCCCCACCAAACACCTGGCAACTGATCTTTCAAGTATATCCATTGTTTCATCTTTTTATTCTGCCATATAGTTGGAATTATACAGTATGTAGCCTTTACAGTCAGCTTCTTTCACTTAGCAATATGCATCTAAAGTTTTTCCATATCTTCTTGTGGCTTGCTAGCTCATTTCTTTTTATCACAGACTGAATAATACTCCTTTGTATAGATATACCTCTGTTTGTTTATTCATTCACCTATGAAGAACATCTTGGTTTCTTCTAAGCTTTAGCAATGATGAATAAAGCTCTGAGAGCCACGGTGTGCACATTTCTGTGTAAACATAAGTTTTCAATTCGTTTGTGTATATAATAAGGAGCACAAGTATTGGATCTGATAGTAAGAGTATGTTTAGTTCTGTAAAAAACTGCCAACTTGTCTTCCAAAGTTGGCTGTACCATTCTGCACTCCCATGAACAATGAAGGAGAGTCCTCATTCCCCTTTATCCTCATCATCATTTGGTGTTGTCCGTGTTCTGGATTGCAGCCACTGTAATAGGTATGCACTGGTATCTCATTTTCATTTCAACTTGCATTTTCCTGATAACATCTTGTCACCATTTTTGTTCTTATACTTCTCTGCCACTTGTATATGTTCTTCAATAAGGTATGTGCTCAGATCTTTAGTCTATGCTTTATTGGGGTTGTTTTTTTATTGTTATGTTTAAGCATTCTTTTTACATTTTGGGCACAGTGCTTTCTCAGATATGTGTTTGCAAATTTTCTCCCAGTTGCTGTCTTATCTTTTATTTTTTCTTAACAGTGTCTTATACAGACCAGAAGTTTTCATTTATTTTTTTTTCCAATTTTGAGAGAGAGAGAAAGAGTGCATGTGAGCAGGGGAAAGGGGTGGAGGGAGTGAGAGAAAGAATCCTAAGGAGGCTCCATGCTCCTTGCAGAGCCTGACATAAGGCTTGATCCCACGACTCTGGGATCATGACCTAAGCCAAAATCAAGAGTTGGATGTTCAACTGACTGAGTCACCCAGGTGCCCCTAGAAATTTTACTTTTAATGAAGTCCAACTCACAAACTCTTTTTCATTCACAACTGTGGTAATGCATCTGAAAAATCATCACCAAACCCAAAGACACCTAAATGTTCTCCAATTTTGTCTTTTAGGAGTTTTATAGTTTTACATTTTACTTTTAGGTTTATAATCCACCTTGGTTAATTTTCATGAAAATTTTAAGTTCTGTGTCAAGATTTTTTTTTTTTTTTTGGCATATGGATGTTCGGTTGTTTCAACACCATTTGTTGAAAAGACAATACTTTCTCTATTGAATTACCTTTGTTCCTTTGTCAAATATCAAATGATCCTATTTGTGTAGGTCTATTTCTGAGCTCTCTGTTCCATACCTTTTATCTATTTGTCTATCATTTTGCCAATATCACGCTGTCTTGATTACTATAGCCTTATGGTAAGTCTTGAAATAAGGTATTATAACTCCTCCAGCTTTGTTTTTTAACTCCAATAGTGTGTTGGTTATTTTGGGTCTTTTGTCTCTCCATGTAAACTTTGAAGTAAGTTTATTGATATCCACAAAATTGTGTGCTAGAGTTTTGATTGGAATTACATTATATGTATACATCAAATCAGGAAGAATTGATATCTTCAAAATATCCATTCTTCCTATCCATGAACATGGAATGCATTCCTATTTATTTAGATATTCTTGGTGAGTGAAACCATATGGTATTTGTCTTTCTTTGATTGACTTACTTTGCTTAGCATAATATATTCTAGCTCCATCCATGTCATTGAAAATGGCAAGATTTCATTCTTTTTGATGGCTGAGTAATATCCCATTCTGTGTGTGTGTGTGTGTGTACACACAAACCACATCTTCCTTTTCCATTCATGAATTGATGGACATCTGGGCTCTCTCCATAGTTTGGTTTTGTTGATATTGCTGCTGCTGTAAACACTCGGGTGCAGGTACCCCTTTGAATCTGTATTTTGTATCCCCTGGGCAAATACCTAATAGTGCAATTGCTGGATCATAGCATAGTTCTATTTTAGTTTTTGGAGGAAACTCCCTACCTCCAGAATGGTTGCACCAGTTTTCATTCCCACCAACAGTGCAAGAGGGTTCCCCTTTCTCTACATCCTGGCCAAAACCTATTGTTTCTTGTGTTCTTAATTTTAGCCAATCTGACAGGTGTGTGGTGATATCTCATTGTGGTTTTGATTTGTATTTCCCTGATGATGAATTATGTTGAGTGTGTTTTCATGTTCCTCTTAGCCATCTGGATGTCTTCTTTGGAAAAATGTCTGTTCATATCTTCTGCACATTTCTTAACTGGGTTGTTTATTTTTTGGTTGTTGAGTTTGACAAGTTCTTTATAGATTTTGGATACTAACCATTTATTAGAGATGTCATTTGCAAATATCTTCTCCCATTCCATAGGCTGCCTTTTAGTTTTGTTGATTGTTTCCTTTGCTGTGCAGAAGCTTTTTATCTTGATGAAGTCTCAATAGTTCATTTTTTGCTTTTGTTTCCCTTGCCTTCGGTGTCGTGTCTAGTAAGAAGTTGCTGCAGCTGAGGTCAAAGAGGCTGTTGCCTGTGTTCTCCTCTAGGATTTTGATTGTTTTCTGTCTCACTTTTAGGTCTTTTCCATTTTGAATTTATTTTTGCGTATGGTGTTAAGAAAGTGGTCCAGTTTCATTCTTCTGCATGTTGCCATCCAGTATTCTCAACACCAATGGCTGAAGAGAGTGTCTCTTTTCCATTGGATATTCTTTTCTGCTTTTTGCTGAAAATGAGTTGACCATATAGTTGTAGGTTCATTTCTGGACTTTCTATTCTGTTCCATTGATCTATGTGTCTGTTTTTGTGCCAGTACCATACTGCCTTGCTGACTACACAATTGAAATATATTTAAAATGTACATGATGATTTGATACACGTACACACTGTGAAAAGATTCCCACAACTGAGTTAATTCACACATCCATCCATCACCAAACATATTTATTATGTGTGTGTGTGTGTGTGTGTGTGTGTGTGTGAATACTTAAGATATACTCTCGCAGCAAATTTCAAATATATAATATGGTATTATCAATGATAGTCACCATAAAAATATGGAATATATATATCATGAATTCATGTGTCATCTTTATGTAGGGACCATGCTAATATTCTCTGTTTCATTTAAATTTTACTCTGCTGCAGAAGCAAGCACTGAAGATATTCTTTATCAAGTTAAGCGCGTTCACCTTAATTCTTAGTTTACTGAGGTATTTTATCACAAATGAATGTTGGATTTGGTCAAATGCTTTTTTCTGCATTTATTGATATGACCATTACATTTTTCTGCTTTACTCTGTTGATGTAATGGATTAAACTAATTGCATTTCAAATATTAAACCAGGCTGACATACTTGGAATAATTCCCACTTGGTTGTGCTGCACATATTTGTTTTCATTAGATTCGATTTGCTAATATTTTGTGGAGAATTTTTGCATCTGTGTTAATGAGAGATATTAATTTTTAGTTCTCCTTTCTTGTAAGGCCTTTGTTTTTGATTTGAAATGCTGGTCTTATAGAATAAGGACAGAAATGTTCCCTTTGTTTGTATTTTCTGGAATATATATAGGTGGTATAATTTCTTCTTTAAATGTTTGGGAGAATTCACCAGTGAATCCATTTAAGTCTAGTGCTTTCTGATTTGGAAGATTTTTAATTATGTATGCAATTCTTTATTAGATACAGGGTTGCATCAGATTATCTATTTCTCATGTGAATTTGGTAGATTGTGTCTTTGAAGGAATTAATCTACTTAGATTATCAGATTTGTGGGCATACAGTTGTACATAATATTTCTCTATTATCCTTTTAGTGCCCATGGGTAGGTAGTGATGGTTTACCGTTTATTTCTGATAATTACAAATTTTTTAAAATTTATTTTTAGTTTGTATGGCAAGAAGCTCTTCAATTTTATTAATCTTTTCAAATAACTAGCTTTTGGCTTTGATTTTCTCTATGATTTTATGTTATTTTATTTTATTTTATTTTAAAGTTCAAGATTTAATTTAAATTCTAGTTAGTTAACATATAGTGCAATATTAGTTTCAGGAGTAGGATTTAGTGATTCATCACTTACATATAACACCAAGTGCTCATCACAAGTGCCCTCCTTAATACTCATCACCCATTTAATCTATCCTCTCACTCACCTCCACACCTGTACCCCTCAGTTTGTCCTCTATAGTTAGCAATCTATTCTATGGTTTGCCTCTCTCTCTTTTTCCCCCTGTGCTCATCTCTTTCATTTCTTAAATTCTACTTGGGTGAATCATATGATATTTGTCTTTCTCTGAGTTATTTTGCTTAGCATAATACACTCTAGCTCCATCCACATCATTGCAAATGGCAAGATTTCATTCTTTTCATGGCTGAGTAATATTGTTATATATATATATATATATATATATATATATATATATATATATATATATAAATGTATGTATATACACACACAACTTCTTTATCCATTCAACAGTTGATGGACATTTGAACTCCTTCCGTATTTGACTACTGTTCATAATTCTGCTATAAACATCACGGTGCATGTGCCCCTTCAAATCAATATTTTTGTTCCTTTGGATAAATACCTAGTAGTACAATTTCTGGATCATAGGGTAGTTCTATTTGTAACTGAGGAACCTCCGTACTGTTTTCCAGAGTGGCAGCACCAGTTTGCATGTCCACTAACAGTTTAAGAGGGCTCTCCTTTCTCCACATCCTTGAAGAACAACTGTTGTTTCCTGTGCTGTTAATTCTAGTCAATCTGACAGGTATGAGGTGGTATCACATTGTAATTTTGATTTGTATTTCCCTGATAATGAGTGATGTGGAGCATTTTTTATATGTCTGCTAGCCATCTGGATGTCTTCTTTGGAAAAATGTCTATTCATATCTTCTGCTCATTTCTTAACTGGATTATTTTGTGATTTCCTGATTTCAGCTTTATTAATTTCTACTTTAATTTTTATTACTTCTTTTCTTCTGCTTATTTTGGATTTAAATTACTCTTATTTTCCTAGTTTCCTAAGTACAGATTACTGATTTTTATATCTTTCTTCTAATATATGCATTCAATGCTAAAAATTTCCCTCTATACACCACTTTCACTGGATCCCACACATTTGTATAAGTTGTATTTGCTTTTTTATTTAATTCACAATATTTCAAAATTTCTCTTGAGATGTTTTTCTTTGACTCATGTTATTTAGAAGGCTACTTGTTTAATCTTCAAGTATCATGGAATTTTCCAGTTATATTTCTGTTATTGATTTCTACCTTAATTCCAGTGTGGTCTGAGAGCACACATTTAGGATTTAAGTTTGTTAAGTGTGTTTTATGGCCCAAATGTGGTCTATCTTGGTGAATGTTTCATGTGAACTTGAGTGGAATGTATATTCTGCTATTGTTGGATGAAGTATTCTATAGATGCCGAAAATATCCGGTTGATTGATGGTGTGGTTCAGTTTAACTATGTCCTTACTGATTTCTGCTTGGTAGCCCGTTTACTGACAGAGGGGTGTTGAAGTCTCCATCTATAATAGTGGAGTCATCTATTTCTCCTTGCAGTGCTATTAGGTTTTTTTTGTGTGTATTTTGAAGGTCTGATGTCACGTGCTTACACCATGAAGGGTGTTTGGTCTTCTTAGAGTAATGACCTTTTTATCATTTTGTAATCCCCACCTTTATCCCTGATAATTCTCCTTCCTCTGAAGTCTTCTTTGTCTGAAATTAACATGGCCACTGCTACTTTCTCTTTATTAATGTTGACATACTACACCTTTTTCCATTCTTTCATTTTTTCCCCCATTCTTCACCTTTAATTTACCTATGTATTTATACTGCAAGTGGATTTCCTACTGATGATGATATGTGGTTCTTTAGTTTTGTTTTGGCTTCATCTTCTCTGTCTCAGTCTTTTAACTGGTGAATATAGATCAGCAACATTTAAGCTGATTATTGAGATAGTTGGAATTAACATTTACCTTATTTGTTTATTATTTGCGAATCACTGCTATTGTTCTGTTGTTGTTGTTGTTGTTCACTCTTTTTTGGTCTTCTCTGAATTTAATTGAGCATATGATTTCATTTTTTATCATCTCTTATTCATACCAATTGTTTATAACCTTTTTAAACTTTTTCTAGTGGTTGAGAGTGGGTTTGCAATATACATTACAATTAACCCAAGTTCTCTTTAAAATATCACTATGCCACTTCATGAACAGTACAAGAAACAACAGACTTTCCCAGTAATCTCTCCCATCTCTTAAACATTATTGGGTATTTCTTCCCTGAGGTCAGTTAGGTGCTGGTAAAATAGCTTCTCTTGAAGGCAGGCTTTGTTATGAAGTACAGAATGCTCTGGGAAATTTTCAGAATGGCTATTCTTCCCCTCCACTTTCTGAAAGTAGAAAGGACTTTCCTCTTATCCTCACTGTGAGAAACTAATAAGACTCCTGAAATCAAAACTGAGAAAAGTGTGGGGGCTCCCTAACACTGAATCCCCCTGGACTATCTCTCCAACTTATCCACATTGAGACTGCAGCAATCCATTGGTTACAGTTTAGGATTTCTTGCCCCATACTGACTCCTGTAGAGGTTTCTGTTCATGGGTGCCTCCTCCAGTAAGTTGTGATTTTCTGTTTCCACCTTCTCATCTCCAAGCTGGGGATTGTGGTTTGCCTTGAGACCTCAATTTTCTAATAAATCTAAAAAAAGTTGTTGATTTTAGTTAATTCAGCCTTTTTATTATTTTTTCGTATTAGGAAGAAGGGAATAATGACTTCCAAACTCCTTAAATGCCAGACTGGACACTGGAAGAAACTTGCATCTATTTTTTTTTTTTTAAGTTCCTTACTGAAAATATTTTCTTCACTTAGAACGCTTCATAAAGTCTGGAAAAATAAAAAAAAAATCAAGAAAAATAACCAAGGAACATGACATGTGAATTATTGCTGCAAGATTTTCCTCAATATAAAATAGTGGTGGAAACAAGTTGAAAATTTTCCTGGCTTGCATGAGTGAACTGTTTTCTGTCCTCACTGTTTTATGAAACACATGTACTAACAAATATTGGATTAGGAAAATTGTACACAATTTTTAGTGCAGCCACAGAAAGGTATTCTTTCCTATTTCTTTCCAAAGATGTCATATGTTTGTTTTCTTATTTGGAAAATGAAAACATACACATGGCATGCACAGCCTAGATACACCTAGACTCTGTCTGTCAAATCTACTAAAAACTATGGCTTATTCATTAAGAACATCCATTCTTTAAATCTATGCTGTCTTTGATTAAATAAGAACATTTAAATGTTCCCTCATTTTATTGCCTTTTACACCCTTAAGGATTCCCAATGCATCTGGAATACAATATCAGACAAATTTTACAACATTATCCTGAATAAGGATAATACAGAATAGCCCAACTAGCTCAATTATAACTTTACTTATATAGTTAAAGCATATCATGGAATCTACTCATCCTATTTTGGGTATGAAGAAATAGCCCTGACCTAATTCCAAATAAGGCAAATTACCTTTAAGTATGTTTGTATAAAACTGCATTTCATAGCTCAGCTCTTAATTAGTATGACATACATAATGAGAACTAATATACTTCTATCTCAAAAGCAAATCATGTATAACTCAGACTTTAAATATATATCTTTCCATGCTTTACTGCTAACCTGATGTTGAAAATCAAATAGAGCAATGGGAAAAGAAATGATTGTGTTCATGGGCACAAATTTAATCTGTTTTAAAAATTAGGAATTCTGGTTTAAAACCTTGCATTTTGGTAAATTTCTTCCTTTAATTGCATAAATGCATTAACCTTTCACTAACTCAGATGTCTCTTTTGAATAATTTTAATCATGTGATATTTATTTTTAAAAGGTAGGTTTTACGTTTGCATGGCAACCCGAATGCAGTCTACCCGAATTCTCCATCCTTTGTCACTGCCTATGGGCTCCTCATGTAACTCTGGTCCCAGCATCCTCAGGGTCTCAGTAATTTTTTCATGGCACCCCAGGTGGGAAGCAATATTTTGGTTTTGTTTATTAAGTGAGTAAGTCCAAACGACTTAATACTTGTTAATATTCTAACAACACTGCAGGCATTTGAAAGACTAATACACACAGATTGAAAAAAAAAAAAAAATCATTCCTAAATAACTACAATCACTTGCCCCTGGAGAGTGTACTTATTAGGCATGGCCTGAACTCTCAATCCTTGAAATCAAAGTGAACATCACCACCTTTATTTCCTATCTCACTCTTATTTTCCCAAGTACTTACTTTTATCATAGTAACTACTGAAAACCAGCTTGGTAAAGATATGACGCCATTGAAAGGAATGTAGAACAATGTAATGTTTGCATTTAGGGCTGTATCATACATACGAACTTAATGTAAAAAAAAAAAAGTAAATTCACTGGGGATGATAATAATCCATCCATTCACTGCAGTATATTTATTTCAGCACAAGACAAACAGTGTTATGTAAGACTCAGCATCAAAGGCAGCAATTCCGATTATTAGTTAGGGGACTCTGGGTGAGTTTTCAAAGTCTACTCCACCTAGCCTCGTCTAATTTGCATATTCAATTTGGTCTAATAAAATCCTGCAGTCAAACACAAAAATTACCAAAGTTAGTTCCTGGCTGATGTATTAATGCATGCAAATGTGAACTTTTATCCATCTTAAAATTTAAGAATACAAAACTATGCCTGGCAATTTAGAAGCAACCATTGCAAATATAGTCATTGTGGATTTTTAATTCTAGAACTCTAGCATATCCAAGCTTGGTTTTGTAAGGGGAATGGATGTGTTGCAATGCCGTATTTTTTCTTCAGAATCATAAAGGTGAAAAGTTGCTTAGCCTCTTGAAATTATTAATAGAAATCTATGAATTATCCAGGAACTATGTACTGTATCACAAAGTTATAAAAGCTTACATTGAATTATATTTTCAGAAATAGACTCATTTTTTATCTAGCACACTCAGACTAGACCCACTTTCAAACATTTATAAACTTTCAGTTGCTCCATTGAGAGCCACCTATTTATATATGTAGCAAAATCCTTGGGGAAGGTCAATCTAGCTTCCCACACAAAGTTCCGAATTTGTTAAAGCAGATAATAAAGCTTAAAAGTCTCAACTGCCACAACATATTTAGGATTTAATGGTAAATCATTGAACCACTTGACTTTATCTATATGTGACTCTGGAATGATCAACCACCTTCATTTCCTATACTAACTACATTTATTTTCCCCAATGCTTACTTTTCCCAACATTCATGAAATACACTTCTATGGAAGCAGAATTTTTTGATTGTTGGTTTGAGGCAGTTTTACAGCTTTCGGCTGGCCATTTTAAAAGTTACTTAATTCTGACATATTGTATCAGAAAGTGTTCACTTAGGTTTGTAAAACTGGAATTAAATACTGCCAGATGTAGTACTCTGGAATGTGGGCATTTATTATCCATGTCTGAATGTTACCTCTCTCTACACTCAGCCTCCTGACATTTTCTTTACATTTCAGTGTAATATTTCAATTTGCTTGTACAGGTTTTAGGATTACAAATTCTTAAGATTCCTAGTGTACAGATTTTATATGTCAGATCTTAATTAGTTAAAATCAGGCACTGGATGGAAATTTCTCATTAATATGCAATTTTTACCTTAAAAGCTCTAAAGAATTACACACATTTTAAAAAACTGGGGCCACTTTGTGTGAGATAGTGTAAATTCAGCATCACTTTGTTCGGAATACCATTGTTATTTGACGTTAGAGTGCCAAAATATATTAGCCACCTTCAGAATCTATCAGTGTGCTTCATGGCCATTCTTTCTCACTTTGGGGTTGGCATGCAGTAAAGACTCCAATTTGTCTTTTAGATGTTATTAGCTACAATCTTGAGTTTTTGAAAATGCTTCATCGGGTTATTATGTCATAAGGTAATAAATTTGACATTTCTTTTATAAAAAGACAGTTAATACCATATTTTTTTCAGCTCCAGTGCCCTCAGAAGAATCATACTCACTTGTACTAGGGTCACATCATAAAAGACAATTTCCCACTTCAAGTGATCTGAATTCACTTCCAGCTTCAAATTGTAGGCAATTTTAGTCTTTTTTTTTTTTCTTGCTCATAAAATAAAGCTGCCTAATGGTTTTTTAAAATGCAATGCAGTATGCCTCTCTTTCAAAACAGCAAATGCTCCCTTGTTCAGAGTTAGACTTACTTAGCTTGGTTCCATATCCTCTATAATTTCTGCCTGTCCCTCAATCTACAACAGAGGGGATACAATGATTATCTGTTGAAATGCCCTCAATCTCTTTTCGTCTGCAAGTTTTAAAGGCTATGAAATGTAAACATGCTCAGAGAGAGAACAAAAATTTCCTTAAAGTTGTCAAAATGGCAACCACAGATACTGTGACTCTAGAGTCAAATGAAATTTTTTCATGGTATTTGATGAAAATGTCTTTCAATATATCATTTTGATTTGCTTTTTGAAAAGCTGTATAATGAATAGATTTGGCATTTCTTTATTTCTACCTTTTCTAACAGTTTATTTCTCAGGCATCACTCTCCGTTGAGAGTAATTATCACCTATTTAAAAAAAATACTTTTCACAAGGATGTAGCATTTTAATACCATTCACCAAATTTTGGTTCTATAAACCGTCCCCTCTCAAGTAATCACTGATCTGATATAAAAATGAAGCTTATAGTTGAGACATGCCAAAATGGGATATATCCGTCTTATGGTGAAAGCTTTTAATTTGCTCAGCAGCAAGAATACCTCAATCACATGAAGGTGCTATATGAATCGAATTAGTTGGCACTTCCTATAAGTCGAGGTAGAGACAAAGGATTCTGAATCTCTTAATGTTCATATTGAAAGAACCCTGAAGAACCTCTTTATATATCATTGTCTTGTCAAGATGCCTTTAGAAACGTGCATTTGCTTAATAGCATTTATGTAACTTGATTTTATTTGCCAAATTGAGATTAAAAAGAAAACTTGTTTCCTAGTCATGTAGGAAGGCAGAATTAATAAAGCATAATATAATCCCTTTAGGTAATTGAGAAATGGTATGAGTTTTGCCATTTTTCGATTTCACAGCCGTTTTACCCGAAAGAGCATGAAAAGCATATGAGAACAGAGGAAGATTTATTTTCATTGAAACAGAAAACAGTATTGTCGGTTATTTTAATGAATATGTAATGAGCAGAAACTGTGGGCGGTGTTGTCCAATGGTTAAGCTTGCAGGCACTTTAGCTGAAGGTTTCCATTCAAATCCTGACTACACCGCTTATTAGGTATGTGACCTTAGGCAACCTATGCAAATTCTCTCAGACTGAGAAGCAAAAAGAGATTATTATAGTAAGTAGATACTTGACCTCATGGGGTTTATATGTGACACACTACATGTAAAGTGCTTAGGCCAAAGGTGCAAATTAGTGCTACTCTCCTGGGGAATTCAGAAAATGGATATAAAGATGATTCTAGTAGTACAAGAAAGATAACCCATCACAAGTTATTGATTGGATAACTACTACAGAGAAGGCACCAAGTCCTGTATTTGGATGTTAAGGATATGGACAAGTTATCGCTGGGAAAATATGAAACACACCCGAAAGAATCTAACAACAACAAAAAAGCTAGCAGCAGGTAGTATTCAGAAGACAAATTCTGGGTCAGACTATCTGGGTTCAAATCCAAACTCTGATACTTGCAAGCTTTGTGACTTTGGGAAAATCACTGAATTCCCACTATGTCTCATATTCATCATCTATCAGGTAGGATGATAATAATAATAATAATAATAATAATAATAATAATAATAAAACAGCTCACTGGGTTTATTGTGAGCCTATAATACTAAATGTTGATGTAGGTTGTAAGTGCCATGTAGTTCAACTGGTAAAAGATGGCTTCAATTGGGAGACTCAGAGTGGACTTTATAGAAAACATGTCGTTCTATTAACATGTTAAAGAATATAATGGAGATTGTAATAGGCAAAGAAAACAGTTTAGAGTGGCAAAAGTTCATTCTTAAAAAAAAATGAGTAAGAGGATACTTCTGGTTTCCACTGTAGCATGTAAGAAGCTTAGGCAGCACGGTCTCATCTTCACAACAAAAAAGCCGGACAAAATAAAAATTAAAAACTCTTCTTAGATCTAGCAGAGAATTAGAGTAGACATCACAGGGAAAACCACTGGAGACAGAAAGGCAGATACAGAGAATCAGAATTTAGTGCAGCAAAACCACAGGAGCAGGAACCACTAATGAAGCCAGCCAGCCCTGGGTTGAGGGAAACTTAACCTGTAATTAAGAAATTGCTGGAGGCTTATTGTGGAAAAGCTTGAGAGATAAGAACTCCCTGGGGATGAGTCTAAAGGGCGTCTGCAAAGTGTTATCTCCAGAAGCCCTACCAAATTCCCACAGTGAAGACCGTAAAATCCCCTCTGTTTCCTTCCCGTGGGGAGGGGAAAAGTAGCCATTTTGACTTGTGCCTATTTTTCCTAAAATGGTCTGTGGAGCACCTGGGTGGCTCAGTTGGTTAAGTGTCTGACTTCAGGTCATGATCTCATGGCTCATGAGTTCAAGCCCTGCATCAGGCTGACAGCTCAGAGCCTGGAGCCTGCTTCCGATTCTGTGTCTGCCTCTCTCTCTGCCCCTCCTCCATTTTCTCTCTCCCTCAAGAATAAATAAACATTAAAAAAATATTTTTTTAAATAAAAAAAAGGTCTAGACTTCCTATCTTACCTAAGAGGGCGGGAGAACTAGGAAACACTTGTGAAGGTCCCAATGAGAGAGCACAAGCTCACTGGAAGACTGAAAGAACAGAGAATCCTGAAAGGCTTCCATTCTGATGACCTTTCCACTCACGGCCTCTAGTCTTTACCACCGCGTCAACAGGATCCTATATATTAGCAGGGGGCTGCAATGGAAATAACTCCATCTCTCAGGCCTTGTTTTTTACTTTAATTAAGTTTATTCATTTATTTTGAGAAAGAGAGCAAGTGGTGTAGGAACAGAAAGAGAGACGGGAGAGAGAGAACTCCAAGCAGGCTCTGCACTGTCAGCACAGAGCCCAAGGCGGGGCTCGAACCCACAAACTCTGAGGTCATGACCTGAGCTGAAATCAAGAGTCCACCGGCTGCTTAACTTCCTGAGCCACGCTGGCACCCCTCTCTAGCCTTATTTAAGAAGAAGTTGCTAGGGAGGGGCACCTGGGTGGCTCAGTTGGTTGAGTAGCTATCTGACTCTTGATTTTGGCTTAGGTCAAAATCCCAGGATTATAAGATCCTGTGTTGGGCTCCACACTGAGCATGGAGCCTGCTTAAGACTCTCTCTCTCTTGGGGTCCCTGGGTGGCTCAGTCGGTTAAGCATCCAACTTAGGCTCAGGTCATGATCTTGCAGTTCGTGAGTTAGATCCCTGGGTTGGGCTCTGTGCTGACAGCTCAGAGCCTGGAACCTGCTTCAGATTCTCTGTCTCCCTATCTCTCTGCCCCTCCCCCCCCCCAAAAAAAAAACATAAAAAAATTTAAAAAAGAAGATTCTCTCTCCCTCTGCCTACCCCCACTGCTTGTGCACGCACACACACACACACTCTCTCTCTAAAATAAAGAAAAGAAAAGAAAAAGAAATAGAAGTTGCTAGGGAAACCAAAACACAAGGGAGATGCCAGAGGAACCAGGATGTCAGAGGACGTTATACTTTCTGACTCCTGCAGTAATAGTGTAAACAGAATATAGTAAACATGACCTTACTTCCTTAAACAGAAAAATTCACAAAGTAGGCCTGTTTACCTTAGTTCCTTTTACCTGGCACATTGCATCCACTATCAACCACAAATTACAAGTCATGCTAAAACAATGATATGACCGAAAATTGACATTTATAACACCCAGAACATATCTGAGGAACAAGAACACAGAGTTTGTGGGAGAATACAGATCAGAAATTCAACTTGGGGAAGAACTTGGAAAGCCCTTAATGATGCCCTAAAAGTCAATGAAGGGCTTCTGATCATTTGCAGAATCAGGAGTCACCATTCAAGAGTATTAATTCCGCATCTGTGTGAAGAGTGGCCTGGTTTAGGAGAGTATTTGCATTGGAGATGAGTTTCTTTGACATTTGCAATAGCCCAAGAGTGACTTAAGATGATAGAAGTGAAAATGCAGAGAAGTAAAAACATGTAAATTGAGAATAAAGAGCTGAATGAACGTGAAAATGAGGAAGATTTGTGTTAAACAATAACAATGTCAATCACAGAAATATTAGGAGCAGGAGGAGGCGATTCTTTCTTAGTTGAAAGAATCAGTTTTTCAGTTGAAAATGTGAGAGCCGAACATGGAAATAGAGACTAGAGGCAGGCAGAAATTTGCAAATTTTGAGCATGGAAAGAATAAAAACCCTGAGCCAGCAAAAAGTATAGGAAGAGGTATAAAAAGTAAAAGTCAGAATACGGGGTTAGACCCACATTTAGGTTTTGGAAGGAAGAAGAGAAAGCATCAAAGACATACGTAACATTAGGAAATACACATCACAGTCCACTGCAGGTGGAAACTTCAAGAAGGTGTGCTTTATCAGTAATATAAAGTGCAACATGAGAAGAATCAGGTCAGTATGGTTATAAAATCATGAAGTCTTCAAAGAAGCTAGGACATAAGCTCCATGAGACCTGGGACTATATTTGGTAAACACACCTCACTACAGTGTGAAGATCAGTGATCAAGAGGGGGTGGCCAATAATTATTTGCTGAGAAAATAATTTTTGTAGAAAACAGATTTTAGGCCACCAAAGATGTAAGTTGGTATAGAATATAAATAAATGTGTGGGGAAAGGCAATTTGAGATATGAGAAAAAAACCAAAAACAAAACAATAGTACTTTAAAGTGAAGTTAAGAGATTAGCTTTTTGGGTTTTTTTTTTTCAAGGTAAGAGAATTGTGATGCTTGAAAGCAAAAAGTATGATATGGTAATAGAGAGGCAGTTTGAGAACACTTAGAAAAAAAGGAGTTAATACAAAGAGAAAAGTTTTTGAGAAGATAGAAAGGAATAAGTTTAATGGTTCATTATTTTACTGAGAAATAAAGTCTATAAATAAATATGAATTTGGTAAATTCCTTTTAGAGAAACTATAATGCCCAGACACTTATAAAACGATGAAATAATGAACCTGAAAATTATGGAACAAGGTAGTATCATATTTGAGCAATAATGCCAAAACCATTATTTTTGGACGTGGAAATTGCTGATATCATAAGAAGACTGTGTCACTGTTTAATGGATGTACTCTGTTAATATACATAATGAAATATTCTGAAGATAATATATTGGACTAAATTATTATAATTACACCACTTTGCTTTATAAGCAGCTTCCTCTTAAAGGAGCTTGGAAGCTGAATAGATCATCTTTGCAGGTCTTAGCTGGCAGAGTGTGAATTCATAAACAAGAGATTGCCCATCTTCAAAGATATCCAGAGACGTGTACTTTCCAGTATTTCTTTAGTCGAGGCTAGTGTTTTAGTCACTTTGTATAGAAGAAAGTCTTCCCTATGTGTGTGTACTACAGAACAGGGCTGTCCAATAGAAACATACTGTGAGCCATATATGGAGTCTTAGAATTTTTAGTAGCCACATTTAAGAGAGTAAAAAAGAGGGGCTCCTGGGTGGCTCAGTTGGTTAAACGTCTGACTTCAGCTCAGGTCATGATCTCAGTGTCCATGAGTTTGAGCCCCGCATGGGGCTCTGTGCTGACAGCTCAAAGCCTTGAGCCTGCTTTGGATTCTGTCTCCCTCTCTCTTGCCCCTCCCCCACTTGCACTCTGTCTCTCTCTTTCTCTGTCTCTCTCAGAACTAAATAGACATTAAAAAATTAAAAAAAAATAAAAGAGTAAAAGAAATAGGTGACATTTTAGTAATATATTTTTTTAACCCAATGTATCCAAAGTGTGATTTCAATATATAATGAATATACAAAAAATTATTGATATATTTTTATGTTGTTTTTTTGTACTACATCTTTGAAGTCCAATGTGTGTTTTACTTTTATAGCGCATCTCAATTTGGACCAGCCACAGCTCAAGGGCTCAAGAGTTTGTGCGGCTAGTGGCTATCATATTGGACAGTGTAGGCAATAGAAGAAAAGTCTTTTGAGTCAGAGAGTTTAATATTCAAGTCCCCCTGCTCAGTCACGCCCATGGACTTCATCAGCTTTTTAAATCTTTCTAAGAATTTATATCTTCCACATCACAATATTTTAAAAATATTAAATCAGACAACATGCCTATCTTCTTTTACACTGCCTGACTCTTAGGAGACATTTAACTGATTTTAATACCCTTTTTCTACATCCCTTTGAAATTTCTCCTCATTTTGTTTAAAAAAATTACTTTGCTTGGATTGGAATGAATGGATAAAAAGAGCAACTATTCAACACCCATTCAACCCTTTATAAAACTGAAAGCAGTAATGCAGGCCCCTTCATCCCAGTGGCTCCACATGAACATTCCTTTAATTTACCTGCCCTTCCCCCAAGCCCAAAACTCCTAAGCCACCCCCCAAGCCACCCCCAACCCCCCCCCCCCCCCGCCCCGGTCTCTGGCTCCTGATCGATTCTTCTTTTACCACTCTACTTTTTCCATTTTCTCCCCATGGCATTTATCAACTTCCAACAAATTATTGTATATTTAATATATATTATATAAATTAATTAACATCTATTAATATAATATTAATATAATATATTAATATAATATTAACATATCAATATAATATAATTAATATAATATATTAATATAATATTAACATATCAAGATAATATAATTAATATAATATTAATATATTAATACAATATAATTAACATAATATAAATATATTAGTATAATATATTTAATTAATATAACACATTATAATATGATAGAATTATATTAATTATAACACAATGTAATTAATTAATATAATTAATTAACATCTATTAATATAATTAATATATTAGTTGATATTAATATGATTAATATATTTAAGTATTATATATTAATATATATTATATAATTTATTTATAATGCTTGATATTGATTTTCTATCCCTCTGCTACAATGTTAGCCATGTGATGGCAGAGATCATTCTCTGATTTGACCTACATGTATTCTAAGTACCTAAAACAGTGGCTGACAAAAAATGGACTCAACAATTATTTGTTAAATGAATGAACGGGGGAAAAAAAGCCATTTTTTCACCATGCCAATGAATATCATTTTGTTTTCCATTTAGTCACATGTATTTTTAAAGTGGTGGCTGAAGCATCACACAAATCACATTTCCTCTTAATACTCTTCTCAGACTTTAATGTGATTATTATTATTACGGTACATTAGTAATTAACTCCCCTTGGAGTATCCGAAAAACATCCAATTTTAAACAGAAATCTGTTCTGACTTGGTATCGTAATAAAGTCCGATGTATTACTGAAGGATTAGATAAAAGAAGGATTTACAAATTACAGTCTTTGATCTATCTCAGTCTAATTTGAAGATCTAGGGAAGAGATTAGTTTTATTATTATCATTTCTGTGTCTTCCCTTCTACCTGTTTCCAACTCCTTTGTTGTTTTCCTACTACCCAGTTCTTATTTCATGCTAGATGTCATACTGTCAGTATCTCTCACTTTGTTTATTTATTTTCTTACATATCTATTCATTTTTTTATATTTTGACTTTTTATTTTTTTAATATGAAATCTATTGCCAAATTGGTTGTTTAAGTCACATTCATATTTTGAGGGAACAATTTTTTTTAAACATGTTTTCTGGAAAATCTCAAATTTCTACCAAAGTAGAAGAAATATTATAATGAACTTCCACCTACTCAAGGCCTTGCTTCAGTAATTTCAACCCACAGTCTGTCTTGCTTCCTCTGTATTACCACCTATACCCTCAGCACCACTAATTTTGAAGTAATCCTGGATATCAAATCAGATCTCCTTTAAGCACATCAGTATATAGTTCTACAAGATTAGACTTACTTTTTTCATAACTAGCATCTTATACTTAAAAATAACTATGTTTCCTTTTTATAATTACATTTTTGGTCCATAGTATGCATATTTTATTATTTAAAAATTTTTTATTTTAAGTAGGCTCTATGCCCAATGTGGGGCTTGAACTCACAACCCTGAAAGCAAGAAGAAAATATAACAAATGTCCACTACATTGAGTCATCCATTTCCTCCGGGGATAACTGTTCTTTTCACATTTTCATCTCTCTCTTTTATGATACTGCTTGTCTTTAATTGCCTGATGAGTTTTGGTTATTCAGTGAAAGTGCTGAATGAAGGCTTTTGTTGCTTAATGTAGGTAACTTGAAAGAATTGCCACTGCTGTTAATACAGAACTGTTTTCCTGAAAGCCTTCTCCTTTGGGAGAAGGAAAAGCAGGTGCTATAGAGGTGGGCTGGGGGTGTATGCTTTCCTGTAGGGAAGTAGTTCCTGGCCTCAGCTACACACTAAAATCTTGTGACTAAGTCTTAAAAATCTTGATGCCTAGGCCATGATACTAACCAATTAACCAGGATCTCTGTGGACAGATACAGATACTAGTATTTTTTTTTTAACTCTTCATATGGTTCTGATAGGAACCCACATTTGAGAACCACGTTCTTTGGTGGGGGGACTAAGGGGTAAGTTAGTAAGCAAGCAGACAGGCAAACAGCGATGCCCCAATTTTTCTTCTTGGATGAGGTTCTCTTTCTTTATTTCCCCCTGCAAACCTATAGTGTTGATCCTGTGCAAATCCAAACATGACTTTGCCTCTTTTTTATGTTGTAATTACGTCATGATAATCTCTTCCTAGGCCCATGTCCGATTATCTTTAGATGGCAGGGATCTGATTTTACTTTATGAGTTAAAGCGCTTCTGTGGTCATGGGAGGGGCACACAACGGGACCTGAGTGCTGGTTTTCAGGGAGCTCCTCTGAAGAACTCTTCACCACCTTTGTTGGTATTTGTATGTCAGTTCAGCCTGACCCCCCCAAAAATGCCACAAACTGGGTGGCTTCAAAAACAGAAAGTTATTTCCACACAGCAGTGGAGGCTAACATTCAAGATGGAGGTGCTAGAGGGTTGGATTTTCCTGCGGCTTCTCTCTCTGGCTTGGAGGCTCCTCCTCGTAGCCTCACGTGGTCTTTCCTCTGTGTGTGCACATCCCTGGTGCCCCTTACTCTTTTTATAAGGACACTAGTCCTATTGGATTAGGGACCCATGCTTAAGACCTCATTTAACCTTAATTACCTTCTTGCCCTATCTCAGAATGTAGTCACATTGGGCGTTGGGGCTTCAATATATGAATTTTGGGGTGACACAATTCTGTCCAGAACAGTATTTTTTACTTTGATCTTAGAATATCTGTGTAGCTTCCCTGGAAAGACGTGTAGTGAACCATGCTTCCCTGGGCTGGAATTTCTGCTGTTTTTACTCAATTCATCCTGATCCCATCTTGCCTGCCTCTTCCTGGAATATCTCAAAAATTTCTGGTCCAATAATTAGATTTTAAATGTGATTATTTAAAAAATGTGATACAGTACAGTTATTTTATAGTCTCTTTAATAACTGATAACCGTGTGTATGTGTGTGTACATGAGTGTATGCGAGTAAGATCAGTGAGTCTAGTAAACTATTGAATTAAGGTTGGCTTAAACAAATTTTTTTATTTATTGTGAGTAACAGAGAGAGAGGGAGACAGACAGACAGACAGTTGCACAAGCACACAAGCAGGGGAGAGGCAGAGAGAGAAAGCAAGAGAGAGGATCCCAAGCAGGCTCTGTGCTGTCAGCACAGAGTTGAATATGGGGCCGATCCCACAGACAGTGAGGTCATGACCCGAGGCAAAAGCAAGAACCAGAGGCTCAACTGACTGAGCAACCCAGGCACCCCACAAAGGCTGAGTTTTATATATCTAACTCTGTATCCTTGACCAAGCCCTAACCATCTCAAGGAAATGAATATGAGGGTCTCCTTCTACTCTGTCAGAGACCAGAGTGAGATGGTAATATTACCTAGACCAAAATAGAGATTAAGTGGCCCTAAATATAGAGATTAAGGAGATTCAAGCAAGAGCTTGATATATCATAATTTATAACATTATGTAATGGTAAACTCCTAAATTATTTCCTAACACTTTCACTACAGTAAACAACACAATTGTTAATACCCATTAAGGACAAAGCATGCTACCAGATGTCCTGGAGTGGCCTTGGATTAGGCTCCATACACCAGGGATTCAGTTCTGGGTTTGTCATTTGTGATACAGGCTTACACAAGTCATTTAGCTTTTCTTGTTCGTCATCTGTAGGAATAATAATAATGCCTGTACCATCTACTGAAAAGGAAGTACAATTATCCTCCGTCTAGCCCCCAAGGCTCTGTCAACCAAGTATCAAGTAAGTTATATTTGTTGAACACTCAGTACCTTAAACTGCTATTGTACACATCAAAGCATTAGTATCACTAAGATTGTTTTGGAGTATTTTTTGACCTTGTGTGGTGAATACTGAACTGCACAATAGTAACTGCATGTGGGCTATAATCAGCCAGCATATTTCATCCCAGTTACTTTACAAACATCTAGTTAATTCATACCCTCAGTTAGCAACGCGCTGTGTATTTAGCAGGCACTCAGGAAATGCTTGTTGCATTCATTAGTCCGAAATACATTGCTGTTAATAAATACAGAAAGAGACAGACAGGGAACGTGAGACCTGCATAAGTATTTATCAAGTGGTTTTCAGTCTTAAATGCTGGAGGGAATATAAAAAGAGCAAAATATGTGACTCCTATCCTACCAGATTTTAGAGTTTAATTGTGGATATGCTCAATTATACCATTAAAAAGAAAATAAAGTAGTGAAGAAAGGGGGGAAAAAAAGAGACAGAAGCTTTTGTTTTATACCTTCATTAGTTCATGTCACCCAAATGTCACTCTTGCCATTAAGTCCCGTATATACTAAGCCTAAACACTATTCATGGGCGCACGAGAGTGGATTAATGTCTGTAGTTTCTCTCCACAGCTTCCGCAATGGCTCCAAAAAGACTCATAAATAGGCCCGTGATGGGCATTGAAAATGTCCTCCTTATGGATCTAATTCTTCATCTTGGTAACAATAAGTGAAAAGATCCATAAATACAGTTTTAATTAACAGCAACGTTGAGATGTTTAGAAATAGACTGTAGGCCCTTTGAATCTGTTCGGCCTTCTCATAAAGAATTTTGTTTTTCCCAGAGGGTCAAAATTAATTAATGTCCCTACAATTTATTTAGCAGCCCATTGTTTCAGAGATGCCTAAACAAGTTCAGTGAGCCGTATTAGTGTATCAAGGATGATATAATCAGGCTGCTTTGAAGAGACTGCTCTGTAAAAATATCCTGTCTCAAGTACTGATTAACAGGGGGGGATAATAAAGTATTCTGTCAGAATGATTACTTTTCTTTATCTGCGGACATTAGTTGTGTACAATATTGCATAATGACCAGATTCAAAACTTTTCATGTGGCCTCTAATGAACTCACATAAGCTACAAAAGTTCAAAAAAGAAAATATAGCCATCAATAGTCTTTAATTATGCCATTAAAAGGTATTAACTGATCACTTATGTCTGTTTTCTTTTCTTTTGAACAATGCACAGAACTTTTCCCATGTCCACTGATTATATTATTACCTTTTCCTAAACTGAGCCTAGGATACTTTTGGGCCATTAGCAAGTGTTATACTAGCAGCCATGCTCTGGAATTTTCAAATACTGTCTTAAGATAAGGAGATACTGTTATCTAGAGACCTCACAGACATTGTATGGAAATGTCACTGTCTAGATCTTGGTTGCAAAAATGAAATTGGCTTCTTTCTCATAAGTTCTCATGGGAGAGAAACAAGGATTTATCCTCAAGAACTATCATAAAAGTAAAAAAACAAATATTCATCTAAATGTATATTCACTGTTGTGATGTTTACTATAGTGAAAGTGTTGGGAAATAATTTAAGAGTTTACCATTAGATCACTTTATAAATTACACGATATTCCAAAAGTAGAATATCATGTTAAAAATATTTCATAATGTATAAACTTGTTCATGAGACATTTATCAAATCACGGAATCTAGTAGAAACCTATTTTTATTTGAAAATATGTATATTGAGAAAGAATGGCAAGATACACAAACATAAAGCTTATAAACGATTATATTGCTCTATTGGAATTACTAGACAACTTTTTTTCTTTTTTTTCTACTTATTTATACGTTTAAAATTTTAGAAAAAGATGTATTACCTAGTAATGTAAAATTGATGAAAAGAAATAATAAAGAAAAACTAAATATTAAAAGAGTAGAAAAGATGATCATCCATTGTTTTTAAGTGGTAAAATTAAAAATATCCAGCTCATTTTCTGTGGGGAACAAGCTTAGGAATTCCCTGAGCCTGCACTGATGGGTTAACAAGGCATAAAGAATTAGAAAGGCATAGGATGAACACACCCAAGTTTGGGTAAACAAGATTAGGTAAATAAGGTTAAGTAAATGGGGCAAAGGCCTCCAATATAGGACAACAGTATAGGACAATAGCAGAAAGCTGTTTTCACAGGAAGGAAGGACCAAATTAGGTAAACAGGTAAAAAGGCCAAAGACCATAGCAGGGCAAAGTTTCCCAGAGGGGAGCTAATTAGCAAAAGAAAGATGCCTTGTTGACCCTCAGGTAGCAGGCTCTTCCTTGTTCCCTAGGCCAGTTTAGGTAATCAGAAGTGGGGCCTCATGTTTGCTTTAAACAACCTTCCAGCCAGCACTAGAATCTTGTTTTGTATTGACCCAAACTCCTAACACCGCATATCTCCAAACCCCCTTTTCCCCATGCCCATGAGTTAATATTCATGGCCATGAGTTAACGTTTACAGTTTCATTGTCTCTCTGTGCATGCCCATCACACCCATCATGCTTGTAAGCCTTCTGATCTTAATAAAAGCAGCGCAAAGATGCTTATTCGGGGCTCTCAACTTCTCCCAGACGTTAGCCTCTCTTGCACTTTTAATCCTGTGTCCTGCTCTCTTGCCGGACAAGAGAGAACTCCAGACCCAGAGGCTATGACAATTTTCCACAGACACATGTAGGTGCTACCATCATGTATGTTAGATTTTCTTTTGAGGTGCAATTCCTGTTTTTACTTCTTTTCTTTCTTTTTTTTTTTTTTTTAGACTTATTCTCCCTCTCCTCTACTCCAACACTATCACTCATCCAAGTAATCCAAGTTAATAATATATATATCTCCTTTTTAAAAAATCTTTCTCTTCATGCTTATTCATAGAAATATCTATGTAGAATTATACACGTGCACAAATAAAGGGGCATGAGTCATTGTTTTAGAAAAAAATTGTATCATACTATAATCATTTTGCATATTGCTTTTTGCCTTTAATACGTTTTGTAAATCCCTACGAATCAACTGTATAGTGCTAAACTCACTCTTTTTAGTGGCTGCATGATGTTGTATGCTTGGATTTAACAAGTTACATGAGCCTCCAGGCTGTTCCTCTAGTTCCCAACAGGGGGCAATGTTGTCCCCAGGAGATAGCTGCCAATTTCTAAAGACATTTTGAGCTGTCAATACCAGAGAGAAGAACACTAGTAGTATCTAGTGGCTACAGGCCAGGAATACTGCCAAACACTATGTAGCGTATAGGGCAGCATCTCAAAAATTAATTAAATTACCTAAAACATCACTCGTGGCCATGGGGCACACCCGCAGACCATATTCTGATCTCAGGGCACTTGGCATTGGCTGTCTCTCTGACTGTAATCCTCCTCCCTTAGGAATCCAAATAGCTCATTTGTCACCTCCTTCAAGTCTTTTTTGAATGGCATCTTCTCACTGCCACCTATCTAACCAGCCTATCTACTGCAACACACACAACTATCCGTATGCCCACTCAATCCTACTTAGTCTATTCCTTTTTCCACTCAGCTTCTAATGGGGGACATAATTTATTTACTTATGATATATGTTCAATGATCTCTTCCTTTCTTCTAGAATGGGAACTCTACTGTGGAAGGTGTGTTTTATATTTGCTAATGTATCCCCAGTACCTAGAACAGTGCCTTGCATGCAATAGGCGAATAAATGAATAAGAGAACAAATAAATGATTGTATGAATGAGAGACATTCATTTTATTTCCCATTATTTTAAAAATTTTTAAAGTTTTTATTTATTTATTTTAAGAGAGAGACAGCATGAGTGGGGGAGGGGTGGAGAGTGGGGGGCGCGGAGAGAGAGAGAGAGGGAGAGGGAGAGAGGGAGAGAGAGAGAGAGAGGGAGAGAGAGAGAGAGAGAGAGAGAGAGAGAGAGAGAATCCCAAGCAGGCTCCACACTGCCAGCACAGAGCCCAATGTAGGGCTTGAAATCACGAAACTGCAAGATCATGACCTGAGCTGAAACCAAGAGTTGGACACTTAACCCACTGAGGCACCCATGTGCCCCCTCCGTTATTCTGAATGACAAACAATGCTGAAGTCAATATCATTATACGCATGTGCTTATGTGTTGGTTTTTTTATTTCTCTATGGCCAGAATGCTTTCCAAAAGGACATTTCCCCGCAACTATGTATGAGTATCCTTCTCCAGCTACCGACTCTCCATTGCTCAAACATCTACTGATGGCTTTTGAAAACCTTTCCCAGCTGCTTATTTTGATTTGAATTTTTCTGATGACATGTGGACTTGGGCATCAGGTAATATTGTTGTTGATTATTTGAATTTGATCATCTGTGAATCAGTTATGCAAATCTTTTCTGGCTGCTGAAATTGACACCTGTGGTTAAGTCTGTAAGTTATCCATATGTATCCTACTTGTAATTGGCACCATTTTTTTTTGTTTAAACTATCGTTTGCCTGTTGATTTTGTTTATGGAATTTTTAGGCCACAGCTATAATTTTATACCATCAAATATGTACATCTTTTCTTTTGTAGCTTCTGGGCTTTTAGAAGTGAGATCCTGCCTTTACAGTGCATATGGTTTTACCCTCTATTTTCTTACAAGAGTTTTATTGTTTTTATTTGTTGCATTTAAGCCTTTAGTCCATCTGAATGAATTTCTGTATATAAAAGACACAAAAGAAAACCTGGGGTTTGATTTCATTTTATTTCAGCTGTATAACCAGATATGCCAAAACCATACTAAAGACTATATCTTTTACCCCACATAATTGACCTTTGTTATATATTAAAGTCTCCTAATTACTGACCTCAGTGTCTTAATTTTCTATCCTGTTTGTTAACTTATAATTTGGTGTATACTAACTTCATGCTTTTTAAGGAAAAAAGAAAGAAAGAAAGAAAAAACTTGGTGAGGAAGAGTAAATACAACTTGGCAGGTCAAAAGGAATAAGAATATTCAATTTGGATATGAATTAGGGACCAAATTTAAAACAAAAAAGGACAGCTACACTGTAATTGAAGGTCATATTATTTTCAAGCTGCCCAAATATAGAAATAAAAGTATTCTTCTCTTTTTACTACCATAAAATGGCTGAGAAAATTGCCCATACTTTTTCTTTGAAAAGTCACTTTAATTAATCCCATAAAACCTTGTTCTTTTTTCATTGGACCTATGCTTCAATTGTTTTGACTGATACTGTATTAAGTAGAGTTCTCTGGAGAAGCAGAACCGATAAAGTATGTATGAATCTAGAAAGACATTTACTATAAGGAATTGGCTCACATAATTATAGAGGCTGGCAAGCCCCAAATGTGCAGTGTGGGCTGGCAGGTTGGAGACTCAGGAAGGCCAATGTGTCAGATGAAGTCTTAAGGCAGGCTTGTGGGGAATTACATCTGTTCAGGGAGGCCAGTCTTTTATGGTCTATTTAGGCCTTCCACTGCTTAGATGAGGCCCAGCCACATTATGAAGGGTGATCTACTCAAAGTTCACGGGTTTAAATGTTCACCTCATCCGGGGTGCCTGGGTGGCTCAGTCGGTTAAGCGTCCGACTTCGGCTCAGGTCATGATCTCGCGGTTCGTGAGTTCGAGCCCCGCATTGGGCTCTGTGCTGACAGCTCACAGCCTAGAGCCTGTATCAGATTCTCTCTGACCCTCTCTCTCTGACCCTCCTCCGTTCGTGCTCTCTCTCTGTCTCAAAAATAAATAAACGTTAAAAAAAATTTAAATGTTCACCTCATCCAAAAACACCATCCAAGTTGACACAGAAAAGTAACTGTTGCAAATATCTAAGGTCATTTTTTATCACTAGAAGAGCTAGATTTTATCCTTAAGAGAATTTAGAAAAGGTTTATCCCCTAAGAAAAGTTAGATTCCTAAGGGGGGAAAATCGCAGAGTACACAAGACTTCAGGGTAAAAGTAAATAAGAATAAAAGCTGACTTCCACTCTGACTCTATTACCCATAAGACCATGAAGGATTACATTAACCTCAAATCACAAGGAAGGAGGCAAAACTTGTGAAAAGTATGCTGATGTTCATTCTTACCATCATCACTTTATGTCTCTGCCCCTACATTTCAGAGGGACTGAAATAGAATGGGTGGCTGCATCATCAGCAGGAGAACTCTTATTTCTGCTAATTGTACATCTTTGCCTATTATATGCATTAATCTGAATGCCCCTACTTGTTCCTGCCCCAACTGGACACTTTTTGACTCCACCTTTATGGGATAGTAAATAAAATCTTTGAGGCTCTTAAAATATGAGTCGTGGATTTCCTTGGTGTGGCAATGTCAGTTCTGAGTCTATTCAATAATCCAGAGTTCAAAAACAAGGACTAACTTTCTTTTCATGAGTTCTACCCACACACAGACATAAGGAATATTCTCTGATACTCATCCAAATTGTTAATACAGATTTCCATGAGTGGATTATTTGGCCTGTGTGTCTCTGGTAGACTTACCTGGTGTGTGATCAAAGTCTGGACTCAATGCCTCTGCAGGAATTCTACTGCCAATGGCCCAGTCTAAGTCATCTTGAGAGTCCTGAATAAGACTGCAGGCTGTGGTCCAGTTTCCTGAAGTTGTTTCAAAATTACAACTTCCTATTGTGCTCGTGTACTGGCCTAAGGAAATGAAAATATCAACAGAATGTTCTGAAAATATATATTATATACTTTATTACACTACACTTGTGATTATTTAAAATTAATACTTGCATATTTTAATTATTTATTAATAAGCGTAAAGAACCAGGACATTTGCACCCATTGGTAATATCAATTGCACACTGTAGGGTTTTTTTTTTCTTTTTTCATCATAAAGTCTAGAAGTAGTGCACGAATACTGTCATTTATCCATGAAGGAGTTATATGGGTTGACGAATAATATTATAGATGATTGATAAAACTGTGTCTACACATGAGCAATGAACATAATATTATGATAATGCAGATAAGTCAGGTCAAATAGATCAACAGCTCCAGTTGTCTAGATGTTTAATTCAGTCCCTCTGTTTACTCTGGTGTTTGAACAGCACAGACCATTAGAGGGGCAAAGTCATTAACTAAAGAAAAGGTGCCTTTGGAGAAGTAGTAAACTGCAGAGGACACAAATGCTCTCGGCATACCATACCAATCATCCACATACATTTCAGAGCTAGTCACGAAATATTGAAAAAAGTTCTCTTCTAAGTGTTGATTGATAACTCATTAAAAATTAAGTTATTTACAATGAGAAAAATTACTATTTAATAACTGAATGTCTACTACCTAGTCATCTATGAAAAGTACCATCGTAACATGGTGATATATACTTTCATTTTTCTTTATTTTTTTTCTTCTTTTCTTTTCACAACAGTTATTATTTTTGAGCATTCACTGTAAAACTGTTGTACAGACAGAATGATTGGGTTATTTAATCAGTATGAATCTATTGAGATTGTCATTGATTTTTTTCCTTCCTTTTTAGAAAGATGAAGTTTGAGTTACTTTTAATATTTCTTCTCTGGATGGTTTCTCTTCATAACTTCTTCTTAACATAAAATTAATACTAGCATATAGAAACTTTATCAGAAGAAGAACTTGGCATCAAATGGATGCCAAACATATAGCAAACAAAGCTTTAATATTTCTTCAGAAAATTTTCTGGATCCCTGAAAATATTTCACTAAATATCCATATTTTTACTTCTCAGGCATGATTGCATTTTATCCCTAAATTCTAGAATCATTTTTAATTATGTACATTTCTTTCATTCATTCTACATGACATATAATGTATTTAATTCTATATTCTTATTTATGGGCTCTCTATATCCCCTTTTTATGTTTATCATTCCAGTATTGTGAAAAAATAGGTTTATATTATGCTATACGATATGGCTAAAAGAAATCCAGTTCTCCAGCTGTTTAGCTAACACAACCACAAACATGCCGAATATTCCAATATAAATACAAAAAACAGCCATATGTGTTCTTTAGAATGATGTCACATACAGCTTCTTCACTATTGCATTTCTATGTAACTGACTCCCTAACACATACGACCTACAATAATTATTCTATATCCTTTTTGAATCTCTGTAACCACTCTTGAAGCTTCCATCCCACCTTGTCTAATATATGACTTTATGTATGACTCTAAAGATATCTATACAATCAAGATAAAATTTCTCTTATATTTCATTCTCTCTAACTCAAATTATGCCATTTTCCTTTCTCTTTTCTAGAGCTAATCTCAGTTTATGATCTCAACACCTTACCAAACACTGCTATTAGCATTCCATAGCTTCAGTGATTTCAGTTAGAAAACTTTTCCAGGCCCTTCAATCTCATATTTTCTACCAATTCCTTTGTTATAACTTGCAGACATAGCCAGGTGCCCCTCTTGATTTAATTTTACATGCCTAAATTTCTCACTCTGTATAGATAGCTTCACTCACCCTGGCCCATGGTCCTTCACACTTTCATGCAGATAGCCTCCAAATCTGCAGCCAGGATGAAATGGAGATGTTTATCTTCAAATGTGGGCTGAATATTCCACTTGGAATCTGCAACTATCATCTCAAAACCAAAAAGCCTAAAGTGAACTCATCACTCACCTCTCGAAATTAGTTCTTCTGAGATTATTGCTTAATTTCAGAGCATGAATCTTCTCTCTCTTTTTAAAGATGTTAACTTTGGAGCTATCTTTGATTCTGCTTTCCTCATTTCCATGTCCAATCTATCACCAACACTTGCAGGTTCTCCCTTCGAGAACCTAACTCACTCTTTTCCTTGAAGTTCATAACCCCTATTACAGTTCCATTGGTTCAAGCCCCTGGTTTATTTTAAGAGTCTACTTTTTTTTTTTTCAGTATAGCCTTCATCATATCAACTTTACAAACCCGAACCACATTAGTTATCTCTAAGAAAGCTCTTGTGTTATTTCCATTGCTCAAAATATCCAGTTTTTCACATTGTTTGAATATACTCTCTTAAACCCCTCGCCTTGCATACAACAACCTTTCCTATGATGCAAAGTGTTCTTGAAACTCAATCTCAAAATTGCCTCTATGCCAGACAAATTTTTTTTTATAAAATTGTCTCTTAAATAAAAACAGATTTTTTTTTTCAACTTTTGTGTTTAGGACTACTTTTCTCTCTTTTACGAATGTTTCTCTCACAGTGGGATGCTCATTTATCAGTCATTTCTTCCCTCTCTTGTAGAGGACAGACTGCCATTGTATTTGACTATTCATCTTCATTCACTCAGATATCTAGAGATGACTTATAATTTATTTAAGCAATTGTGAGGTGCAATGTTCTCTTCTTTCCTTGTATTGATTAGTTTAGCCATAGTCTTGGGATACAATTCTAGACAATGAGCCATATTGTGAAAAAGGGACCTAGGAAAAGTTTGCCTTGTTCTTAAGAACAAATCAAAAGAAAGAAAATCTGTTTATCCTTTCTGAGGATATCACTATAAACATGTGATCCTTGGGACTGAAGAGATTATATGGATAGCTGACTTGATTAAAAAGTCAGTTATATGAAGATGGCAAGGATAAAGAAGGAAGGAATCCATATAGTTCTAATATTTTGATAAGAAAAGTTGTTGCATTCACCAACTTTAAGGCTCCTTGCTTTTCACTTCTTGCTATTTGAGATAACACATTTTCCTTATTATATCAATCAAAAATGCAGTTGGTTCCAACTAATAAGTGTACTACTAAACCCAAGTAATAGTAGCTAAAACACACAGGAGTTAATTCATCTCAATTAAAAATGAGTCAGGAAGTTGTCCGTGTAAGCATGGCATTGTGGTTCAACTGTGTGGTTGTAAAGCATATATTTTCCATCTTTTCTTTCATCTCGTCATCCTCAGGCTCTTCATGGTTGCATGACTGTTGTTCTTACCAGTATCACATATATTAAAGGCATTAAAAGAAGTGGGAAGAGGAGGGGTATCTGGGTGGCTTAGTTGGTTGAGCATTTGACCCTTGAATTCCACTCAGGTCATGATTCCAGGGTCGTGGGTTGAGACCCACATCGGGCTCAGCACTGTGTGTGGATCCTGCTTAAGACTGATTCCCTCTCTGTCTGTGCTTCCATCCCTGCTCATTCTCTTTAGGAAGGAAGGAGGGAGGGAGGGAGGGAGGGAAGGAAGGAAGGAGGGAGGGAGGGAGGGAGGGAAGGAAGGAAGGAAGGAAGGAAGGAAGGAAGGAAGGAAGGAAGGAAGGAAGGAAGAAGGATGGAAGGAAGGAAGGAAGGAAGGAAGGAAGGAAGGAAGGAAGGAAGAAGAAGGATGGAAGGAAGGAAGGAAGGGAAGAAGGGAGGGAGGGAGGGAGGGAGGAAGGAAGGAAGGAAGGAAAGGGAAAGGAGAAAAGCCTTTTTTTTTTTTTTTTTTAACTATCCTGGGGCTTTTCTTTCTAAAAGGGATACCTTCTCAAAATTTCCATGTATATCTCATTAGCCTCTGGTGGCTGCAGGGAAGTCTAGAAAAGATGGCATTTGTATTTGGTCACAAAGCTGCCCCAAATAAAACCAGAGTTCTGTTTTTAAGAAACAAAAAGGGGTTGGGGCGCCTGGGTGGCGCAGTCGATTAAGCGTCCGACTTCAGCCAGGTCACGATCTCGCGGTCCGTGAGTTCGAGCCCCGCGTCAGGCTCTGGGCCGATGGCTCGGAGCCTGGAGCCTGTTTCCGATTCTGTGTCTCCCTCTCTCTCTGCCCCTCCCCCGTTCATGCTCTGTCTCTCTCTGTCCCAAAAAAATAAATAGAAAACGTTGAAAAAAAAAAAAATTAAAAAAAAAAAAAAAGAAACAAAAAGGGGTGCTAGGCAACTAATAGGAACTACCATGATGTCTAAACTTGTTGAGGTTGAAATTTCTGCTACAAGCATATTAATTAATGTATCTTTTCCATTCCACCTAGCAAATCCTACTCACCTTTGAATGCTCGATTTATGTCTTATCTTTCCTTTTCAGACCATTTCAGTTCTCTGAAATTATGTGTACATGTGTGGTTTATGGCACTTAACAGCAACTATAGTCATTGGTATTCATTTGGAAATTCATTACTTCTTCATTGTAGATCGTCATCGTAATTGTTTACCATTGAATTACTATAAACATTTCTATGTGAGTGGTATTACTACTTAACCCTGTTACAACCATAAGTGCTTCCATATAGAACTATTAAATGATATATGATACAAGGAACTCTGTAATATTCCTTGGTGATGATTATGTGGTCAGTATTTTTTAATGGTTATTGTTTTAGAAAAAAATATTTTCTAAATTGTGACCTTTGTCATGATTCCTCAAATAGATTCAAAGCATTACTAACAACATTTAAGCCAGTGGCATTTTCCCAGTGGGAGGGTATTCAGCCACATGGTTGTATGGTTAGTGTAAATTTTGGTCAATTTATATTTTTTAAGAGCTGGCCCCCTAATTGATTATTTTTCATTACTCATATCCACATATTTGCCTTATTTTGCTATACCATAATGCATCATACTTGAATATTTAATACTTTATCCTCAGTGTGAAATTGCTTCATAGAGCACTACATTGATAAGAATCTCGAAGAGTCTCGGTTCAGTGGGAAAGAAGGATCTGACTGGATAATGATGTTTGTAACTGTTGTAAAGGCAGGCGAGAATGTTTTCACCCACGCCTTGCACATCCCTAGCCTAGAATACAAAGCACACTTAATACAAGCTTTAGGTGACAATGTTCTTCCATGTAAGAAAAGAGCACATTTTTTAAAACAATTTTTTTAACGTTTATTTAGTTTTTGAGAGACAGAGAGAGACCGAGCATGAGAAGGGGAGGGGCAGAGACAGAGAGAGCGTCACAGAATCCGAAGCAGGCTCCAAGCTCTGAGCTGTCAGCAGAGAGCCCGACAAGGGCTCCAACTCAGGAGCCGTGAGATCATGATCTGAGCTGAAGTCAGACACTTACATGACTGGGCCACCCAGGTGCCCCAAAAAGAGCACATTTTTAAACTCAACTGTTTATTTTAAAAAGAAGTGGTTTCATTTTTTCTAAATGGTGCATTTTTGCAACAGAAGTTAGAGATGCAAACGAAAATTTTAGCTTTATTTATAACCTGCAGTAAAAATTTACTCATGAGGAACAGCTACATTTAACTTCTAGTAAGTATAAAGTACATGAAATATATACACTATGACTGGTAAGTTTCAAGAGAATATAAAAATAATGAAATGGAAGAGGCCAACATTATTAATCCTTGAAAACTGAACAAATATGTTCTTTATGGCATTTAATTCTCAAAGCACTCTATAGGTTGGATGTGATTATATCTAATATAAAGATGAGAAAATGAGTCTCTGAGAATTTAAATAATCATTCAGCATGTGAGGGTCAATATCAAAATGAAGTCTTCAGTTTAATAAACCAAAAGTCCATTTCTTCCTTCTATTTCTCCAAAGGTCATTTAAAAAACTTTGTCATTTATTTCATCATCCACAATAGATTATAGGATTGCAGGAATGTAACCCTGATGCATCCAATGTATCCCAAAGACTATCAACATAAAATTCTGATGAAGTCAATTTGCAGAATCAATAAGTCACCTGTATACTCCTGTGTGTGGATGTGAACAACGCCTATCAAAAAGGTCTTTAGGAAAGTGACTATTTCATTTGTCAACATATCGTTTCAATTTTATTAAATTCAAATACAGCTTGCAGTTGTCCACCAAAGTTGTAGGTAACACGAACAAATATAAGTACATAACGGACTCAGTTTCTGAAAATCAAAACGGCCTTTGTACTGTGGGAAAATAAAAATCACATAAAGCAGTCCGAGAAGAAAAATGAGTGAAGGCAAGGAAACAAAAGCAACATTCATATTTGAAAACCAAAATACCTAATAACTATTTATGTTTTATAAGCCTATATTGCATGGGCACATGTAATTCTACAACTATACTTCCAAAATAAACCATGATAACCTTATTATTATTATCACTTGTTACATTTCAAAAGTAGTAAGAATTTTTAAAATTTATTACCAACTTTAAAAAACAACAAAGAACACTATATTTTACTATATTCCCCCTGCCCTGCACCCCCCCCCCCCCCCCCGCCAACACACACACCGGTTTTTGCCTACACCGTTATTACGGTTATTGAAGTTTACGACAAAGTCTTATTCATTTTTATACATTCGTTGTTTAGAAAGTTGTTCCTAGCCCATACTAAGAATAGGAATAAATGGAAGAACATATTCCGTATGTAAATGTTTTCAAAACATTCCTCTCTTAAAATGAGACGAAGAAAAATTTTTAATTCTTTAAATTAAATTACTTTAAATTATTTAATTAAGTAATTATTTTTCTTTTTTTTTTTTTTTTTAATTTTTTTTTCAACGTTTTTTATTTATTTTTGGGACAGAGAGAGACAGAGCATGAACGGGGGAGGGGCAGAGAGAGAGGGAGACACAGAATCGGAAACAGGCTCCAGGCTCCGAGCCATCAGCCCAGAGCCTGACGCGGGGCTCGAACTCACGGACCGCGAGATCGTGACCTGGCTGAAGTCGGACGCTTAACCGACTGCGCCACCCAGGCGCCCCAAGTAATTATTTTTCTATGTGCATGTGAGAGCTGTCCTTTCTCCTCACTGGATTATGTATATCAATGTCATAATGTTCCAAGTATTTTTCCTTAGAATCTTTGTTTTGCTGGCGGTTATTAAATACTCTACTTGTTAGGCCCGGTGGAAAATTAGTGATTTCACAAATGGTTTGGAGCACTGTTTTAGAGCACCATTGGAATCAGTTCTCTACTGTCAGTATCAAAAAAAATTTTTTTTGGTGCACCTAAGGAAAACAGCTGGAAAGAACAACTAACTGGAATTTAAGTAAAAACTTAAAAAAAAAAAAGAATACTAGAAAGTATTTTTCAATGTATTATAAATTTTGTTGGAGATTGCATATATATTATAAGGGAAATAAATAATAGTTTATAAAATCAAGATTATTATAGTACTGTGGCACTGACAGTACCATTTTAAGAAGTGCCTATGATTTTCACTCCCTTTTATATTTTGATTTTAAAATGAAAGTATAGGATTAATGTTGAGAAATTTATGCTAAATGAAATAAGCCAGTCACAGAAAGACAATTACTGTATGATTCCAAATACTGTGTAAAGTACCTAGAGTTGTCACATATATAGAAACAGGAAAGAAAATGGTGGCTTTCAGGGGCTGGGAGAGGGAAAATAGATGATTATTGTTTATTTTATTTTTATTTATTTATTTATTTATTATTTTTTATATTTTTTTTAACGTTTATTTATTTTTGAGACAGAGAGAGACAGAGCATGAACGGGGGAGGGGCAGAGAGAGAGGGAGACACAGAATCGGAAGCAGGCTCCAGGCTCCGAGCCATCAGCCCAGAGCCCGACACGGGGCTCGAACTCACGGACCGCGAGATCGTGACCCGGGCTGAAGTCGGACGCTTAACCGACTGAGCCACCCAGGCGCCCCTAGATGATTATTGTTTAATGGGCATAGAGTTTCGATTTCTCCAGATGAAGAAGTTCTGGAAATGGATGGTGGGGAAGTCTACAATAATGCGAATGCACGTAAGGCCACTGAACTGTACAGTTAGGAATGGTTAAAATGGTAAATTTTATATTATGTATATTTTACCACAATTTAATAAATGTAATAAATGAAAACAAAGAGAAAATGAACACTTCAGAAGCATCATTGCTATAAGATGCTGAGGAATAAAAACGATATTAAGTTTAAAATAAAAACTTAAACATGACTTCTGTGGTTCTCCCTGCCTATACATGCATGACATTTTCCCAGGGGTAGAGTTGAACCCTTTCTCTCTTTGACTCTAAGCTAGACTTTTTAATTTGAATGGCCATTAGAAAGAACCAAGAGTGACATTCTAGACTTTCCAAGGCTAAGCCATAAGAATTCTTGTTGTTTTTTTCCTATGGATCCTAGAATGCTTGCTCTTTTTTTTTTATTTTATTTTTTTTAATGTTCATTTATTTTTGAGACAGAGAGAGGCAAAGCATGAGCGGGGGAGGGACAGAGAGAGAGAGGGAGACACAGAATCCGAAGCAGGCCAGGCTGTGAGCTGTCAGCACAGAACCCCATGCGGGGCTAGAACCTGTCAACCATGAGATCATGAGCTGAGCTGAAGTCGGACGCTGAACCGACTGAGCCACCCAGGCGCCCCTAGAATGCTTGCTCTTGAGATCATTTACTCTGGTAAAAGCCAGTCCCATGCAAGATATCTGATTGCCTTGTGATAGCTATGTTATGGAAAGCCCAAGCCACATTTGATTACCTTGGAGGATGAGACGCTATGTCAAACCAAACAGAGAGACCAAAGAGAACCAATGTGCCAAACATGGAGGGGATAAAGCTATCTTTAAAGTGACTCTCCCGTTTCAGCTATACTAGTTGAAGACATGTAAATCAGAGACAACTGGCATTGCTGATTCTTTTCGCAGTTAATGATCCACAAAATTAAAAGCCAAATGAAACTTTTATAGGCCCCTAACTTTTAGCGTAGTTTCCTATGCAGCCAACACTGCAACAGGTAGCCTGAGTGGTACCAAGATTCCATTCGAACACTCGTCAGTAAGACATATGAAAAAAACTTCTTTGGATTTAAATACATACTCACATTTTAAAATTATGTACTTGCTTTTATACATGACTTTTAGACATCACTTGAATTAAAGCTTCAATTGAAAAAACAAAAACAGAAACAAAAACAATGTGGCCAATCTAGTCGTCTTTTCCCAGAGCAATGTAACTGATAAAATGAATCATTAAACTAGTATTTATTTAAAGTGCTCATTTTTAACCTCATGTATAAAATCAACCATCTTTTGGAAAAGGCATGGAAAAGGAAATGAAAAGCAATGAAGAAATGTAGATGGCTAGGTCAGTTTCTGGCAATTAAAATTCTGACCCCAGACACAGTTCTGCACAATGACATGTTGAGAAATTTCTGTGACGAGATTTGCTGCAGTGTTTAGTATGGGGGTAAAATGGTTGAGAGAGCTGAAATTTAGATATGTGGAGAGAGAAGTTGGAGAAAAAAAAAAAAAAATTTAGGCTACTTTAAATCTACTCCAGTGCATGAAAAGAACACGTCCTCTCAGTCACCAGTGCCGATATGTTACTTTCCTAATAAAATGCAAATCTGTGCTGAATGGGCTGCATTAGAGCAGCCAAGTCCACTTACCACAGTGAGCCTCATCAGACCTATCGGAGCAGTCTGGTTTATAGTCACAGACAAGGTGAGATGCAACACACTTGTTGTCATGGCACAAAAAATCAGTGGCTTCTGGGCAAATCTCAGAAGTCTCTCCCACTGGGAAAAAAGATAAAAACAAAAAGTCATTTTTATAATATTTTATTCAATGTTAGTGGTCTCTTAGTGGTTTTATAGATTCCGCACTTAAATAAATGACTGATTTTAATAGTTGTCCAAGGCAGACTTCTAGACAACCCCACCCACCTCAGTACCACATCCAATGTCTCAGTAAGTTTATGTGGATTGCACTTTCAAAATCACCTTTGATCGGCCGAGGGTTGACCATTATCTGTTATCTAAATAAGTCTTATTCAAGACCCTAAAAATGTTTTGCTTTGGTTCTGGCTTAGTTTTCTAGTCTCATTTTCTGCAACTGTCCTCATGAGCACCTGCAATGAAACTACCGTATAAGTTTTCACAGATAGATCACTGGCTCTTCATCCTTCCACATGTCCACATACATTGCTTCCTTTACCTACCCTGACCATTCCCTCCTGTGCCCCTGGTGGTCTGCTCAACCTCAAGACTCAAGGAAACAGCTGCTCTGTCCCCTTTTTTGCCTTTTCTTTGTCATCCAAGCCCCAGGTTGGGTACCTACGTTTAATGTCCCCTAAGAACCTTTCTATTCCTATGTGAAATGTTTACCACCTCATATAAGAGCTGTATCACATGTCTGTCTGCCCTCCAGTCTCCAAACCCCTTGGAAACCCAAGTGGTGGATGTGTTTTCTGAGGCCAAACCCAGCATCTAATCTGTAGTTTGTACTTAATAAATGCTGGGTATAATAATTGAAGACATAATGGTTTCATCTCAAGGAAGCTTAGGAAAGTGAATTAACGCACAATTTTCAAAGCAATTCACACCTTTTAATTGAACATACAGTGTTCAATTAAATTAATTGAACATAATTAACATACAGTGTTATATTAGTTTCAGGTGTACGATACAAAGATTTAATAATTCTATACATTACTCAGTGCTCATCAACGTAAGTATACTTTTAATCCTCTTTATTTCTTTCACCCATATCCCCACCCACTTCCCCTCGTAATCATCAGTTTATCCTATTTAAGAGACTGCTATTTTGTTTGTCTCTTTTTTTGTCTGCTTGGTTTGTTTAATAAATTACACATCTTAGTGAAATCATATGGTATTTGTCTTTAGCATTATATCCTCTAGGTCCATCCATGGCTGAGTAATATTCCATTTTATTTATATTCCACATCTTTATCCATTCATCTGTGGATGGATACTTGGGTTGCTTTGATATAGTTGGCTATTGTAAATAATGCTGCAATAAACAGAAGTGTGAATACATCTTTGTGAATTAGTGTTTTCATTTGCTTTGGATAAATACCCAGTAGTGGAATTATGGGAAAGTACAGTAATTCTATTTTTATTTTTTTTTAAGTTTATTTATTTATTTTGAGAGATAAAGAGAGAGAAACAGAGAGAGAATCCCAAGCAGGCCCTGGACGATCGTCCAGCAAGCCCCCAGCACAGAGCCTGATGTGGGGCTCAAACTCACAAACTATGAGATCATGACCTGAGCTGAAATCAAGAGTCAGCGGCTTAAACCACTGAGCCACCCAGGCATCCTAGTGGTTCTACTTTTAATTTTTAATTTTTTGAGGAAACCCCATACTGTTTTCTGCCATGGCTGCACCAATCTCATTCCGATCAATAATGCACACGGGTTCTTTTCCACTGCATCCTCAAAAGCATTTGCCATTTCTTCTGTGTTCTATTGCTGGGTTATTGTTTTTTTCCTTTCCTTTGAGTCATTCTGACAGGTGTAAGGTGATAGCTCATTGCTTTGATTGCATTTTTCTGATGCTTAGTGATGTTGAACACTTTTTTCATGTGTCCTCAGGCCCTGTGTCTATCTATGTTTGGAAAAATGTCTATGTGTCCTCTGCCCATTTTTAAAATATGATTATTGTTTTTATTATTTAGTTTTTGGTGTTGAGTTGTGTAAGTTATTTATATATTTTGGATATTAACCCCTTATTAGACATATCATTTGAAAATATCTTCTCCCATTGAGTAGATTGCCTTTTTGTTTAGTTGATGGTTTCCTTTGTGGTGCAAAAGTTTGTGGGTTTTTGTTGTTGTTGTTTTGTTTTGTTTTCAGGTCCAATAATTTAATTTTGCTTTTGTTTTTGTTTCCCTTGACTATATATATCTTCCCTTCAGGATATATATATAGAGAAAAACGTTTATATGCTTGATAGCAAAGAAAGTGCTGCCCATGTTTTCTTCTAGGAGTTTGTTTCAGGTCTCATATTTAGGTCTTTAATCCATTCTGAGTTTATTTTTGTGTATGGTGTGAGAAAGTGGTACAGTTTCTTTCTTTTCCATGTAGTTGTCCAGTTTTTCCAACACCATTTGTTGAACAGACTGTCTTTTCCCCAATGTATATTGTTGCCTCCTCTATTGTTTAAGTGTGGGTTTATTTCTAGATTCTCCTATTTTATTCTATTGATGTATGTGTTTATTTTTATGCCATCACCATGCTATTTTGATTACTACACTTTTGCAGTATATCTTGAAATCTGGGATTGTGATACTCCAGTGTTGTTTTTTTTTCAAGACTGCTTTGGTTATTTAGGGTATTTTGTGGTTCCATACAAATTTTAGGAATATTTTTTCTAGTTCTGTGAAAAATGTCATTGGTATTTTGATAGGGATTGCATTAAATCTGTACATTGTTTTGAGTAGTATGGCCACTTTAACAATTGTAACAAGTAAATTCAACCATTAAAACTTTTAAAATGTTTATTTATTTTTGAGAGAGAAAGAGAACAGAGTGTGAGTGGGGGAGGGGCAGAGAGAGAGGGAGACATGGAATCTGAAGCAGGCTCCAGACTCTGAGGTATCAGCACAGAGCCTGACACAGTGCTCTGGCTCACAAACCATGAGATCATGACCTGAGCGGAAGTCAGATGCTTAACCAACTGAGCCACCTAGGCGCCCCAAATTCCACCAAAGATTTAAAGAAGTGTTAATACCAGTTCTTCGCAAACAAACTATTCAAAAAATAAATAAATAAATAAATAAATAAATAAATAAATAAATAAATAAAGAAGGAAAGTTCCCAAATTCATTCTATAAGGCCAGCTTTACCCTGATACTGAAACCAGATATAGACAATACCAAAAAAGAGAACTACAGGCCCATTTCTCTGATGAACATGGATGTAAAAATCTTCAATAAAATATTAGCAAACCAGATCCAGCAATACACTAAAAAAAATCATTCACCACAATCACGTGGGATTCATTTCCTGGATGCAAGGATGGCTCAATGTTCAAAAATCAATCAACATGACATATTACATTAAATAGAGAAAGGACAAAAACCATACGATCATCTCAACAGATGCAGAAAAAATTATTTGAGGAAGTACAACATAAATTCATGATAAAAACTGTCAACAAAGAGTAGAACATACTTCAACCTAACAAGGGCCATATGTGAAAAATCTACAGTTAACATCATACTCAATGGAGAAAAACTAAGAGCTTTCACTCTAAGATCAGGGAAAAGACAGGTTGTCCACTCTCACCACTTTTATTCAAGGTAGTACTGAAAGCCCTAGCCACAGCAATCAGACAAGAAAAGGAAATAGACAGCATCCAGACTGGTAAGGAGGTAAAATTTTCACTATTTGCAGATGAGGTGATACTATGTATAGAAAACCCTAAAGACTCCACCAAACCTGCTAGAACTAATAGATGGATTCAGTAAAGTCACAGCATACAAAATTAATATACAGAAAGTGTTGCATTTCTATACACTAATAATAACATTGCAGAAAGAAAAATTAAGAGAACAGTTCCATTTACAATTGCACCAGAAATAGGGGCGCCTGGGTGGCTCAGTCAGTTAAGCAACTGACTCTTACTTTTGGCTCAGGTCATGATCGCACAGTTTGTGAGCTCGAATCCTGCACTGTCAGTGAAAACCCTGCTTGGAATTCTCTGTCTCCCTCTCTCTCTGCCACTCCCCCTTTATCTATCTCTAATAAATAGAATTTAAAAAAAGCAAAAAAAAATTGCACCAAAAATAATAAAATACCTAGGAAGAAACTTAACCATGGAACTGAAAGACCTGTACTCTGAAAACTATAGAACATTGATGAAAGAAGTTGAAGATGATACCAAAAAATGGAAAGATATTCCACTCTCATGGATTGGAAGAACAAATATTGTTGAAAGTCCATATTACCCAAAGCAATCTACAGCAGTTCACATATCTGAATATCATTGTAAATGAAATTAAGTCCAACGATGATACTTCGTACCTTCAAAGAAGTATGCAGTAAAGGTCCCAAACTACTTTTGCCTAATTCAACAAATTAAATAAAGCTCAGCTATCCCTTTGTTACATAGATTATTATAGGTTCAGAGCCAGTGTGCCTAAGGGGAGGGTAATTCATTCGAGGGGAGGGTAATTTTCTCAAGGTTCGGTAAATCTCTAAGGATTTGATAAAAATTCATTTCCCTAGTTTTGGAATCATCCCCATAATACAATAGTTAAAGCCTGTATAATTTCTAGAAATAATTTACCAGTAAATTGCAGTATAAATATAAAGAATGAAGAGAAGGCATCTGAGAAAACAGCAAATATATTAACTGTGGGCATCAACAAGAAGAACTAAAGGTCATGTTCATTGAGTGGTTTAGAATCTTTGCCACATAATTTTTAATTAACACTAGTGAGAATTTACAGTTAACCCAGAGCAGTATGTGGATATTATTTAGTATGCAAGTCTGAGCATTGGAGATTATTTTATTTTTCCATGCCATAGGCTGTGGAGCCATATATAATTATCCCACAGAGGAAATGTGTTTTGACTTTAAATACGTAGTTCTTTAGTTTTTAAAAATGACTCAAATAGACTACATAACTCAATGAGGCTTATTTCCTTAACAATACGGAATAGCAAAGACAGGAAAAGAAATCAAGTCAGTGCTTTGAATTGCAGCAAACCAAGCAATGACTAATTTCTACAGCATATGAGTCTTACCAAGAAAAAACAAAAAAGAGCCTATAATTCTTAAAAAAGGTAGATGTTCTTTAAGACAAGAATATAATCAGACAGTTGCTACCAAAATCATTGCAGTAAATAGAAAAGGTAGATTATTTTAGTGATAATGTCTTACATGTATTCAGCCATTTTCAATTTATTAATTCAGACAAACTGATAAAAGCAGTATTTACTAACCAGGTTGACAAATATACAAAATTAAAGATAATCCCACATATACTGTAGTTAATAATGTAAGAATGGAAAGAACACTGGTGTTCGGAATAGAGAGTTGAAGACAATTTGGCTAGCAGAAAATGGCATATAAAAACCACTAGATTAAATATTATTTTAGAAAAAAAAAAAAACTGACAGAGTCCTAAAGACCTAAAACTAAAGCCTAAACTTAAAAATCCTAGAAAGAAGAACCGGTCGATAATATACTATAGCTGTAACATAAAACATTGGATCCCATAAGAGCATGATGTATATGTAAAGCTAATCCACTGTGGATTTGAACAAACTGCCACCAACCTGAAGATAATTCCAATTTAAAACAGATTTTATTCTGCTCTGAAACAGAATTTACAAGCAAGAAGCTCTTGTACCTTTAATTTTATGTATGGATTAAAATAATTTTATACACAGGGTTCATTATACATAACTAGATATAATCGTTCTATAGACTATATTTGTGGGCAAACACTAGTTTTATCTTTTTCAAGGCAAGATTTTCAATATGTTCTTAGTTTCAGACAGTAAGTTTCACGTGGGCATGTGTATTTTAAGCACCTTCATTTTTCATGCAGAATATACTTATCATATGCAAGACATAAAAGACATAATGGGCATATCCCCTGCCTTTGAAGACCATGCTATTGAGTTGGTAATGTCATGTCTTCTTAGGTGACTCTTCACTCTGACAGTTTCTCAGGTTTCCCAGGTTGCTGATGACTTACATTTGGAGAGTACTGGCCAAGTATTTTGTAGGATACCTTTCTACTGGCATTATTTTCCTCCTCTTGATAGAATTAATGGGTTTGGGGAAGAAAGAATACAGAGGTGTTATTTTCATCACCTAATGACAAGGGTACATGCTATTAATAGGACTTGGCACTGTTTCTGTTGACCTTGTTCCCCTGTCTGGTGAACCATGATTCTCCACCGTAAAGTTACTCTTTTTCTATCCCTTTCCATACTGCATTCTTTGGAAGGAAATTACTGGGTGCAGGCCACATCTAAGGTGAACTATGCTCTCTTCCTTCAGGGCACAGAATCTACATTAATTAATCTAAGTTAATTATTTGGAATTCTTATACATGGGAACGTTGTCTCTTCTCTCTCATTTATGTATTTATTCAGTCAATATTTATATTGTTATGGACTCAAGAACGTGTATAATTTGAGTCATAATAGAAGGCAACTTTGTTGCTCAAACTGTTCAAGCTTTGGCCAAGAGGAGCTCTTTTAATTGGCTCCTCTGTCCCTTTGACACACCCCATCAATGTAAACTTTTCTCTTTTTTTTACAACGTAGACTTTTCTTTTTACATACTACCTTATTTTCTAGCACTCTCGGTTGCTTCACGCTCATCTTGTGTGTTTCCTGGCCCAGTCCTAGAATTTCTCCAAGAAGCCCTGATTCTTTTTAATGGAACATGCTATCAGAAACCAATCTCTGGGGACTACATTGCTTCTTGCCATTAAGGTGTCATTGTTCCTAAGCTATAATGACTATATGTTTACATCCAGCGATGTGATCAATTTGGAATCTTATTTATTCATCCTAGAAACACGTATTGAGTATGGCCAGACAACATGGTGGACACTGCAATAGTTCTTACCTTCAAAGAATTTACAACCTGGTGATAAAAGCGTATTCATAATACATGTTTAGCCCTATAATTAAACGTATGCGTGTGTGGCTCTCAGACAACAGTAAAAAGTAGTACTAGCTTATAGTGTTGCATTAATAAATATTTAATACAGTTGATCTAATTCAGTTGATGGCCTTTCAAAGTGTCTATCATCTCCGTTGGTCATTTAACCAATTAGAAAGATAGACCAGACCACCTGACTGAGACCAAGTACTCTCTTATGAATTTCCTTTTTAAAACTCCATCCTTGTTGGTTTCCTTAACACGTCAGTTTGGCAACATGTTGAAAATATGGAAGATTCAGATCTGTTTGAAGAAAGAGCAACATCTGGTGTAGAGAAGAAATAGGCTAAAGAGTATTTTGGAAAAAAATCATGCACCTCAAACCTCCCTTCACAGATGAACTGCTTATTTCGCTTGAGTGCTCTCTGGTTCTAGAAATGCTATCAGGGGCAAGTTTGCAAGTGAAAGGAGATCTCAACACTGCTGAGGGCTTAATATCGCCTGCCCTGTATTTTCAAGCATCCAGAAATTAACAATACCTTCTATAGTTTCTATTCAGCAGGAGCATTTAAATCCATCTTATGTTAGAAAAATTGCTAGGTTTTAAGAAGGTCAGTGCACCTATCAGACAATTCACAGCAGGACTTCTGAAAATGCAACCTCAGTGATCTCGTGTTGAAATTATCGGAAGTGTTATCAGAGTTACTCGGCCATGTCTTAGTGTTTGGGGACACATAAAAAATGAGATTTGACTGGTGATACACAGAAGCAAGGTGCACACTAAATGGGAAGTATCCTAAAGACTGATTTTTCATGTTTGTATGCAAAAAAGGCGACTTTATAAACTGCTCCTCGGCATGAGACTCAGATTTTCAACTTTTAAGATTTTTTTTTTTCTTAGATCTGGACATATGTTAAATACCCAGTTTTCTTTATGGACTCTTCATATTATTTAAGAGCAATAGAGGCACCTGGGTGGCTCAGTCAGTTAAGCATCCGACTTAGCTCAGGTGATGATCTCAGTGTTCATGGGTTTGAGCCCTGCATCTGGCTCTATGCTGACAGCTCAGAGCCTGGAGCTGGCTTCAGATTGTGTGTGTCTCTCTCTCTACCCCTCCCCCACTCATACTCTGTCTCTCTATCTCTCAAAAATAAATAAACATTAAAATAAAAAAAGAACAAGAGATTGCTGAACCCTATGCCATACACACATCAAATCAGTGACTTAACGGTTTAGACAAAAATTATTATTAGAAGGCCTGAGAAGGAGGGAGAAATTAGAAGAAAACAAAACACCACCACCAACAAAACTCAGAATGTGATACCTTTATGCAAGAACACTTTCAGTGGTTTAGTGATTCAGACGTCCTCACTCTCTCCCACCTCTTTTCTATCCTTCATATCCTTGTTCAGCTATCTGATGAGTACCTGATTGCCATTTTAAAAGAAGCATCAACCCTTTCCATTCTGGACCTCACAGTTGCCTCTGATATGCCAAAAATGCCTTCTTTTTCTAAACCCTCAGTTCCTTTAGCTCCTTGGCTAAACGAATGAATCCTTTTCCCGCTACTCTGCCATTTCTTCGACCTTACTTCTCATCTTGGCTCCTTTTCCAGGGCAAGTCTTTTAAATGCTAGCAGAACAAATTGTAACCCTGCTTTATTTTCCTCCGCTCTTCCTTGGGCATCATGGTTTTATTTGCCACCTGGGGGCTGATAATCTGCTATCCACATCTCAATCTGAATGTTTTCCTGAGTTGAGAACCTTATGATACGTTGTCTGTTGGATTTTTCTACAACATGTCACACATGATAAACATGACAAAAAGATGCACATTCTGCCTTCTTTTGCCTGTTACTTTATCTTTCCCTACTTCCGGCCTCACAAATATACCTCGTAATGCTCACCTATGCATGGTCCACAGATGCACATCTTTTTCACCCATTTTTGCCTTTATTACGTTTCTATGCACTCATCTCATAATCATTAGCAAAAATGACCTTGATTTTCTTAAGGTTGGTAAAATTGGTTTCAGAGAAAGAAACTCAAAAAGAATATAAGCAGTTAATCGCATCTATTATTGATCTACGTGGGTCTGACTGTAGAAGGAGGAGGACTACAACAATGGCCAATAATACACATAATAAAAAATAATCCCATGTAAAAAAATATACAGCCTTCCTAAGTTTATAAGGTTCTAGCGCCTCTCTGATTTCTATATCATTAATGGACTTTAATGAAGAATAAGAGATTTTGAAATGCTGAACAATCTAATTCAGACTTTTTAATTAGCCCATCTTGTCTATTATTTATGTAGTAAGGTTACTCCAGGACACTGTTATATAATTTTCAATTTATGTGCAAATTTCAGGGTCAAACAATGATCAAGTTATGCTTTTCTGCATAAAATGAATACAAACAAGTCTAATAACAGTATTATCTTTGACCCTTGCTATTGAACTCCCTCATATTTGTAAGATGTATAAAATTTTATTCTGCGCTCTATCGTCAATAGAGTATTTCAATCAGATCTTCAGAATTTAATAGGAGCACTGTGGACCAATGATGATTATTAAAGTTGAGACTCAAACATTTGGAGGTACTCTGTAATTATAAACTAATTTACAAAAAATTCCAATATTTAAAATATTTTTTAACAAAATCTTAAAATCTGCCTGAGTAAAATCTGTAATAGCTGTGTGATTTGGTTAAATTAATTGATCTTTCTTTTAAGTTTTCTTTTAAGTTTATTTATTTACTTTGAGAAAGAGAGAGAACGGGAGAGGGGCAGAGAGAGAGAATCCCAAACAACCGTGAGATCTCACAAACCGCGAGATCATGACCCAAGCCAAAATCAAGAGTCGGATGCTTAACTGACTGACCCACTCAGCCACCCCAAATTACTTGATCTTTCTGAGGAGCAGAACCCTTCTCTGACAGATGCAGATATTCAAGTTCCTATATGGATTTGATGTGAACATTAAATGAGATAATGTATGCAGAGTTTTCAGTATATGCTGGACAGTTTGGTAAATGTTCTATTAATGTTAGCGTTTCCATATTTTCTTGATTATTGACTGCTTGCTGTCTCAAAACCTTAATTTCTTTATGTATAAAATGGGTTCTTATAAGATTTAGCTGAAATAAAATATATAAAGCAGGTGAAATTGTCCTTGATTTATAGGTGTTGGAAGTCGTAATTCATTCATCCTACGCCAGCATTCTTTCTATAACAAAACACTATTTGTGAAAACATTTATAATATTTTATATTATCATTTACTTTTTTAAAACATTTTTTTAAGTTTATTTATTTTGAGAGAGAGAGAGAGAGAAAGCACGAGTTGGGGAGGGGCAGAAAGAGGGAGAGAGAGAAGAGAGAGAGAATCCCAAGCAAGCTACACACTGTGAGCGTGGAGCTCCATGCAGGGCTTGAACCCACAAGTCGTGAGCTCATGACCTGAGCCAAAGACAGATACTTAACTAACTGAGCCACCCAGGCACCCCTATATTATCATTTACTTTCTAAACAGAATTAGAAAATGATATCAGTATTAACAGATTGTACTAATTGTTGATTACAATATGCTATGTATTGTTTTAATTACTCTGCAAAGATTAAATCAATACATTTTCACAGTAACTCAATTTTATATAAGAGGCACAGTGTGGTTAACTAACTTGTCCCAGTCCACACAGCTGAGAAATTGTAGCATTAAAATTCAAACTCAGGCAATGATTTCAAAGCCTATCAGGCTATATAATATCTAAGATATTGGTTTTCCAATCAAAAGAAATCAAAATGAGAATATAATTAAAGTGCATGTTCTATACTTTTAAGGAAATTTGGAAAATGATAAAAATATTTAATAGTAGAGGTTTTCTTAGAACACAAAATAATACTTTTAGACTAGAAACACCTGGGTCATCAATAGATTCACTGTCAAACTCAACATTGTATTTAAATTGCTTAATATGTTTCATAAGTTATTTTAAAGAAAAGCTCACCAAACAGTACATTATTTCCTAAAGACTAAAGCAAGACTGACATCTGGGGAAAAGATGTACATTTTATATGGCTAAGCTTTCAAAAAAATATATTATAATTTTTCATAATACATGTTACAAAACATCCCAAACACCTTCATGTTAATACTGTATTTGAGGGGCGCCTGGGTGGCGCAGTCGGTTAAGCGTCCGACTTCAGCCAGGTCACGATCTCCCGGTCTGTGAGTTCGAGCCCCGCGTCAGGCTCTGGGCTGATGGCTCGGAGCCTGGAGCTTGTTTCCGATTCTGTGTCTCCCTCTCTCTCTGCCCCTCCCCCGTTCATGCTCTGTCTCTCTCTGTCCCAAAAAAAAAAAAAAAAAAAAAAAAAAAACGTTGAAAAAAAAAAAAAGTTGAAAAAAAAAATTTAAAAATAAAAAAAAAATACTGTATTTGACATTTTTAAAAATATTATGGACAGAAAATCATTTTTCGACTAGCATTTTTGGCAGTGTTAGATTTTAGTCACCTTATTAAGACCATCTAGGAGGAAATATCTACATTGTGTAACAAAATATTGAAATATGTTTTCACATATAGGAGTCTTCAAAGCCAGAAATGGAATGGATTCAGCCAATTGGAAACTGCTATTGAAATCTGCAGACAACTTCACTGGCTCAGGACCTACTCATGGCAGGGATTTATTGGAGCCTCCCACACAAAAGTGAATAGCCGACTTATACCTGCTGCCTTAGAGTTAATGGGAAACCTGCCCCTGAGAAGTGGTAGATGGATATACATGGATATGAATATGGATGCATATACATATGGCCATACAAATATATGTATATGTATATGTATATGTATATGTATATGTATATGTATGTATATGTCTATGATATCCAGTATCATATACATATGAATAACAAAAGGCAAACAAAAAGCCAAGACACTCCTGTGAAAGATCAAAGTCAAGAGACTATATACTTCAGATAAATAAACTTAATTAAACATTATAATAAGCAAGCTGGTGTGGAAATAACAAAGGGGTAGACTGACAGACCACTGAAGCATAAAAAAAGACCTAGAACTAAGCCTCATGTCTTTAGGAATTTGATTTTTGGCAGACCTGACATGTAGATTGGAAGGAGAGGAATGCACAGGGACATCAGAGAGTACGTAAAGATTTTACAATAGGGATAAAGGAATAGAGTTTTAAGGAAACTGATCTTTAGAACTCCATTTCTAAATATGAAGCTTCTTAAAATGGACGTGCCCGTGAATGCACCTGTGATCAGCCCGGCTTTCCTTTGTGCACTTCATTTTGGAACCATCCTTGTCACTTTACAGAAGACAGACCTTTGCATCTTTCCCTCTATTTGATGTTCAGAAATATATATGGGCAGGCTGTGGCAGTAGAGATGTAATATTTTTAGCTCATTTAATGTCTCACACGTTTTAGCCCCTATTTTCAAAAAAAAAATGCTTCATTTAGACGGAATTTCATGAGATTGAAATTTGAAAAATTAGCATGAAACCATTTATACAATAGGATTTACTGCCAAAGCACATCACTAAAAATAAAGCTATTTTTTTAATTGAGAAAGCTGAAATACAAATGTGAATAAGTTTGATATTTACAGGCTCTCATCCACGTTGCCTTTGGAAGTTTATACAAATCAGCACTGCATACAGTAAAAGCTAGAGAAGTTGACACATCTATAGAAAAATGAAAGTGCTCACTATATTACTAGTAGCTACAACTTGGAAGTTCAGTTCATCACCTCACAAAACTGATTCTCTGTAATGACATCACTGTCCTTGAAGAATGAATATCAGAAGTCACTGTTCAACAGACTGTGTCACAGACTATGGGAGATCAAAAAAAGCTATGCGTGAGAGCAAAGAAATTATGTTACTGACAAGAAGATAGACAAATGGCCAATAAGCACATGAAAAGGTGCTGGCCATCACTAATGGAAATTAGAAAAATGCAAATCTAAACCAAAATAAGATACCACCTCATACCCATTAGAATGACTGTTATTAAAAAAAAAAAAATCAGGGGCACCTGATCTATTAAGCGACCGACTCTTGATTTCAGCTCAGGTCATGATCTCACCGTTTGTGAGATCGAGTCCCATGTCAGGCACAGTGCTGACAGCAAGGAGGCTGCTTGAGATTCTCTCTCTCCTCTGTCTCTGCCCCTCCCCCCAGTCTTGCTTTCTCTCTCTCTCTCTCTCAAAATAAATAAACATTTTTAGAGATATCAAGTTTTGGGGGGAATATGGAGAAACTAGAATGCTTGTGTGCTGCTGTTGAGAATGGCTCAGTGACCACAAGTAACAGAACGGTGGCCTTGAAAAAACTAAAATATGATTACCATATGACACAACAATTCCACTTTTGGACATAAAACTAAAAAGCAAACAAACCAACAAAAACAAAAACCAAAATGAAATCGAGGCCTCAGGTATCTATACACCCACATTCATAGCAGCATTCACCATAGCCACAAGGTGGAAGTTATCCAAGTGCACACTGACAGAAGAATGGATAAATAAAATACGTTATATACCTAAAATGGAATATAATTCAGCCATAAAATGAAGGAAATTCTGCTGTATGCTACAACATGGAGAAGCATCTTATGCAAGTGAAGTAAGCAAATCACAACACCTATATGAGGCACTTAATCGAATGCACAGAAACAGAAAGTAGAATGCTGGTTGCCAGGGGCCAGGGATGGGGGGACATGGGGAGTTACTATTTACTGGGTACAGAGTTCCAGTTTTACAGGATGAGGAGTGATTAGATAGATGATGGCGATGGTAACACAACAATGTAAATATCTTCGGGTCATTGAACTGTACACTTAAAAACGATTAAGATGGTAAATTTTATGTTCTGTGGACTTTACCACAATTAAGAAAATGTTTAAAGGCAAAAATATTTGCTGATTGTCTACTGAAGGCTGGGCACTGTGCTAGGAGCAGGTGTTATGCAAAGCCCGGCTTTATGTTCAACTTAAATTTGGAAACGGTTTTACATTTTAAGTACACATAAGAAATTTCCAAAGTATAGATAATGGGTTTAATTTGTGGACAGTAACTTGGGGAATCATTTTATTCTAACATTAAGCTGAAGATATAATTTAAAATACTCTTCTTTTATATGCATAATAAGGGCTCACATTACTGGCTACACATTAGAATTACCTAAAGCCTGAAAAATTATGGAAGCCTGAACTCCGTACCCAGAGATAACAGTTTAATTGGTCTGGAATGAGGTCTGGGTAGAGATATTATTTTAAGCTCCCCAAGAGATTTTAGTGTGCCGCCAGGGTTGAGTGCCACAATCACTGATGCATTTCACAAAAGGAAGTAAAATTGTTTTAGCAAATTCAGCAAAGAAGAATGAGAGAGAAAGAGCAGGGCAAGAGAGAACCACAAAAAGAGAAAAAGAGAAAGGAGAGAAAACAAAGGTTTGCCTTCTCACAAAAACACAGTTTTCATAGTAGACTATGTCTAACATTAGCAACAGAAACAATGAGAAAAAAGGCTATAAAATTACGCAGGGAGAGGACTGATTTCTGCACATGGGCTTTCTGGGATCCTGGACAACTGGAGACTCTAAATTTTTCAGGTCATCTGATCACAGGCTACAGTTGACCTTTTGTACAAGGACTCCACCTGCCTCACAGTGCATATGTCCTCATGGTCTCTTGAAGACATTCCATAACTTATGGGCAAGTGCACCCCATGCCTCCCAAAAACTGTATTCCACTCAACTTCATTTCAAAGTACTTACAATATTTAATATGTACTGAGATAATATTCAATCAATGACTCAACTCATAAAAGTATATCTTGGCATAAAATAGCTCATGCTAATGATGATCTAGAGATATATTAACAGTAGTAACAGATCAATTAGTGAATAATAAAATGATGAACTTAACATTTTCATTTCTTTTTGGTTTACTTTCTTTGTTTTATAATTCAGTCAACATATTTAGCTTTAGTATAGATTAAAAGAACCTTTTAATACTTTGGACTATGCTTATATTTAAAGCAATTAAGAAAATGAAAGCATCACCCTTCCAAATGAATTCCTATGAGTCCTTGATAATCAGGATAATCACCTGATTCCACATTTTAGTTTCCACCAGAGTAAGACAATTAAGAGAATTCTAATTAACCACTAAGAAATAAACAACTAAAATGAAACCAGGGTGTTCCCTCAGTGCAAAGCACAACAAATTAAAAAATAAAATAGATCACACTACTAGGAAAGTAAAATGTTACCAGCATGTTGTAAAAAAGAAAACAACAACAACAACAACAACAACAACAACAACAACATGGTGAATTGTTTGGGTAGGGAACTTGGGAAAAAGGAACAACAAAATATATAAAGCATAATAAAAGTTAGACAAAATATGGTGATGGAGAAATATGGTGCAAAGACATTTCAATATAAGCACTAAAATATAAAGATGAAAAACAGAAAAACATGAAGAACATTTTTAATTTCAGAGTATTTCTTAAACTTAATGACAAAAGCAAACCTATAAAGTAAAACCTTCATTAAATTAAATTCAATTAAATAGAACAGAATTAAATTAAACCAAGTAAATGAAATGTCAGTGAAAGTTCTATAAACAATATGAAAAGACAATTAAAAGCATGAAAAACATGTTTAGTATATATCTTATAAAATGGTTTATATAATCAGTGAAGAAAGAGCATGTCCCAAATAACACAAGAAAGCAAACAACTAAATAGAAATCTTTGGCAAGGAAATGAATGGGCAATTCTCTCTCTCTTTCTCTCTTTTTTTTTTTCTGATTTTATTTTTTTATGTCAATCATACCCCAATAGAGTGGTTTATTTATTTTTTGTAGATTTTTTAAAATATAATTTAGTGTCAAATTGGCTTACATACAACACCCAGTGCTCATCCCAACAAATGCTCTCCTCATTGTCCATCACCCATTTTCCCCTCTCCCCCACTCCCCCATCCACCCTGTTTTTTCTCTGTATTTAAGAGTCTCTTGTGGTTTGCCTCCCTCCCTCTCTGTTTGTAACTATTTTTCCCCCTTCCCTTCCCCCATGGTCTTCTGTTAAGTTTCTCAAGACCCACATATGAGTGAAAACATATGATATCTGTCCTTCTCTGCATGACTTATTTCACTCAGCATAATACCTTCCGGTTCCATCCACATTGCTGCAAATGGCATGATTTCATTCTTTCTCATTGCCAAGTAGTATAAATTGTATATATAAACCGCATCCTCTTTATCCATTCATCAGTTGATGGACATTTAGGCTCTTTCCATAATTTAGCTATTGTTGAAAGCAGTGCTATAAACATTGGGGTACAAGTGCCCCGATGCAACAGCATTCCTGTATCCCTTGGGTAAATTCCTAGTAATTCTATTGCTGAGTCACAGGGTAGTTCTATTTTTAATTTTTTAAGGAACCTCCGTACTCTTTTCCAAAGTGGCTATACCAGTTTGCATTCCCACCAACAGTGCAAGAGGGTTCCCATTTCTCCACATCCTCGCCAGCGTCTGTAGTTTCCTCATTTGTTCACTTTAGCCACTCTGACCAGTGTGAGGTGGTATCTCAGTATGCTTTTGATTTGTATTTCCTTCATGATGAGTGACGTTGAGCATCTTTTCATGTGTCTATTGGCCGTCTGGATGTCTTCTTTGGCAAGTGTCTATTCACGTCTTCTGCCCATTTCTTCACTGGATTATTTGTTTTTCGGGTGTTGAGTTTGGTAAGTTCTTCATAGATTTTGGATACTAATCCTTTATCTGATATGTCATTTGTAAATATCTTCTCCATACCGTCGTTGCCTTTTAATTCTGTTGATTGTTTCCTTTGCAGTGCAGAAGCTTTTTTATCTCGATGAGGTTGCAATAGTTCATTTTTGCTTTTAATTCCCTTGCCTTTGGAGATGTGTTGAGTAAGATATTGCTGAGGCTGAGCTCAAAGAAGTTGTTGTCTGCTTTCTCCTCTAGGGTTTTGATGCTTTCCTATCTCACATTTAGGTCTTTCATCCATTTTGAGTTTATTTTTGTGTGTGGTGTAAGAAAGTGGTCTAGTTTCATTCTTCTGCATGTTGCTGTCCAACTTTCCCAGCACGATTTGCTAAACAGACTGTCTTTTTTTGAATGGGCAATTCTCAAAAGAAATATGAATGACCAATAATGAGCATATTGGTTAAAAAAAAAGATTTAACCTCATTATTAATTGTGTATGTAAATTAAAACACTCTATCAATTCACTTACTAAATTAGAAAATATTTCCTGGTCTAGAAATTACGAAAAAGGAAAACAATCTTGAGGGAAGACAGGGGGATTTAAGAAAGGTTTAAGGGCATGACTTATGGGGAGACACCCAAATTCTGAGAACTAAGCAGTAGTCACCCTTAGCAGAGAGCATATGGAGAAACAACAAAGAACAGGATGTTGTGAAGAAGGGTTTGACAATATACCTTTAAAGTCATAATTCTGTATGCTCTTAGGCTGAGAAATTGCCTAGTAGGAACTTCTGGTAGGCTATTAGGTCTCTAAACAAATACTCACTCCCTTCTTCTTCCTTAGTTTTAAATAAACACATGCCTTGGATTTCCTCATGGTTTGAACATGCGACAGACTTTTGGCTAATTAGTTATAAGTTAAATTGATATGCAATGTTTATAAGGAAAACTTTAAAAAATTTTTTAAAGTTTATTTGGTTATTTTATTTATTTTGAGAGAGAGGGAGGGAGACAGAGAGGTGGGGAGCATGGGTGGGGGAAGGGCAGAGAGAGATCCCAAGCAGGCTCAGCACTGTCAGGGCAGAGTGACACAGGGCTTGAACCCATGAACCATGAAATCATGATCTGAGCTGAAACCAAGAGTCAGATGCTCAACTTACTGAGACACCAGGTGCCCCGTCTTTTAAATTACGCTTGGTATATGCTCTTTGCCTCTTTCTCCACCTTTTTTTTCTTCCCTGCCAGCTGAAAGGTACACATAAAGACTAGAGCTAAAAGTGCCTATCCTGAACTGTCATCTTCCCCACAATTGTCCATAGACCCTTCCCCCCTTCTCTGTTCCTACTGCATACTCTAAGTTGATAATGAATAATGTATTCATCTGTGTACTATACTTCAACACTTGTCTGTGGGAAGTATTATGTTAATATTTGTTGCTTGAGTGATTTGTTGCGTGAACATTCTAAGAATACATTGTCAATGTGTTCCCCATGGACTTGTTTATTGTTTACCTCATTCCCTTCATGTGATGATTCCCTCTCATCCAAATGGTCACCAGGCTGGGGTCCCAGTAGGCTTATGTATACCATATGTCTGATGATGGTCATTTGACACAAGCTCAGTCAATCAGAATCCCCCAACAGAGAACTTAGAAATATAACTAATGGGTTTCTGCAACAATTAACAGGTGTAGTCGTGTGTTCTGCCTATGCATGGTGAAGCAGAGAAAGCTGGTTCCACAGAGTGAGGGCAGTGAAACAGATGTACAGAGAGATGCAGTTAAGAGACAAGAGGCCCAGAAAAAGCACAACTCAAGATCCCTCCTCAATCTTGGTTTTAGAATGTTCCTGAAGCTGGACTGTGTTCCTGATCTTGGGTTTCCTCAGATTCTTGCTATCCTTAAATAAACTCCCTTTGTGTTTAATACTATTGGCAATTAAACTAGACCTAATTAACCTAGAGACTTCCCAGAAATTATCATGAGAATGTATAAAGACCAAAAGACCAAAAAGCAAACTAGTGGAAAGAAATCCAAACCACACTTGGCTTCTTTTGCTGAGCTCTTTCCTGACCTTTGAATCAACAATTTAAAACTTTGTATTTCCCAAATCCGCTGAGGCAACTCTCCAGACAATTGGTGTGACTTATTTTGCTCAAATCCTTCAAGAACCCATTCTGTATTAAACATCTTTATTCCTTTCTTAAAAGAAACTATGTATGTGCAGGGGTCTGGTTTGACCTTGGCACCCACTAGGTGTCCAGTATGTATCAGTTTCCTTTTACTGTCTCCATTTTTACATATGCAATGCATGTTTCCGTAGAACAATGGAGATTGTATGCAAGTGGCCAGTGAGGGAATTGGGCCAATACAACACAGAAGTAGTGTTGATTCCTACATGATTTTCTTCACTAATGTCTTTGCCACCAAGGAGGTATAGCAACACAGCTGAGCCAGAGAGCCAAGAAAAGATACAGGCTGTTCAGAAAGTTCTTTACCTAGTCCACTCATTCTCCACATGCTCTCTTTTGGAAGTACTTATGTATTGCATAGTTTTCCCAGTCTTTGGGCACTTTTTCCTTGTCTCTAAAATTAAATGGTCTTAATGTTTAAGTTTATTTATTTATTCTGAGGGAGACAGCCAAGAGTGAGTGTGCATGAGTGGGGAGGGGCCGAGAGAGAGAATCCCAAGCAGGCTCCATGCTGTCAGTGCACAGCCCAACATGGAGCTTGATGTCACGAAATGAACTGTGAAACCATGACCTGAGCCGAAACTAAGAGTCTTATGCTTAACCAACTGAGCCACCTAGACACCCCTTAAGCTTTTTTTATACCACCCTTCCATCACGATTTCTTGCTTGCCAACTCAACCCCCTTTTTAGGTAAAGTAATACATTTACTGAAAAGTTCCTCTATTATAATCTTAAAATGCTTTATACTGTGCTAATATTTTTATTATGGTGGTTATTGTTTATATTAGCAGTCTACAACTCAGTTACCTATGCTTATAGTGGCTTGCCCCAATCCTATTTTCCCATAAGTCCTTTTTCTCATGTGATTATTCAAAATATGAGGTTTTTCAGAAACTCATATATGCCTCTGTGTATATGTGTTCCATCAAACGACAAGAAATTTCGTTTCTAGCCTTGGCTTAATATATACATACAAATTTTATTAAAACCTAGTTCTTTATGTTTGATCCAATTAAGTTTCTTGAGTTCTACCTCTATTTATTTAAAGTACACCTGTAGCTTGTATATATATTTGTAATAATGTTTCAAAACTAAAGAACATACCATTCAACTGAGTAATATAAAAATTAAAAAAGATTTATCATTAATTTAAAATGGACGTCTTATTGATATGAATATTAATTTTGAATAGAAAATCATTGTTAAAATATAGTTCAGTAAAAATTGAAGTGCCATATCATCATAAATACTCTATGCAATGGTCTTACTGGCCAAGATACTAAATGTGGAAATGTTCATTGTAATTAAAACAGATTCTAATTAGAAACTACATGAACCAAGTATAATGTTAGTTTTCAGATTTATAGTGGCCTTAATAGGGGTATTTCAAAGGATATTTCAACCATACTGAAATGTATGCTCAAATAATTATTTTTCCTTAATATTATGAATGAATCAAGTTATATCATTGTGCCTGGATCATAATCAAGTATAATCACATCAATTATAGTATTTAGTTTATTGCTGTGATATGATTATAATCACAGCTTTAAATATGGACCTTTTTGACAATGGAACACTAATCTTATCAGTCATACTAAAAGTTAAATATCTGATTATTTTCTAGGTATGTAATAAATGATTTCAATATAATATTGAAGTAACTGGATCTATCCATGTCTTGATTTTTTTTTAATTTAAAATAGCTGATTAAAAATATAATAAACTCAATTGCATAGTTCGGTGTTTAAAAATATGGGCATGGGACCAAGAACAAGAATCTATGCCCTGATTTTACAAGAAGCAAATAAATCAGTTCTAAAGCTTATTGAAGAACTATGTTGGTGGTTGACTGTGACAATGAAGCGTCTCTCCTGAGGCCTTCTCAAATCAATTCAAGCAATAAAACAAAATGAGGGCCGTAGCCGGCAATGACTGGGAGCAGGGGGTTGGTTCCACAAAGACTCTCCACCTCTTGCTTCTGAATTTGGCTTAGTGTCAACTTTTTTCCTCCTGACTACTTTCCCTAACAAGTCTAGAGCCAGGGTTGCTGAAAGTTCTTTCTTAAAATATTTAGCTTATTAGAATTGGAAAGGTAAGTATCCTTCTTTTTTACATCTTCAGCTTGAGAAAATCTGCAAAGGATTGATAGCTTGGTTGTGATTTCTTTTTGCTCATTACTCAAGCCACCACAATCCTCAGGATGTAACCTCAAAGACAGAAACGTATCTGCTCCCAAGGTTACAATGTTGGACAACCCAATGTCAAATACAACCCTGCATATGTACAGTAGAATTCTATGATAGCTCTAGCTATAGAAGTATTCCCTTCTGGAATACAGGAAATCACATGGCATGTTAGGTAAGACTAAGTAGATTATAGGACACAAAAAAAAATAACCCCCCAATATCAGAAACACCATTTTTAGAGGGTCACTTAGTATACGTATCTGAAAAAAAAAGTGTGAGAGAGACTTTCTCCTGGGACCAGGCAGATGGAGACAAAACATCTGGAAAATAAGGCCTCCTCTACCACAGCATTAGGAGGGAGACCCTGAGGGTTGTCCACCAGCTTGTAAACGCCTCTGCCTGGAAATTGACATGTCACTTACTGAGAGCACATTGGCCACATCTTTTCACATTAATCCACTTACCCAGAAGGGTCTGGGAAACATGGGAAGAAATGGATATTTTGCAAACAGTAAATAATCTCCACAACAAACAATGATAGGCTTAAAAAATCTGTAGTCTTTGTTTATAAGTCAGCAAATTGATATCACTTTTCCGTATTGATGAAGAATCAAAATTTTTGAGTCCATAAAAATCAGTTACCTTTATTTGACTGCAGAGTCAAAATGATGAGTTTTTACATTTTATGGCATATATTAAATAAAATACACATTTATATATGTCCATGTTACTAATACTGATAATTTAAGTTGGAAGCATATAAACTATGACAAAATATCTTAAAATTTGCCCTTCACACTTTTTTAAAGTTTATTTCTTTTGAGAGAGAGAGAGAGAGAGACAGAGAGAGAGAGAGAGACAGAGAGAGACAGAGAGAGAACAGGAGGTGCAGAGAGAGAGAGGGAGAGAGAAAAAATCCCAAGCAGACTCTGCACTGTCAGCTCAGAGCCTGAAGCGGGGCTCGAACTCCTGAACCGTGAACTCATGACCTGAGCCACCCGGCACCCCCACACTTTTTGTTTTTAATAAAAGATATTTGCAGGAATGTGAAGTATTTACTTTAAATAAAGCTAATTTTTCCATTTAAGAAACTATGGGCATTTTACTTAGCTAATAGGTAAAGTTTAATTTGAAGTACCAGGTTTAAAGATATTATCTGTGCTGATATAAAGAGTATATTTAACAAATTTGGAGTATTTGCCAAGAGGAAATGAAAACACTAATTTGAAAAAAATATATATGCACCATTATGTTTATTGTTTATTATTTATAATAACCAAGATATGGAAGCAGCCCAAGTCATCTATAGATCAATGGATGAAGAAGATGTGGTATACACACACGAAGACACACACACACATACACACACACACACACACACACACACACACGCACGTGCTGGAATATTAGTCATAAAAAGAGAATGAAATCTTGCCATTTGCATCCACATGGATGGACCTAGAAAGTATGATGCTAAGTAAAATAAGTCAGTCAGAGAAAGACCAATACCATATGATTTCACTCATATGTGGTATTTATAAAACAAATGAACAAAGAAACAGAAGAAACAAACAAAACAAAACACAGGCTTTTAAATACAGAGAACAAATTGCCAGAGGGGAAGTAGGGAGGCAGATGGGTGAATCATTATGTTGCCCACCTGAAATTAACATAACACTGTATATTAATTAGACTTAAAGTAAAAGCTCAAAAAAGAGAATAGGATTAGCATCCCACCGCTCTCCCCACCAAAAGAGTATATTTAATAAATTTATGTCAAATCTTGGCAGAAAATTTTAGCCTTAGACACAGAAGATATGATGCAGTTATAAGGAAACCTAGAATAAAAATAGGCAGATATAATCAGATAAAGAAAGAACTGCCTTGAACTGGAACTGGTTTAGTTTCTGTAACATTTGTACATCAGGTTTACTTTCTTTTCCCTCCCCCTCCTTATCGATTTTTTTAATCCAAAATAAAATAAGTCCGTAACAATAAGAATTTGTTGAATATTAAAAACTTTAAAAACAGGTTTTACAATGTTTTAAGATACTTAAATTAGTATTACTGAAACACTCCTATCAGCTGATATGCTTGATATGATATTTTAAGAGCATTTGAAATTATAGAGAAGGTAGATATGACAGGTCCGGGGTGACTGCTTTTACCCCTAAGGCATTTATCGTGATTTTAGTAATATTCCATGCTGTTGTGGCTCACTATAGCTAAGGTCCTATGCTGTTAAGCATCAGTAAGGAAATCTACCTGTCTGGTATTAGTTATTACAACCTCTGGGGACCTCAATTTTCTGGCATTTTACTGAAAATTAAGCTAAATACAACGATGATGATTATGACGATAATCATATGCTTAGCATTTATTGACTAGTCAACATACAGAGTTTCTCCTCAAAGCTCTTGGCACATATTAATTTGTTAAATCCTCACAATTACCCTATAAAGTAGGTCTCATTTTTATTGCCATAGAGAAACTGAGGCACAGAATTGATAAGCATTTATTTAAGGTCACAAGGCCAGTAAATGGCAGAGACAGAACTTAACCCTAGGGAGACCCACTCCAGCCTGCTTGCTTAACTCCCGTACTGTAAGAAGATCCCCAGTACAGAGCAGGCATTTCTGATGACAAATTTCTGAACGCTGAGACCCACTGCTATCCCCCTACGCTTTTTTCCTTCTGCTCCAGCAATGTGCTTTTCTCCTAGTAAAATTGCCTGGCAGGTGCTGAGGCTGAGGAATGCTTCACTGAGATGTTTGCACGGTCACCTCTTATTTCATTTAAGACCTTGTTCTACTGTTACCGCCAAAGAGACTGTTTCTTACCATTCTAGTCAGGGTAATAATTCTCCCTCACTTTCTCCCTGTATTATTCATAGCATCTATAATCACATGACACAATATTACATATTACTTTCTTTATTATCCACAACTGCCACCAGAATGTAACTCAATGAAGCAGAAACTCGCTCTGATCTGAATTTTCACACATATACCAAGATTTGAGTAAATGGTTTCTATTAATCAACCTGTCTGCCCATCAATCCAGCCGTCCGTCCATCCATCCTTATGTTCTATGGTGCTCCAAATTATCTATCCATTAGTTATTAAAAATGGGTGACTTTTACATATTTCATTAGGGTGAGGTGTTTAATTATTATTATTTTTTTACTCATTGCCATCATGGCTTTCTTTCTTTTTTTTTTTTTTTTTTTGCTTTTCTTCCTGGAAACATATACTTTAAAAGAAAATTGTTTGAGATCTAAAAGCAACACTTGCAGCACTCATATGTTGAACAGAAATACAACAGCTTTTCATCTAAACTAAGTAAAGAAGGTTAAGTTTTGAAGTCAAACTCTACAGGCTTCTGTTTATAGATTTATGTATTCGTGAACTTTATATAGAGCAATCACTGTTTTGTGATCTCCCAAGTTCAATTTGAATCCAGAGTAATGCTGCACTGAAATCATTATCATCAAGCCACTATTTTTCACTCCAGATCAATTACTGTTTAAAGGACACTTAGGAGTCATACATACAGTTTTTGAGGGGAAAAAAATGAAAGGTGTGAAAGTGGTTATAATAAAAAAGAAAGCCTTTTCAGGTTTCTGTGAAGACAATTCACTAGACATCTAAAATTATAATGATGCTGGCTTCTCTTACTTTACTCCCAAGGTATTTCCTTCCATTCACATTGAGGATTATTTGGGGAGCATGATGTGTTTCGCTCTGTAGGAGTTTAGAGAAAGACAGAGTAGCTACTGTGCTACTGTCTACTTAGAAGATTTTATTGACTTCTGGAAGCATTTTCTATTCCCTAAATTACTCCTTCCTTTTCCCTGAACTAAAATCTGGTCATCATTCAGTTGAATCTTCTAGATATTTTAGTGAAAAAGGCAACATCTAACACTGTTATTGGCTTCCACCCTAAGGTATGAGGTTTATGAGTTTCTTGGAGACAAATCACAGAGCAGTCCAGGCAATACAAGGCACAGGGGGCATATAGGGAAATGCCCGCAGTCAAGAAAGGGGCACTGAGAGGAGAAATGGAAAATCAATAAAGCCAAACACTGTATAACACATGCATTCCAGCCCTGTTGTGAGGAGATGTTCATAGTACATTGCACAGAGTTTTCTGCAATCCTAGAAATCGATAAATGTTTGCTGAACATGTGAACAGAACAGAACCAGATCTTAAACGATGATACAAAAATTGTTCTGCCTAAAACAATTATCAAGTCTTCTACTCTTGTTGTTCCTTTATGCTTTCAGCTAACAAATATTCGGTGTTTACTGTATCTCATGCAATCTTGAAAGCACTTTGCATAAAGTAAACAACCTAGTTCTGTGAGATGTCTATGAGATGGAAGCAGTATTTTTATGATTTTAGAGCTGAGAACAATGAGACAAAGGAAGATCCTGTGATTTGCCCCAAACCACAAAGCAAATAGCAAGAGGGAAACCTAGATTGCACCTAGAGGTCTTGAAGAACAGGCTCCCAAGAGCTGACATAAATGCTACTTAGTATTCATGCTAAACTCTGTAAGTATTGGCTGAATGATTATACTTAATAGGTAATATTCCGCTTGAAAACTGAGTAACTATTTAAATTGAGAATTGACACTTTTATAATTACAACAATGGACTATTTCTTTCCCGTCAATATAAATTTCATTCCTACTTCTCTCTTCTATAGAATGGCAGTTTCATTTTATAAGACTTTGATTAAAAAATACCATTTTAAATCAACTTGAATTTAAAAAGAGGAGATATCAAGTTCATAATCTGTCACTTGTTTTTCTATGAATAAGCTACTTGCTTCCTTGTTACCTTATCCAAAAAGGAGATGTGTCCCTGGACGGACCAAAGACTAGTACTAGGCCTATGCTTTTGCCATATTTTTCTTTTTAGAAAAACACAATAGATTTGATAGTAAATTGAAGATAGTGCCATGATGTATTCTGAATGTAAAGAAATAAAAAATAACACATAGAGCTTTATGTGGGCCATGTACTAAATATTATCTAATAAATTGAATTGTAAGTTTTTGAATGGAAAGTAAAAAGTAACTATGAAGCTCAAAAAGTTTTATTTGCAGGTAAAGTAGATAACCACCAGATATAAATATAAATTATAAATATAAATATAAATATAAATATAAATATAAATATAAATACCATATATATTCTCTAACTCCTTCCACACCCACTTTTAATCAATTTTAAACTTTGTTCTCAATTATTCTGAAACTTTAAAAATATGCATAGATTCTAGAGTTGTCAGATGGTCCCAGGAAAATCTCAGAGATAGTCTATCATGATCCTGTCATTTTGCAAACGAGAAAACTGAAGCTCTGTAACAACGCAGCCAAAGTTAGAGGATTATTGCTAAACCCCTGAAAAAGATTGTAAGTCTATAGAAGCTATATAAATCTATAAGAACATATGGTGCCTTGCTTTCTGAGATTTTTCTAGCTTGTCCCCATTCCCTACTTTGATGTGGGTCTTCTCTTCCCTTCATTTTTCCCTACTCAGTGCCGTGTCTGCTCCTGTTTTCTTTGGTTGGTTTTTGAGTGTGAACTGCTGGAATGGAAGAGACTCATGGTGGCTCCAGTTTGAGAGTTCATGGCGTCAACTGCTCCAACCCCTCAGAACCTACCACAGAGCCCTCGGGCCCACTCATTCTATAAGTGAGTGACACTCTCCAGTTCTAGCTGTTATTCTCAAACCACCTGGCTGCATTTTCCAGTGAATAGCTGCTGGCTCTTTGATGATTCTCCTCTTCTCCCTTACAGACATAAATACAACACAAGTCGTGTGGTTGTTGGTGGTTTGTCCCTATTTGCTTATATACTGGGTTGGTAGGGACGCATTTTCACTTAATTTTGTTGTCTACATTTTCCGTGACTCACTGACTAGGTGGTCTGTTTAGATGTGCGAACTTGGGAAAATCCCAAAACTACTCTGCCACCACGATGACCACCACCACCACCATATCCCCGTAACTCTCCTGCTTTATATATTTTTTAAAAACTTCACTGATTTATAATTTAGAATTTACATACCATTAAGTTCACCTATATTAAGTTTACAATTTAATAGCTTTGGAATATTCATGAAGTTGTGCAACCATTGCCATAAAAATATAGAATATTGGGGCGCCTGGTGGCTCAGCTGGTTGAACGTCCAACTTTGGCTCAGGTCATGAGTTTGGTTCATGAGTTCGAGCCCCACACTGCACTGGCTGCTGTCAGTGTGGAGCCTGCTTTGGATCCTCTGTCCCCTCCTCTCTCTGCCCCTCCCCCACTTGGACGCACACACTCTCTCTGTTTCTCTGTTTCTCTCTGTCTCAAAAATAATAAACATAGAAAAGGAAAAAAATGTATTTTCATCATCCTATCAAAAAAAGGCCATATTCATTAGCAGTCACTCCCCACCCTTTTTTCCTTCAGCCCTAAGCAATTACCTCTACGCATCTGCCTGTTATGGATATTCCCTCCAAATGGTATCATATAATATATGCTCTTTTGTTAGTGGCAGTAGGTGGCAGGAAAACAAATATGACGTCATGTTTTAAGTTCTTTACTTTAAATGGCAAATAGCTGGGGCGCCTGGGTGGCTCGGTCGGTTAAGCGTCCGACTTCGGCTCAGGTCACGATCTCACGGTCCCTGAGTTCGAGCCCCGCATCGGGCTCTGTGCTGACCGCTCAGAGCCTGGAGCCTGTTTCAGATTCTGTGTCTCCCTCTCTCTCTGCCCCTCCCCTGTTCATGCTCTGTCTCTCTCTGTCTCAAAAATAAAAATAAACGTTAAAAAAAATTTAAAAAAATTAAAAAAAAAATAAATGGCAAATAGCAACAATTCCATGATAGACTTTTTATGGCAACGTGTTTGCATATGATTTGAAGTCTGTTACCTAGTGCAGGACAATAAAACACCATTTGAAAATATAGCACGATCAATACGAATGGTGACATAACTGTAACTATAAAATGTGCTATGTAAGTTTCACTATGTATCTGGACTATTCCAAGCACGTCACATATACGAATGTATTTAACATTCGCAGACATTTATGATGGAATTACTACCATTATCATCTACATTTTATTGATAAGGAAACAGAGGCAAAGTAAAATAAAGAAAGTCACCCAAATTAGTCAGTGGCAAAGCTGATCCCAAACATAGTTTGACTCAAGTCTCCTAGTTCTCAACCGCTCTTCTATAGTGCCTGAGTTTTAGGTGTTTAGTTAAATGCCATTCTCTTCTAAATTGGGGATAATGTTGAGCAGTTTAGGGTAACATATTCTGAGTAACTGATATTTTACTGGAAAATAATTTAAACCTAAGTGGACAAAATAATCATAATCTTTTAGTTCCATAAATATTCTTTCAAACTTTCCTATAGTGCCTTTTTCTTCTATCTTAACTACAACATAATTTGAAAGCCTTCCTTATCTGTAGCAGATGGGGCTTTAATTGTTTTCAATAAAGCAATGGCTACTTTGTCCTAAAACATATTTGATATACAACTGACCATATTTAAATACAATTGGTTACCACTGACCTCTTTATTTTGATGACATAGAAAGAACTATAGACCTAAAAGAAGTTGACCACTAAACATAAGATATTAAAATATTTCTCAGTAAGCTCAGCATTAGATTGAGTTGAACAAAATTAATTATAATCAAGTAAAATCTCATAGGACTTTACAAGAAAGGGGGAAAAATAGTGCAGACTTCATGAAACTGGCAAAGTTGGAATAATAACTCTCAGATTTCTTCTGTCCTGAATCAACCCATCTAATAACCATTCTGCCTCCCGTGGGAGGAAAGGAATCTCTCCTGTTTAATAAAAGCTTCTTTCTTTCTAAAATCTTAGAAAAGGGAATTGAAGATTTCTTTTGAAGTTACCAGGATCAAGAACTAACTAAAATAGAAATTTAGCAAATTACTAGGAAGGTGACTGGCAAAGAGTGGAGGAAGCACACTCTTCTAGAATAAGCAGATATCTTCTAAGATACATTTTCACAATAAATGTTCAGAACCTCATTCTCTGTTGTCCAGCACCCTGTTCCAAACATCCCCGAGCCCAAATCCCATCCCCTTCTTGATGCGCATGCCCAGAGCTCTGTGCTCCCTAGATCACCTGGGATCTTTGACACAGCCCTGCTCATAAAAAGAGCAGCCACTGTAACATCACCAAATACCGAATCACACTTTTGACCTGCCTCGGTGACATGATACTTTAACGTGAGAGCAATAATAAAATTAAACAGTACTCAAGTTTAGCTCTCAGTCCCAGGAGCTCGCCTAGAAGTGAATCAGTGTCGAATTTGTTGGCGGGGTGCACTACATGGCACTATTTTGGAAATCAGATGGAATAGTGCCTTCTCAGAAAGAACTTTTTGCCAGTTGTGAAATTGTGCAAGGAATTTATAATTATTTTTGACATTTTCTGGGTAGTTCCGTAAAGAAAATCTAAGTATAGTTATACTTCACATTTGGAAGTGTGATAAATGATAGTCAAGTTTTTCAAGTTGCTGTTCACTTGCTAGAGTAGCATTTTAAATATCCAAAGCCTTGCTCTCACAAGATCTGCCTGAATTACACCTGGTTGAATTCATTTCTCATGCATCCACTAAGTGACAGCTCTCTGACAAGTTTTTACTGGTTCACTTCAAATTAATTTGGATAAATATATGTAAATATTAGGCATGCACTTTAAATCGTGTTGAAAAATAAATGCAACAGGGAACACTTCTACATGATGGAAAGTGGATGGTCTGAAAGGAAGAAAGGAATCAAGAGCTTGGGCGGTTGCGGAATGGGGAAGCAATCCGCTCTTAACATGTCAGTTCGACAATTAGGAGATTAACTCTTTCAATTGATTTTTATGGATGCACCAAATATACAAACAGCAGGACATTTTATAAATGAGAAGATAAAATGGCTGGACGAGGAAAGTGGGTCCAAATAGAAACGAATTCCAGGGGCGCCTGGGTGGCGCAGTCGGTTAAGCGTCCGACTTCAGCCAGGTCACGATCTCGCGGTCCGTGAGTTCGAGCCCCGCGTCGGGCTCTGGGCTGATGGCTCAGAGCCTGGAGCCTGCTTCCGATTCTGTGTCTCCCTCTCTCTCTGCCCCTCCCCCGTTCATGCTCTGTCTCTCTCTGTCCCAAAAATAAATAAAAAACGTTGAAAAAAAAATTTAAGAAACGAATTCCAGAAACTCACCAGTCGTGCAGTTTTTAAATTCAATGTCATCAATGGCGGCTCCTCCTCCCAGATCCCTTGTTCTGATGCCTTGAAATATGACTTCAAAATTCCTTAACTTGCCTAGCAGGATGACTGCCTTTTGCCAATGATCACCGGAGTTCCGCTCACTTTCTTGCCACACTTTTGACAGTCCTTTCTCCGTCTGAAGGGAACAAGTTTGCATCAGAGAAAAAGAAGAAAAAAAGCCAATCGTTTAGAATGGAAGCATTTGATCAGTGAAAACTGGTGGAAAAACAGACACTGGAACTCTGACACTTTCCATAGTGTTTCCTAGCAGACGTACTGGTAACTCTGTTTGGGTGTTTTCAGAGACACCATTATTTAAAAGTATCCTACTCAGTCCATTCTGCCTCTTCCTTGTATGCACACAAGCTTCTCGATATCTGATGGGATCTGAACATTTTACAGAAGCCCTGGATTTTAGCTTGGGATGCTCACCTAAACGTCTATTCATATTCTGTAATTATTTAGATTGCATCGCCCTTCAAAGAGCTGAAATAACTTACATGCGCAAAGAGAAAAAAGAGATGAAAGGAAGAATGTGTGGGAGAAATCATTATCCCTGATGATATGACAAAGGAATTATGAAATGAGCCATGGTGGCAAAGTGATGATTTCTAAGATCCATAGGATTTCAAAAATACTATTATTTGTTATTTTGGCTTAAAAAATCTATTATAATATGATTGCTATGTGAGCATCAAGTACAACTATCTCTAGACCACATTTTTCACTTGCAAAGGAAAAATAAATTTTCTGAAAAAATTATGTAAGTATCTCCTCTGAATGTTTAAGGTTGGTTTCATTGTTCTTTGCTATTCTGGGCCTAGCTCCTCCTGAGAATTAGATGTTTTCATAAATCATGATGATGGACACATAGCAAAGAAAGAGAAATAAATAAACTATACATTTACTATATATAGCATTACACATATATACACAGACACACACATCCATCCATCCATCCATCCATTCATCCGTCCATATATGATTATGTTTATGGTTACCCCCAAATAATTACTATCTCAACAGAAAGATGTATTGAGGGGAATGGCAATCAGAAAATCAAGCAAGCTGTTCCAACAGATTCATAGCAAACAGCTATGAAATACATAATATACAGGTTTTTTTTTAATATAGGCTAAAGAAAAAGAGAAATATTTGCAAAAAGAAGATCCAAAGGACTTATATTTTCATAGGTTTGTGCTTTTAGGGCACTAATGTTGATAAATATGGCTGACACCTTGTTCTGCTGAGGGAGACACAATCAAGCAGTTCCTCCTCAGTTGAATTACAGAGAAAGTGGAACCACGTATCAGTTAATACAAAATTAACCTTGCAAAAACAACTAATGGTGTGTAGATAGATCTTTGAACATCTTTTCCCAAAAAGATGACAAATCTTTACACCCAGAGACTCATGTAACTTTTGCCTTGAAGGGGACGGGAAATTCACACCTAATTAATGGAATTTCATATCTTTTTTGATGACTAAAGAAGAGAAGTCTTTTTAAAAGTTAATCTTTGAATGTCAACGATGTGTTGGTGATGTGGAATCAAAGGAATGATTAGTTAAATTAAAGATTAAAGTAGAGGGGGACTGTCTGACACATAGCAACATAACAGCCATAGATATTGATAAAGTCTGTCTTAATTTACAAACTCAATTCACTTTGCTAATATTTCCTATTAATCAACTTCTGAAGTTTCCAGCGCTACTCATTAACTACGACAAGCCCCCAAAGGGTTTTCCACAAATACCATCACAGAAGATTGTGTGATCACTTTAATCAATAACATAAAAACCATTTCTTAAATCTTACAACTGACCTTCTGATAAAAAAGGATATTTGAATAATATATCCATTAGCATTTTATGTAGGAAGAAATGAAAATGAGGGTGAATTCTTTTGAAAACCAACCATGGATCAATCTAATGGCAGGTTACTGGAGAATATCATGCTAATATATTTACTATTATTTCACTTTAAATATAACATATCAAATCTTATCCACATAATTATCAAAATTATTCATCAAAATGTAAAATAGAGATTTACTTATTGACCTATATGTCCATTTATTCATTTATTCAGCAAACATTCGATGTTCACACATACTGTAATGTTAGATATCAGGAATAAAAAGGTGGAAAAATAAAGACAGTCTAACCTGTGGAGGTAAAGATCTATTAGGAGAGAGTCATAAAAATAACTTACTATAAAAGGGCAATATAAATATAAATTTTATTTATTTAATATATTTATTTTCTGATATATATCAATATATACCAGAATATTTTCTAAAAAATTTTTAACGTTCATTTATTTTTGAGAGACAGATCATGAGTGGGAGATGAGCAGAGAGACAGAAAAACACAAAATCCGAAGCAGGCTCCAGGCTCTGAGCTGTCAGCACAGAGCCCGACGTGGGGCTCAAACCCACGAACTGTGAGATCATGACCTGAGCCAAAATTGGACGCTTACCCGAATGAGCCACCCAGGTACCCCAGAGTACTTTTTTAAAAAAGAAGTTAAATATCAATTTAATTTTTGTTCCACACACATTGTTGCTTTATTTATTTAGTTAATATTCTTATTTTAATTGTTTCTAAATTAAGAAATGAAAAACCTCTGGCTTTCAACTCATGACTTTGCCACTGGCCAAAGATTTATCTCTTACATTCATTCATAAGGATGTTCAATTCAAGAACCCAAGGCAATAAACATTAAAAATGATTGGCCACGCTAATAATAGTAAAAACAGACATTAATACAACAATGATCAAATTATAGAAATCAAAGGAATACTCTCTTCTTCTTATTTAGCCTTTTACTCAACTTTGAACTGATATTCCATGTATTGCACATATTGACTCTTTATCTTACATATTGCATATTTATTATGGCAATGTATTTGACCACATATTTTATGTCAGCATTTCCCTTTTGTGCTATGAAAAGAAAAGTAGTAAGAAATACTAAAATGATAGAGTACCTTTGAGATATACATTAATAAGGTATACCATTTAGAATATTAGTTTCAGAGGTTTGAGGTGAATATATAAAATTTCCCTAAATATTAGCCATTTTTTCAAAACCCATGGATCAACAACTTTCTATCAGCTGACATCTTTTTCATATTTGGAATCTGTTTCTGGAGTTTCTGTATCAGTCTCTAATCTCTCAATTGCTCCATCAATGTCATACTTACTTAGTTACCATATTTTCTTTTTCTGTAAAGATTTGAACAGATCTGTTTTCCATATCCCTTCTCCTAATAATAACAATTCAAACCCTGAACATTACATATAGTTTATATAAACATAAGAAAGTTCTGAAAAGTAGAGAGAAGACAGACTACCTGGGAACCTCAGGACTCAAGGAATCATAAAATGGTGAGTTTCCTAAGTTTTTTTTTTTTTTTTTGTCTCATATATTGCCAAATGAGTATGTGAATCTGGCAACATGAAAATCCAACAGGCATAGACTACTCTCTCTAGGCAGAGGGCCAGGAAAAAGAAAATCGAGCAAGAAAGAAAACATTTTGATAATGACTGTTCTGTAACAGCCAGACATCATAGAAAATGTATACTCTATCCCCAAACCCAACAGCAAAGGCTAGGCAGAGAGCCTAGACTTCCACCCACATCAGGTCCCAGGGACCCCAAGACCCCTCTTCCCAAGACTTTTTCAAATGAAGGAAAACTAAAAATCTGTCACCAGTAGACATCCTTTAAATGAATGGCTAAAGGAATTTCTTTAAGCATAAAAGAAATGATAAAAGAATGAATCTTATACTATCAAGTAGGGACAAACACACACACACACACAAACACACACACACACACACACACACACACACAGCAAAAATGAGTAAATGCAATAAATTTTCTTATCCACAGGGTTTGGATGAATGCAGATGTTGCTTGTTCTGTATCTCAAGGCCAGAAAGATGAGTTAATTCTTGAAGGAAATGACATTGAACTTACATCAAGCTCAGTTTCTTTGATTCAGCAAGCAACAACAGTTAAAAACAAGGATATCAGAAAAATTTTGGACGGTATCTATGTTTCTAAAAAAGGAACAATTCCTCAGTTTGATGAGTAAGATCTAAGTTGTCCAGCTATAGAAACAGTAAGATGCCAGATGATTTTTCAGACTTATTTGTGATATTTTAATGATATAATAAAAGCTGTATTGATTTCAGGCTTTTTCTTAAACAGTACATAGATAGATAGATAGATAGATAGATAGATAGATAATTTTTGATGGTTGGGTAAAAATTAAAACACTGTCTAATATGGTTCTTAATGTATGTAAAGGAAAGAGTTAAGGTATAAACATTATGAATACAAGAGAGTAAACACATAAAGGGAGGTAAAATGTCTACACTTGAGTCTATTAAGTCTTAAAGTTACATTATAATAGGTCACATTTTCATCCTCAATTTTTTTCTTCTGTTTTTCTCATATATTCATTCTCCCAAAATGAATCGTAGAGTAATTTAATGAATAACCGAAATATTGAATTGTTTTACCCTGAGATATCATATATTTTTTGACTTGTTCAGGACTCTGCCACTTACTAAAATTTTAGTCTTTTTAATAAATAAGTTACCTACTTATTATAATGTTTATTTAGACATATGGCGACGTGTTTTACAATGGTGAGTGGAATACAGCAAATGACTGGCCTTCTTCCTTTTCATAAATTACCAGAGACAGCAACTCACATCACTATAGATGCGTGAGTTCATAGGCCACAGTTACTAGTCTCCGAGAGGCCAAATAAATATTAAAAGACGACGATAAGCTGAACAATATAATACCTAATGCAGAATTTTAAAAACAGATGGAATCAGAGTTTTAGTACTGGGTACTGTATGGAAGTGTTCAATCACTATATTGTACACTATATTGTATGCATGAAACTAGTATTACACTATATATGAACTATCAAGATTTTAAGTAAAGACTTTAAAATATATATTAAAAAAATAAAAATAAAAGGCTTCATGCATACACCTAAGAAGAGAACTGAAGACATGGCAATATAAAATAAAACTGGAAATAATAAAAGTAACTAGAAATATTGCATATGAAAAATATAATATGTACATAAAGAACAAATAGGTATAAAATAGCAAGATGGTTACAACTGAAGAATTAATAAATGAGTAGAAAGATTCAATTCTGAAACTCAGAGAAGCCAGCAACAAAATGAAGAGTAGGAATTGTTTTAAAAAATCTAAAGAGTATTTTAAAGATAAAAATAGAAAGGCCCCTATATATATAAAAGGAGTTCTATAAAGATTAAGAAATAAGAGGAGAAATGGAAACATATAAAAATAATACAGATAATACTTCAGAAGTGAGAGAAGACTGAAAGAGGTCATGAAATGCCAAACAAGATAGAAAAGGAAGACAAATGCACTTATGTGCTTATGATAAAATTTAAGGATATGAAAGAAGAAAATGCAAAAAGTTTCCAGAAAATAAAAGGTCAATAATTATATGGAAATCAGACTTCTTCATAGTAACCTTGGATACAGGAGGATAATAAACTAATAACTGCAGGAACTGAATGAAATGATCTTGAACCTTGAGTTTTATATCCAGCCAAACTGTCAAATATGAAAGCATAAAAAAATTACCATAAGATATACAAGAACTCAAATTGGTCATAAAAAAACACATTACAAATACTGGAGATGTTAAAACAAGAAAGGAAATCCAAGGGAATCTCGCAAAAGATATAGAAAGTAAGGGTTGTCTTAAAATACAAAAGTTGGGACCAAAGAATACAGAAAGTCATCACAAATACTCCAGAGCCAAAAATATAGAAATTACTAACATTTTCAGTTCTTGTGACAGTGGAAAGGAGCATAAGAGAAAGGAAAGGAAAGGACAGAGATAACATTGTCATGAGAGCATTATAAAGGGCTTATCTAGTTAAGAGGAAGAAATTAACGGGGGTAAATAAACACAAGTATGTGTTTTTAACTCAAAGGCCAAAACCATCCGAAAAACAAAAATCAAATGTAAAACTTAAAGAGAAATGAAATAATAGCAGTAAGACTTACCATAAGAACGATAATAGAAATATAAAAAGGTTAAAGACGAAAACTAAATCATAAAATAGCTCCAAAAGGTCAATAGGAAAAATGAAAGAGCAGAAAAAAAAATATCTAAGAGATATTTACAAACAATTTACATTAGAAGAAACTTCAAAGATCAAATGACATATAAGGAGATGCTCAGACTGTGGAAATCAGGTAATGGCAGGGTGAATTGGTAAAATATGATGAGTACACCTCACAGAGTGTTTTGCAGCAGTAGGAGATAATTAACTGGATGCATATACCCAAACAAAGATGGATCTTTAAGGTACAGATTGAAGGGGAAAGAGTAATAAACAGAATGAAAGTTAGGACATACTAAAAAAAAATAGGACACATATTATAAAATGCATTTAGCCAAGCGTATATATTAGACTGGTTGCCTGGAAAAGAAGTGAGACAAAAAATGAAGATAAAAAAATAACTAAAATAGATACAATACACAGTGAAAGGACAAACTCAAAACAATAGCGCACATAAATTAAAAGTTGGCTAACCTATGATTTTTTTTTAAAGGTCTATTTATCATGGAGAGACAGAGAGACACAGAGAGTGAGCAGGGGAGGGGCAGAGAGAGGGGGAGACACAGAATCCGAAGCAGGCTGCAGGCTCCAGGCTCCGAGCTGTCAGCACAGAGTCCGACGCGGGGCCTGAACTCACAAACTGAGATAATGACCTGAGCCGAAGCCGGTTGCCCAACCAACTGAGCCACCCAGGCGCCCCTATGAGTTTATTTTTATATAACTATATTGTCCTTGGGTAATGTGCTGATTCTAAGTAGTTGTACTGATTTCTCAATATACAGTATTAGCATTTTGTAATCAGACAATCATATCTTCTTTTTACATAGGTTTTATTTGATCCTTGATAATATTTATTCTTCTGTCTTTAAAATTTTTTTTAATGTTTATTCATTTTTGAAAGAGAGAGACAGAGTGTGAGTTGGGGAGGGGCAGAGAGAAAGAGAGGGAGACACAGAATCCAAAGCAGGCTCTAGGCTCTGATCTGTCAGCACAGAGCCTGATGCAGGGCTGGAAGTCATGAACTATGACCTGAGCCAAAGTTGGATGCTTAACTGACTGAGCCACCCAGGCATCCCAGTTCTTTTGTCTTTTTATGTTATTCTTACACTGCCTTGAACTTCCAGAACACTGTCAAATAATGGGCATGATAGTGGTTGTTTCAAGCCACTTTAAAAGAAATAAAAATTATCACAAACAAAAGCTTAATCTGTAAGTATTTTAGAAGTATAACCTGTGAAAATTTTGAGGAAATTACACCTTGAATACACATTCATGACTTAATCACTCCCCTGGTTCCCTGAAGAAGAGGCATAACCGTGAGGATAGACAATCAGTGGTGTCAGGGAAAAAGTGACCTGCCAGTGGAAGTTGGATGTATCTTCCCCATACCCAGGAGGACATTGGACAGACCTTGTGGGAGTTTTTATGGACCATTACTCACATTGAAATTTCCAAAATGGGTTGTCTCTCTATATGAGCTGGTATGGGTCTAGTGAGTACAAGGAAAACTCATTCATCATTGGAGAGGACTCATTAGCTTAGCTGGATATTAAAGTGAGCAATCAAAATAACATCAGGGTGACCTCACCACTATTAGAATGGCTACTATTAAATAAAAGAATAAGAAATAAATAAAATAACCAGTGTTGGTAAGGATGTGGAAAAACAAAGCCTTGTGAACTGTTGTTGATAATGTGAAAATGGTGCAGTCACCATGAATTACAGTAAGGCAATTCCTCAAAGACTAAAAATATAACTACAGTATCATCCAGCAATTTCTCTTCTAGGTATATACTGAAAGGTATAGATCTTGGAATCAAGGTCTTGAAGAGAAATATTTGTATATCCATGTGCATAGCAGCGTTATTCACAATAACCAAGATATGGAAGAAACCCAAGTGCCTATTAACAGATGAATGAATAAATAAAATGTAGTAACACATATAATGAAATATGATTTGCCCTACAAAGGAAGGGCATCTTACACATCCTATAACATGGATAAACCTTGAAGACATTATACTAAGTGAAATATGCCAATCACAAAAGGACAAATACTGTATGATTCCACTTATATGAGACATCTAAAGAAGTCAAATCCAAAGAGACAGAAAGTAAAACAGTGGCTACCAAGGGCTGGGGGAGGATGAAAAGGGGGTTCTTTTTAACAGGCAGAGAGTTTCAGTTTTTCAACATGAATTCTTAGATGGATGATGGCGATGGTTGCACAATAATGTGAATGTACTAAGTACCACTGAATTGTACACTTGAAAACTGTTAAGATAAATTTTGTGTTTTATGTATTTTACCACAATTTTAAAAATAAATTTAAAAAATCATATCAAAGGCCCTATTGAGGTATATTTAAGAGCAGAGGGAGGGCACCTGGGTGGCTCAGTCATTTGAGCATCTGACACTTGATTTCAGCTCAGGTCACGATTCCAAGGTTGTGGATTGAGTCCCGCATCAGGCTCTGTGCTGAGTATGGAGCCTGGTTGGGATTCTCAATCTCCCTCTCCCCCCTGCCCCCCACTCTCTCTCTCTCTCTGTCTCTCTCTCTAAAATAAAATTCAATTAAAAAGCAGAAGGAGAAGTGTTCTTACAAAGAAACTATCGATGATAAAGGAATAAATTTTTTAGGAAGACATAACAATTCTTAACATGTGAGTCCGTAACAGTAGAGCATCCCAATTACACAAGGCAAAAACTGATAGAACTGCAAGGAGAAATAGATGAATCCACTCTCATAGCCAGAGACCAACACCTCTCTCAGAAATGGACAGACCCAACAGGCAGAAAATCAGTAGAGACATAGATGAACTCAACAGCAGAATCAATCAGCTGGACACACATGATATCTATAGACTACTTCATCCAAAAACAGCAGAACACAGATTTCTCTCAAGCTTACATGGAACAGTCGCCAAAACAGATCACGTTGTGGGCTATAAAACAAAACTATCAAATTGAAAAATGATGACGAAAAGAAATCATACAGTATGTTTTCATACAACAATGGCATTAAACTAGAAATCAGTAACAGAGAGATAGTAAAACATCCTTAAACACATGGAGATTAAACAACACAGTTTTGAGTGACACGTAAGTCAAAGAAGAAATGTCAAGAGAAATTTAAAAGTATTTTGAACTAAATGAAATGAAAACATCAATATGTGTACAATGCAGTGAAAGCAGTGTTTAGATGGAAATTTGTAGCATTAAATGCATGTGTTAGAAAAGAAGAGAGATCTAAAACTAATAACCTAACTTTTTATTTACCAATATAGATGTCTTTTTCTTTTTCTTGTCTGATTGCTGTGACTAGGTCTAGAAATTTCTATCTTGAAAACTAGAGCAAGAAGAGGAAATTAAATCCAAAAAACAGAGAAGAAAAAAAAAAACTTCAGCAGAATTCATTGAAATTGAAAATGGAAAATGAATAGAGAAAATCAGTGAAACCAAAAGCTTTGTTTTAAAAACAAAACCAAAAACTGATCAATCTTTAGCCATGGTAAGACAGAAAAGAGAGTGTACAAATACTAATACCAGAAATGAAAGAGGAGACATCACTGTAGAGGCTATGGCAATTAAAAAGATAATAAAGGAATGCTATGAGTAACTCTTTGCCCACTAATTTCACAACCTAGATAAAATGTACCTACTCTTTGAAAGACACAATTTGCCAAAACTTACACAGGAAGAAACAGATGATCTAAAAATGCCCGTAGCTATGAAAGAAATTGAATCAATAATTAATAACCTACCAAAACTGAAAGACTAACCCAAATGATTTCATTCGTGAAATCTACCAAATATTTGAGAAATAAATTATATGAATTATCTATATTTTCTTTCAAAAGAAGCAAAGGGAATAGTTTCTAATTCATCCTATGAGGACAGGGTTATCCTAATAGCAAAACAGACAAAGACATTATAAGAAAAGAAAACTATAGACCAATATCTCTTGTGAACATGAATGCAAAAATCCAGAACAAAATATTAGCAAACTGAATCTCACAAAAGTATAAAAAGAATTTTATACCATAACCAAGTATAATTTATCCCAGGTATGCAAAGCTGGTTCAACATTTGAAAATAAATTAATATAATCCATCACATAAATAGACAAAAAATAAAAATCACATTATTATATCAAAAATGCAGCAACCATTTATGTTAAAAATCTCAGTAAACTAGGAATATAGGGGAACTTCAACTTGATAAAGAATACCTACAAAAAAATCTACAGGAAATATACTTAATGGTGAGAAACTCAGTTTTCCCACTTAAGATCCTGTATCTTAGGCAAGAATGTTGTCTCTTACCATTCCTTTTAACATTGTACTCTAAGTCTGTGTCAGTTCAATAAGGCAATAAAAGGCAATAAAAGATAATACAGATTGGGAAGGAAGTTATTAAACTGTTTTTGTTCATAGATGACATGATTGTCTATGTGAAAAACTTGAACCAATCAAAAAAACAAGCAAAAACAACAAAAAACTTCCTGGAAAAAAAACATGATTAAAGCATAGTTATAGGATATCAGGTTAACATACAAAAGTCTATTGCTTTCTTATATACCAACAACAAAGTGGGATTTGAATTAAAAACACAATGCCATCTACATTAGCACTGCACCCCACTCCCCCCAAACACGTCTAACAAAATACATACAAGATCTATATGAGGAAAACTACAAAATTCTGATGAATGAAGTCAAAGGACTAAATAAACTGAGATATATTCCATGTTCATGGATAAGAAGACTCAATATTGGCAACATGTCATTTCTTCCAACTTGACCTATAAATTCAATGCAACCCCAATCAAAATCTCAGCAAGTTATTTTGTGGATACTAACAAACCTATTTATAAAGTTCATAAAAAGACTTAGAACAGCTAACACAATATTAAAGAAGAACAAACTTGGAAGATTGATGCTATCTGACTTAAAGACTTACTATAAAGTTATAGTAATCAAGACAAAATGGTATTGATGAAAGAATAGACAAACAGATAAATAGGACAGAACAGACTCCTAAAGTAGATTTCCACAGAGTGAGCTGATCTTTGACAAAGAAACACAATCGAGCAAAAAGTCTCTTCAACAAATGGTGCTGGAACAAATTGGACATCTATATAAAACAAATGGACCAAGACACAGACCTTACACCCATCACCAAAATTAATTCCAAATGGATAATAGACCTATATGTAAAATGTAAAACTAAAAATCTCCTCAAAGATAACATAGGAAAAATCCTAGATGAGTTTAGAGTATGGTGATACCTTCTTAGATACAACACCAAAGACAAGATCCGTGAGAGTAGTTAGTTGATAAGCAGGACTTCATTAAAACTCAAAACACCTGCTCTGTAAAAGAGAATTAGAAGACAAGCCCGCATTGGGAGAATATTATTTGCAGGAGATACTTCTGATAAAGGATTGTTATCCAAATTATACAAAGAACTCTTAAATTCAACAATAAAGAACTCAATTAAAAAATAGCAAAGACCTTGATAGTTCACCAAAGAAGATAGTCAGATGGCAAATAAGTATATGAAGGGGTGTTCCACATGATATGTCATCAGAGAAATGTAAATTAACACAACGGTGAGATACTACTACGCATCTATTAGAATGGCCAAAATCCACAACACGACAACACCAAATGATGGTAAGGATGTGAGCAATGGGAACTCTCATCCATTGCTTGTGGGAATGCAAAATGATACTGCTACTTTGCAAGACAGTTTGGCAGTTTCTTCCAAAACTGAACATGCTCTCATAATCCAGCAATCGTGTTCCTTAGTATTTAACAAAATAAGTTGAAAATTTATGTTCACATAAAAATCTGCCCATGGATATTTAATTGCCAAAACTTGGAATAAAACAAGATGCCCTTCAGTGGGTAAATGGATAAACTCTGGTACATCCAGACAATGGAATATTATTCAGTGGTAAAAAATGGGGTGAGGGGAGTATAAAGACATGAAAAGACATGGAGGAAACTTAAACGCAAGTTACCATTAAAAGAAGTCAGTCTTCAAAGACTCCAATCCACACTGTATGATTCTAACAATATGTATTCTCGATAAGGCAAAATTAGAGAAATAATAAAAAGATCAGTGTTTCTGCGGCTAGTGGAGTGAGAAATGAATAGGTAGAGCACAGAAGATTTTTATGGCAGTGAAAATACTCTGTTTTATAAATGTTCCTTGTCATTATATAACTTTTGTCCAAATCTACAGAATGTACAACATCAAAAGTGAACCCTGGGTAAACTATGGGCTTTGGATGATGATGATGTGTCAATCTAGGTTTATACTTGGTCAAAAATGTACCATTCTGTTGAGTGATAATGATAATGGGGAACACTATACATATGTAGGAGCAGGGTATATATGGGAAATCTCTGTACCATCCTCTCCATTGTATTATAAACTAAAAATTGCTTTAAAAATAAATTCTTAACAACAAGAAACTATCAAAAATCTTAAGGAAGTTCATTAAGTAATTGAAATGGGTAATTTGAGAACACGAAGGATTGGGGGATATTCAAAAGTCGTTTCAGGAAAAAGCTAAAACTAAATCAGAGCGTTAATATTTCTAGAAGCCAAATATGTTATGCAAAATATGAAATGGAGTTATCTCAAAATACAGGATGTGGAATACTTATGTGTCTCCAGGCTTTGAAATCAGACTCCTAGGTTTAAACCTCAGCTCTTCCTGTTGCTAGTAGTTATTCCATCTATAAAATGCATAGTGAATGTGTTTATCTCATCGGGTTGTTGTGGGGATTAAAAAGAAGTAATTTTAATAGAGCTGCTACATTCATTATTGATATCATAATGTCTACCATTATTTTTTGAGCAAAAATGTAAATAATTGAATATTATGAGTGAAAGAAAAGACAAGAGATGTGAAAGAGTTAGAAAACCCATACTTGAATATAAGAGTTCCAAAAAGAAAGGAAAAAATAAATTGAGGAGAAGCAATAATCAGAAAAAATAATAAAAGAAAACTTCTGAGCTAAAGAACAACTCAACATTTTAAGATCAAAACATTCTTGTGCAGCCTCTAAACTCTAAATGTAAGAGAAACTGTCACAAACTTCCAGAAATAAGAAGTAGTTTACATACCAAAAAATGATGATTATATTGTTATCAGGGTCTTCTTAAATGAAACATTAAATATGTAAAAAAACAGAACAAAATTTTCAGGTCTCTGAGAGTCACAGACAAAAAGAAAAAGCAAGACAAGACAAAAAATTAAAAAAGGTGATCCTAGAACCTACAGCTAAGCCAACATATCATTTTTGTGTCAACTACAAAGATTTAAGCACATTATTGTGTTCTTGTCCTTTGGAAATGCTTGTCATTTCCTCCTGTCATGGAACTCTTTAGCAAAAAAAACCAAAAACCAAAAACCAAAAAACAAAAACAAAAAACACACACACACACACACACACTCCCTTTTCCCAATATTCATAATGCCTTTAATGTTTAAAGAATCATTATAGTCACTCCAAAATGCATCTGTAGAAGACAATTGTCATGACATTCTGGAAAAGCCAAATCTATAATGATGGCAAACAGATCAGTGGCTGTCAGTGAGTCAGTGGTAGAGAGAACTGAATAGGGGAAGCACAGGGAATTATTTACAGCAAAAATTTTTCTGTATGGTATAATGGTAAATGAGCATTGAGCATTTGTTAAGATCCATGGAACTTTATGGCACAAAGAGTAACCTTAATGTATGTAATTTAAAAAATCCTGTAAGAGGTTGAAATATCCAAGGAAAGAATGCATAATGTGACAAAACAACCTAAATGTATTACAAGTAGATGGAAAAAGCCCACTGAAGGGATGGGGGAATAAGGTGCTCACCCAAGTTAATTTGGAAATGAAGAGAGACAATGACTAATGCGAAAGAACTGCACATTAGCACTATATTCTAGTTGTTTCCTGTGGGAGTAGGGGTGAGCAATTCTAAGCTACTACACATGTATTCTACAATTGAACAATTAATTAAATGTATAGAAGATGGTGGGAGTCAAGTTTCTCATGGACTGAGAGGCTACATATAAGCTAAGTGAGAAGGCTAGAATAAAGATGTAGTGATTGATTATATTGGAGACAATATAAATTTGTATTTAGATTCATATAGATATAGATGGTCACAAATAGAAATATTTATAGATATGTGTATATGTACAGATTAGTATACACACACATATCTCCTAGCTCTGTCAGCTAAGAGATCCTACAAGCAACAAAACCCCATTAGCAAGGAGCACGCCTAGTGTCCAGACCTAGTTTCTTTAATAAAAGGCACCAGGGGTCCTTGGAGAAACTGGTGATTATAGGACTGGGTCAGAAAATATACAACATGAGCCTGGGGCATCTTGTAGTACCAGAAATAAAGAAATACTCACCCACAACCCCCACCAAAAAAAGGAAAACAAAAACAATACCCACAATGATGGGAGCATGTCAAAGGGACACAGGAGTTCCCAATGCCCACAGCTGGAACAGCGTGAGAACAAAATAAAGCAGTACTGGATTATAACCCACAGTCTAAAATAAATATCAATTAGTCCATACTGATATAAATAAATGGTTGAATAAATTAGACAAATCTATAGTGAAAAATTGCAAATAATTAATGTAGATATTCTACCCTTAAGAAGGAGTACACTAATTTCTCGCTTCTTTAATGTGAGCTGCAAGAGTGCAATTCCAAATTTACCATGTGAAAGGGGGGAAAAGAGTAAATTTCACCTGCCAAACCTGTCGAACATTACCTCAAGCCATGTGATCAAAATTAACAACGCAGTGATGTTTCCTTTTGATAATACATACGTTTAAAATAATAATATGTTAATCACAACACATTATGCCCAGCCTAATCATAAGAAAAACACCAGGTTAAATACTAATTGGTGGACATTTTATAAAATACCTGACCAATAATCCTCAAGATCATCAAGGTCATGAAAACCAAGGAAAGCCTGAGAAACTATCATAGCCAAGAGGAGGCTAAGAAGGCATGACTGCTGCAACAGAAAAATGATATTAGGGGAAAACTGAAGAATTCTGAATAAAGGGTGAACTTCAGTTGCTAATAATATATGACATTGGTTAGTTAATTGTGACAAATGTGCCATACTAGCATGAGATATTAGTAATAGGAAAAACTAGGGTGTGGGTATACAAGAACTTTTTATACTATATTTGCAATAATTACCATAACTCTAAAACTATTCTAATACAGTTTAATAAATGCAATTTTAAAAATCTCTCTCTCTCTATATATATATATATAAATGTAATTATATCTGCATATACTAATATATATTAAGTATTTTATATAATTTTATATAATTCCCATGAGAAACTAGAATTTATCGAATCAAATCTATGAGGCCAGAAAAAAAAATAACTGTAAGAACTATTTGACCTTTACTCATTTGTAAGATAACAAAGCACAGTTTCCAAATACTCTAATTAAACTTTTTGTGTCTGGTACATCCATGATTTTTTTTTTTTTGCTACTTTTTTTCTAATTTTATCAGTCAAAAAAAAATTTAAACATGTTTAAATAAGCATTATGCTCATAAAAGATTGAGCACATAAAAGATAGGTTAAAAGATGAAAAGTCATATAGGAATCATTTTGAACCTAACCAATAAAAGAAAAATCATTTAATACATGGCTGGCCCTAATCACTGGCATAGCAGCCTAGTTTCATCCTTGGCCTCTGGACAACAGTAAAACATTGAAAATCTGAGGCCACATGGATGATTTTACTGGTATTAAAACCTTCCAGAGTTATAATGTTTTAAAATATCTTTTAAGGGATGGAAAGGAATAGTTGAAACTTAGAATAATACCTGTATCAAGCAGATAAATATATATAGTTCTATAAAATAAAATAGAAAATATTTTCTAAAATATTCAGTATTTAAAAATAAATGCTGGAAATTTCCTTACAACTGCAAACATATTGTTTATAGTCTATATAGAGGTTAATGCCATTTTGAATTTTCAAAAATAGAATGAAATCATGTGTAGGCTATTTTTAAATTGCATAAAATCTCTTCCACAGAAATATCTTACAAACAGTCATTATACTTGGGGTAATAATTTTAGTCAGTGGCTTTTGTGTTTAGAGAAAGTTTTCTGCTGGGGGGCGGTGATAATATTGAGAATTAGATCAATATACTCACTGGGTAGACATATGTGGTTTTAAATGTACATTTGGTGAAACCATTTTAAAAAGAATACTGTTACATTTTTTTGCTAGAATATTGTTCCTTTAAATCCAAAACATGCATTTCTTGACAAATTTCTTTAAAATGTTAGGCAACCAATGTGTGCCACTTAAGTAAACAGTTTAATGCGAATATAGAGAGCAATGAAGCTGAAATTGTATAATTAATTTCTTATGATCACTTTCATTTTATCATACCAATTCTTCTGTTTTCCATGATTTCCAATTACAATCATAAAGTTATTTACAGTATACAACACAGAAAATTAGTTTTTCATTTGTAAAAACATGTAAGTCTGATATAAATATCCTTATTTACATTCCTATGTATTTTTGCCATATCACAGCTGCTGAAAGCTCTTCCAGGATCTTCCTTTGGGACTGGGAGCCACATGTTTACACAATCTAGAGAAGCTCATGCAATGTTTGTCCCCTGTTTGTTTACAGAATGATCACAAAATCCCATGCATGACTCTTATTTGAGTTTTTCCATTTTCCACACAAATATTATTTTTTTCCATGTTCACAAGGCCACTTTCTTTCACGTTCATTGCTGAAAGTCAATAAAGTGAAACCTAACAACTGTCTTTAGGTCTTCAGATATAGTTAGCAGAGCTAAGGAATTTCTCTACGACAATGGCCTAAAATGAATTGTCCCTGTTCGTTGGGTTTAGACATCAAGAGTGCCACAACATATCTGAACCATGACCATTTTATCATTCAGTGAATAGGTCATTAAGATATTCTTTAACCAGGGGCATGTGGCTGGCTCAGCTGGCTAAGACATCCAAGTCGGATTTCAGTTCAGGTCATGATCTCAGGGTTGTGAGATTGAGCCCTGTGTTGGGCTCTGCACTGGGTGGAGCCTGCTTAGGATTCTCTCCCCCCACCCCACCCCTCTGCCCCTCTCACACTTTCATTCCCTCTCTCTCTCTCTCTCTCTCAAAACAAAACAACTTCTTTAACCAAGAAAGCATGAAGTGCTAGTGCACCATCTTGTAGGCCAGCTGTCACATGGACACATCTATCCTGATGGTAGAGAAGATCATGAGAAGCAGTGCATACATTCAATAAGCAGTATGGGGCGCCTGGGTGGCTCAGTCGGTTGGGCGTCCGACTTCGGCTCAGGTCACGATCTCGCGGTCCGTGAGTTCGAGCCCCGCATCGGGCCCCTGTGCTGACAGCTCAGAGCCTGGAGCCTGTTTCAGATTCTGTGTCTCCCTCTCTCTCTGACCCTCCCCCGTTCATGTTCTGTCTCTCTCTGTCTCAAAAATAAATAAACGTTAAAAAAAAAAATTAAAAAAAAAATAAGCAGTATGGCTGACATGCTGTTAAATAAAATTTGGCCCTATCAAATGATCTCATAAAATCAGCGTTCACATGATGACATCAGGAGGCTGCTATGCTCGATTAGCAGACACTTTCAGTGTCAACATTAAAGTGGCTCAGAGGCACCCTGCCCAACCTGATTTCCCACCAGGCTTCTCTTCCTTCCTTCCGCTTCAGCAGTCTTCTAATGGCCCACACTCCTTCCCATTTCAACACATGTATATGAAATGCTCTTTTTCTTTCCTTCTTTCAATCTAGTTAATTCCCACTCATGTTTCAATGGAATCATCACTTCCTCCTGCAGCCCTCCTTGATCTCAACTAGGATCATACCTCCCTGCCGCAGACTCTGAGAGCTCTACGCACTCCTCCTTCACAGCACTTACCACACTTTTAAATATATAAAATCGTCACAAGTGTGATGATCAGATAAATATCTGTCTCTCCCGTCAGATACATGGAATTCAATGCTGGGCAAAATCCAATAAACGGTACCTGGCACAGTGCTTTGCCTATAGTAGGTGTTCAATGAACAACCACAAATGGAATGCATGTGTCTATGTAGACATATTTGTGTGAAAAGGAAACAAAAGCACCTTATTACTGATACTAAGTGAGTATGTAATATATAGAATATATTCTGAAAATGTTTTTGTTATAAAGCATCTAATATATTTTGATTTCCTTTTCAAACTGTTGGCAAAGACCCAGAATATTTTGAGTTTGGGGGAGGAAGAAAGGAAAAAAACTGTATCAGGAATCCAATTCCTGGAATTACAGAAATGCTGTATTTAGTGACTGGATATTTTTCTTCCAGGATCAACTTGGAGAAGTGGACAGGACTTTCAGGGTGGGTTCTCTCCTCACTCAGTAGTATCACCCTACTTTGTCGTTGATAGTAACTTTGACTTCTCATTTTTCAATACCATCTTATGTTTTAATTACTTCAATATTTGTTCATTGTCGGGTCTTTCCCACCATAATTTAAGGTCCATGGGGATGAGCTTTCTCTGTCTTATTCACCTCTGTGTCTTAAGGCCTAAAACAGAGCTTGGCATTGGGTAGGCACTAAAAAAAGCATTTCTTTAATTAATTAATACATATTTAATTTCAACTTGGTGAATTAAGATATGCGTGGAATTGCTAGTACTAGCTGAAAACTGGCTCAAAATTTCCCTATAAAACTTCTAGTCAATTTCAGATTCTCTGATACAGGTAAAAACTAATTTTAATATGTTTAAATTGCATAACTTACTGTAATAAACATTTAAAAACTCACCCAAATGTATGTTTTCCAAACAGTGAGTTATTACATTCATATAATTTTCCTGAGACATACTACAATTATTCTAAGTTGTAGGTGATACACAGAGGAGTAAGAATTATCCATAATAAAGAATAGGCCAGGGAGCTGACAAAGTTATCCTCACAATGATCCTTGCAAGGTCTTTACCATTCTCTTTATAGGAAAGGCTCACTAACCCAATTAAAATTCCCAGTCTATGATATTCAAGGTGATTTCCTACTTAGTGGTTGATGGCTGGTTTCTATTGTCTTTCACGCTGCATTTGGTTCTTGAAGGAGAAAAACATTCATGTGGTTGAACACAGAAGAACAATGGGAAAAAATAAAAATGAGAAGTCCTTAGGAAGCATCTGACAGGAAGAATAATCAGAGGAGGCAGCAAGGTCTGGAGCAAAATGTCAGTCATGAATGATTGTATCTGTCCCCTGGCACAGTGCTATTCATGAGAGTTGATAACCATTCAATGCAAACAGAGGAACAGCGTTTTATGACAAAATTATTGGACATAACTCAGTTTGCTGTCTTCCTTGAGGGGTGGGGAATAACGAGAGAGAAAATAAAACAAATATATGAGTGTAAAGCAGCAAATGTGAAAATGAATAGCAAACTTGAGCTAGGATCCTTGCACAAATGTTTCACCCCAAAGGGACACCAGTATACACTGTTTATAAAATATGAATACAAATCTTTCAGTAGAGTATTAAAAGTAATATCCTCAATTCAAAATCCTCTAAAAATTAATACTGTCTAATGAACACAGAATACAATGGATGAAAGTATTACTACTCAGGAAAGTATACATTATGAATATATAAAGAATGGGGGAATTTTCTTGCCTGAATAAATCAATGGATTCCCCCAAACAAGAAGAACATTTGGTATTTAACAGACAAGTAAAAAAGAAATGCCCAAACTTTCACTCTCAAAGTATATAATAAGGAAATAAAAAGATAGATTGAAAAAAAGATTATAAACCTAAAATGTGAGCCCAAACATGAAAGACCAAACTACTATGAAAATTAAGTCAATAATAAAAGAGATAAGACTAGCCATTAATTCACACAGGGTAGGAATTAAATTGGATAAACAATGGTTTATTAATTAAAGATTAAAACCCCAACTTGATAATATGAACTTACTCATTTTTCTACTTACTTAACCCATATATTGAGCATTGACTCTAAATCAGGCATCCTTCTACTTGCTGATAAAATGTTATAATGACAGAAACAAAAATTTTAAGTTTGTTTTGCATCAACTCAAAGGAGGCATGTTTAAATTGCTAACTACATTTTAATATTCCCTGATGCATGTGAGGACAAGTAATGAAATCTGAACAGATATGATTCACATGAATGCTGTATTTTAATTTCAATCAATTATTATTAGCTATCTTTTATATGCCATTAATTCAGCTGAGTGTCAAGAAAACTAAGAAGTGAAAATTTAAAGGCCTCACAAATAAAAAGGGAAGAAAAACACTATATTGCACTTGAATGTGAACAAATTCCCTTGTGTGACAGAAAATGGTACGGTGCTTCGGAGAGGTTGTAGTGAAATCTTAGCAAGATGCATTAAACAATGTAGCATTTGAATTGAGCTTTGAAAACTGAGCAAGCTACCACTAAGTACATAAGGTATATGAGAACATTCCAAGCAAAGAACTACCACGTGATTAAAAGCACTACTATATAGAACTATTTGAATATCTGGGGAGGCTTGAATAGTCTGATGTAATTAGAATATCAAAAGGGAATTAAAGGGATGCCTGGGTTGCTGAACCAGTTTAGCACCCAGTTCTTGATTTTGGTTTAGGTCATGATCCCAGGGTGTAGAATCGAGCTCTGAGTCAGGCTCCTCACTGAGAATGAAGCCTGCTTGGAATGTTCTCTCTCATTCCCTCTGCCTCTCTCCTCAAATCATGCGCTTCCTCTCTCTTAAAAAGAAAAAAACAAATAAAAAGACTGAGTAGTCAAGACTAGCCATATAGACCAAGTCCATATCATGGAAAGAGTCATTAATGCTATTGTGAGAATTTAAGACTCAGTCCTATAGCCAATGGGCAGCTACTAATAGCTATTAAGTAAGGGAGTAATCTAAATTACTCCCTTAAATCTCATTAATCCAAGATGGATTAATGAGAACTAGTCATGGAGTTATGGAGAAAAGAAACAGAATTACAAGTGGGTTGGGATAGGGTAAGGTTATCACGAAGGTATGAAACTTGAGGAACAATGGCTGAGGGGTCGGGGAGTAGGTAGAGCTTTATAACAAACAGAAAACTGGAAGGGCTACATGGGCTACATCCAACTGAAATTGGATTTCATAAATTCATTATGAAACAGATCAATATAAGTGCATGGATTTCTCAGTAGCCTGAAACTAAGAACTAGAAATCACACAAAGATTGTTGAAAATATGAAGGTAAAATGCATACAGTAGAGTTCAGAAAACTTATGGCTACAGCATTTATCAGAAGCTGCATACCTAGAGATCAGGTTCCAGAGTGACTTTGGAATCTTAGTTACGTCACTTACTAGTGTGTGACTTTGGGAAGGTCGCTCCATTTATTTCGGCCTCTCTTTCCTTAGCTGTAGAGTGGAGATGACAGCAATACTCATTCACGGTCTGTTATTTCAAACTTTTGTGCTCGAACATGTTTTTTAATTCAGAATTTTTCAGATTTTAGGAAGACTTTACAGTACGCATACCATATTTTAGGTATATAGCCAGTGAGTTTGTATAGTCAATTCCATAATAAGATATATGAATACTTCCAAAGTAAAATATGACTATTTATGTTCAATGAATAATTAAAGACTACAAATAGCCTCTTCTCAGTTTGTGTCAGGTTTTGATGCCAGATTAGTAAAAAACAGTGTTTTTAATTTTCAGAGCTTTTTAGATTTTGAATTTACAGTTAGAGAAGCGTGGACCTGTGGCATCCAATACGTAAGGTTATAATGATTAAAAGAGATAATACATATAAAGGATTTTGTAGACCACCAAGCATGTGGGAAACGATCCTCTTATGATGAGGATGCCTGTGGTGGTCATGATGGAGAAGAAGAGGCAGAGATTAGGAGAATGAGGAGGACTTGGGGTCACCAGGAATAGAAGACAATATTTAGTACCTTGAAAAAGAAAATGATAGATGGTAGTAATCAGAGATTAGAACTTCAGAGTTAAAGAATGGAGACTTAGAGGAATTTGAGGTAAAGGAATGCCTTTTGAGCAGTTGCCTTGTGGGAAATTTAAAGAGAAGGGAAAAGAGGAAGGAATCCACCAAGTATGGAGCCTGCAGTTAATGGCCACTAAATCTTTTCAAAAACAGCCACTCACCTCCATACTGCCAGTACTTCATCTCCCAAAGCCTGTCTCCTCACCCCAAGAAGACATAAAGGTAAGTAAAGGAAAGTAATGTGGGGTCAGAATTCTGCCCACAAGGTAGGAACAATGACCTAGAACAGTTGATACTGGTCAGAGATTCTGGACAGGTGATGAGAAACAGGTCAAGTATTTATAGCTCCTGATGTTTCTAGTTCAGGAAATTACTGCATGTGATTTGATATTTTGTCTGCTTGTATATGTATACATATAATTTTAGTGTGTATATATATATATATATTTAGTGTATATATATTTAATATATATATATATATATATATATATATATATATATATATATATATATATGTATGTATTTATCTTATTGGGATGAATTCCTTCATGGGAAATTCCATGTCTTATTTTTCGTGTTCTTCTATCAAAGATGGCATGTAAAATATCTCCTACATAGAATTATAAATAAATTGAAGTTTTTGCTCTCATATATGTATATGCTATACATGAATTATAATAATATTAACATAATAATAGCTGTAGTTATTCTGGGGTCATAGATTCAGTCTTATAATGATAAAAACAACCATATTAATTCACTTTATTAATTATCTTTATAAATAAGAAACCTGAGTCTAGTAGTTAGGAACCTTGAAGCAAGTGATTTAAGGGTATAACTCAGATTTGTCTGAATCTAATGCCCATGCTGATGCCTACCTGGAATTGGAGAGCTATGCTAAGAAGAGGCCATCCGTAAGACATGGCTTATGCCCTTTCTAAGCCAAATGTATTATTTCTCTTTAAAAAGATAGTAACAACATTCACTCTGTGATTTATTATCTGGGCACTTTAACTGTTGAAATGCTAGAGTGAGAACTAACAATGAAAGTTTGATTTGGTTTAGCCTTTCAATTTAATATATATGCATATATATAAATTTATATATGTAAAAATACATACATTATATATAAATATAATCCGAGAGCCATACTAAGGTTTAATATTAAAGAGCTGTGTGTGTCCCTTAAAGTCTTGGGCAACAGCACTGAGACACAAATGCCCATTTGTTGTAAGTTAATTACTCAGCGATAGGTGGTAAGAAATTTACTAGGAGAAGAACACTACATGTAAGGAATAATTATAGCATTTATTTACTCACATTCTTGTTCCAAAATTTAAAAATGGAGATACTAGGGTAAAACAAGATAAAACTAAGAGATAATGTTATGGTTAAGAAAAAAATTGTATTTAAAATTAAGTAGATCCTAGTAGACTGACCTAGATGTCAGCCATTGACATTCCTCATGGCCACATTCATTAGTGAAAAGAAGCTGCAAATAGACACACACACACACACACACACACACACACACACACACACTGAAATGAGGAACATAATTAGAAACATATTAGGTGAATATATTAAAGAGAATAAAAGTGATATAAAGTTCTATCCATAGAGTTGAGATGCCAAAGTTTCTTCTCATTTATCAAAAGCTGAAAACTCCAAAACTACATGTGGACTTAGCAGAAAAAACAATTAGTGATGCCTTCCATGAGACTTGGATGGGAGGGTAGTGCTGCTGTTTCCCCTAAACCACATGGTCAACGATAGAGGAATTGCAATCTCTCACTTTTTTCAAATCTGACTCAAGTATTTTGAGCTTTATTTTGAGTTCAATGGAGTGTAACAGAAATAACCCAGTTCTCTACTAATTAGACATGTTTTTAACCACTGTGAGCCTCCTCTTCTTTATGTGAAAAATGAAAACTGTCATATTTACCTTGCCTTTTGTGAGAATTAGAGATGGAGCATTTGAAGCTTTTAACACAATGCCTGGCATGTAGAACGCATGAACATTTTACCAACATATTCACACATGAATATTTAAGATTATTATTAGTAAATGAAAAATAGATTTATAAAACAGAAATCATCATTGTGTAAACAATGTCATCTCTCATCCTATTTTCTTTCCAATGCGATGTTTTGGGAGAGAGATGAAGAAAAATAAAAATAAGAAAAACCTATAAGTACAAATATATAAATACGAGATCTATAGATCTCTCCTCAGTCTCGAGGATTAGATTAGTGCCCTAGCATTCCTGGCAGTGGGGGTGGGGGGGGGGGGAGGAGACTAATGAATGAGCTGGTAGCTTGTGACTTGAAGGTCACTCTAAGGACAAAACGGTTACCCTGCAATCAGCCTGCTGCGTGATGCCCTGGACCAGAGAGGTCTGTACATTTGTCCTGTCAAGAAGGAGAGCCAAACGCCAGCTGGATATCTTTTCCCTCTTACTTCCTTTTACAGTTCTAACCGTCTCAGGAGAATGCCTGCAGCTCCTTTACAACAAGAGACCAAAGAGGCACCGGGTCATTCACTTCTGCTCTATGCTTGCAGTTTACCACAACCCGCTAAGAACATTCATATCCTCCCTCTGATCCACTCGTTCGGATCCACTGAAAGTATATCTATGTGTAGGCATGTATATACATACATGTACGCACAGACACATGTGTATATATGTATCTACTATACCATGTATGTACACACGTGTATATATCTACTACCACACTGTGTATATGCACACACACATATGTATATCCACCAGAGCCTTTTCAATGCTACTGTTCCTTGAAGGTCACCAAAGCCATTTGCTTTCTCCTAAGGGTAAGTCACTAATGATGAAAGAAGAGAGAGATCATCAGTCACAGGTAAAGATCAAACTGGGGTGAAATAAAAATAAGCAGCCCAAAATCTATTATTGAGGCTAGGAATAAGACTGATTTTTTAAAGGACCGATAAAGAGGGGGGTAGATTACATTGTCATTTAACAGCTGTTTTAGGGCAGATCACTACTGCCTTGGAAACGACTCTGGCAGATGAAGAAAGGAAAGACATAGCCCCCAATCACTTTTTAACGATGTGATTATATATACAACTACAGTGTTTAAAAAGACAAACCTCAAAAGCAATTCATGTCAACCATTAATATCTCTTATGGAAAGTGGTCTTCCTGTTCTAGTCCTATCCTCTTCCCTATGTGGCATTTTTTTTTTTTTTTGTATTCCACTCTTGGAATCTCGACCTCCAATTTTAAACAGCCACCCATTTTCACCCACACCCCCAAGATTCTCTGGTATCTGATGTTAATCTGTTTTCTGGCCAAGGAAACTCAGCTTCAAATTTTGTCGCTTTTGGATGAAGGCCATTTCAAGACTTAGAGAGCAAGAACTTGTGATTTTTAAGCCAAATGTTAATACTGAACACCAAGCACAACTAGAGGAACTTCTAAACACGAAAGAAGAAATAGTGAATTGCCAATTTCACAAAAGCATCAAATGCATTTCTGTAATATTTTAATTGCATACTGAACATAACTTTTTGGAATGTCTCTGTAAAGAGGCAGATCTCATAGTAATGTCTCTGTCTCTCTCTGTCTCTCTCTGTCTCTCTCTCTCCCTCTCTTTTGGTACTGCTTGAGTTGAAATTAGTTAAGATTCCATTAAGGAACAATTGGCATAATTCCAGAAATATGAGCTAGATTTCCAAACTCTTGTTTCAATTAATTTAATTAAATATATATTCCAAACAAATTGATTTCCTTTTTTTCTTTTTTGCTCTATTTTAGACTCTACACGTTCTATCAATCTCTTCTTTGACTCGTTTCATTTATATTCTTACATTGTCATCCCTAATTAGATTAATGCCAAACATAAATGATCCACATGACATGGTCATCTCATTTCATTCTTGTGATATTTGTCAGCCTCTTCCTATGTCACACTGTGTTCATTGGTAGGATGGTTGTCCTTATGCTGATTGAAATCAGATTCCCTGCTGGATCCTGGCCTTCATGAACAGCAGAAGGAGGTGCTTCAGGGTGACATGAAGCTGCCAATTATACAAGTCTCCCTTCAGCTTTGTTAAGAGTTAGGCTCTGGGCATCAGGTGTGGAAAGAACGCTCGCCCTTCTTCCCATGGCCCCACTCCATTGATTTCTCTTCTCTTCATTCTTGGCGTCAGGGGCGGTTGGTTGTCTCATGGCTGTAAACACATGGCGACCTGCCATTGGGGTCTCTCAATACTGTGATACTCTTCTGTGGGCACTCAGAGTGCCACCTGCACTACATTTCTTGCAAGCAGGATACTCATGATTTAATGCATTTAGTTCAAACCTTGATATCGTCATTTGCATAGAGGACTTCATTGTAGGGTGTTTGTTTTTGGTTGCTTCTGTATCGTATTAACTTTAAAGCCTACTATTCCTAAATCATGGTCAATTTGAGTTAAGATAGACTATTTTAAAAGTAGTAGAAATAATTATTATGGTATTTGTTCACAGAGTTATAGTAAATTTCTGTCTCCAAAGAAACAGATTCAGAGTAAAACTTAGGAAATAGGATTGCATTTTACCACAGAATGGCAAGAGTATAAAATATATAGATCTATGCTTTGTTGGAACAATATAAACAATTACCACCTTATACAATCTTCCGAGCCAGATTTAGCTGAATTTCATATAGCAAACACTAGGCTTCACAAAACTTCTTCAATTGGAAGGAGCACATTATTTTTGGGCTGAATCTCTCATTGTTTCCATCCTAAGGGGCCTCTTCCAATCTGAGAGCATAACCCAGCAGCCATTGAACACAGAGTGAGCACGGCAAGGGCTTGCAAAGCTCATCAGGGGCTTTGGTGCTTAGGAGAAGATTAGTTCTGATCACAAGTGAGGGCAGAGCCTGGTTAATGATGGAATTGCCCTAAAGTGGAACAGAAAGAAGAGTGCAGACCCAAACTACTTCCCTTGGGGGTATACTTGAAGTACAAGAGTGAAGAATGAAAATGCTATCATTAATCCACATGTGGCATTTCTCATAGAAATTTCCAGCCCAATTAGTGAGGCTTCATCAACTTCCCACATTGAAGGGAAAATGGAAACCCAGGCAAATAAACTTTAGGAAAGAATTCTGGGTAAGAAGTAAAATCTGGCTTAGAAGATTATATAATGTAGTCATTATTCTACATTGTTCCAATAAACCATAGATCCAGAATATTCTACATCTCATCATTGGGTATAAAAATGCAATTCTCATTTGTTAAATTTCGCTCTAAATCTGAATCTTTGGATTCAGAAAGCAATTACCACTCTATGCACAAATACTATGCGGTAATATGCACAAATATTATGGGGTAATGATTATCTTTGTCATTCTTACATTCTAAAGTGTTGTCTCAGAAGTGTTCAGGTTTTCATTTCATGACCTCTCCAAGTATTGTAGGTCTTCTGGTTGTAGTCTACGTGTTATGTTTATTTTCTGTATATGACATTTTAAATATCTAAGATATTTATCTTGCTAATACTTTTATTATTGTTTTGTTTGAATTCATTTCTCATGCATTGATTACTATGTTCTGGCATAAGGGTATTTTATTGATCATAAAATTGCAAAGATATTGCACAGTGACATTCCATCTCACTGGGCTTCATCGTCAATTTTACTAAATATTCTTAGCGCCAGCATGAGGTTAGAAGAGAATATAAATTGGGCAGAGCTCACATAGAAACAGTGAGTCTTCTTTAAAGGCTAAACAAATGGATTTCCTTTCTCCAAATTTCTTCCTGGAAGAAACGCTGTTTTTCTGCACCAGTATCTTTATCAGCCTTCCAGAGGATTTTGTTCACTACTGGGATCATTCACTGCTCTTTGTTGTGTTTTAATTATTTTTTGTTGCATCATCAAAGGCAATTTGCTACAGATGGGTCCAGTCATATGCTCCTTCCATCCTTCTTCTTGGCACAAACATACTAACTTTGGCTCTGGTCTTTGAAATCCCTGTAACTAAGCCAATCTTTCTACACGTCTTTCAAGTTGAGGGTTTTAACCCTGTCCTGGTTTCAAAGAAAGGAAAGACGATGCAATAACCGTCTGCCTTTCCTTCCCAAACTGGGAGGAATACAATGAATTATAAAAATCTTCTTTATGAATTACTGACAAGCCAACACTCTGAGAGTGGATGAAAATCGGTGAATTTCTAACCATATTAATTTGAATAGGATATACAGGATATATTAACAGAGCAGCAATTGCTGCATTTGGTCAAATTTGCAATGATAAGATGTGTTTCTTTCTTATACCCTTCAGTGTATAAAGCTTTTAAACATTCTCTAACCCTGGAGTAATTATCCAGGGACACAGTAATTATAAGACTTTGGTGTCTATAATGTCTTGTACTTATTTCACTGTGGCCTCTAACCAAGAATTAAAAGTGCCCTCTTTTAAGACTGTCTTGTCCTACAACGACCCCAAGTGAATTAGGTATTACTTGTTTTTCCTTACTTAAGTTAGTGAGTTTCTTTGCACATCTCCAAAGCCACCATTATAATGTCAGTGCTCAGAACCAGAGTGCATTAGAGAGCCAGGGTTCAAATCCTGGTTCTTATTAGCAGAATTTCTAGAATACAGTGTGTTACAAATTCCAGGTTCAAATAATACACATGCAAACACACATGAGTGAACACACACACACACACACACCGGAAACATTTATAGTGAACAGAAAAAGATAATACCAGTTTATCATTGTTTTGATAGGTTTGGAAAGGAAGCCCTGTGAGACATGGAAATAGCACAGGATCTTTCCCATTAACTTAGCTACTGTGCCCTTCATATCTTTAGTGAGATTTATCTTCATCTTTGAGAATCCATAGTGGACCAATAGATAGAGCCATTCTGCAAGTATAACAGAGGGTCCTCACGTAAGTTATGTGAGTAAAATAAAAATGAAATAAAAGTAGCCCTACTTTTTTTTTTTTAAGAAAATGGAATGTACACATTTGATACTAGCGGTGAAGATGATTTCACACTCCCACATACTTTGCAGTTTCTCATAGGAGGGATGTCGTGAGCCTTTGGACACATCACTGCCCTCTTTACACTACATTTGTTGTTTAAATCTTCATTCCTGAAAACTTCTGCAAAGAAAATGTATTCTTTTATTTTACAGTATTGCTATCCAACATGGACAGCAACGATCTGATCCAGGCAAAGAGAACAAATGCAGAGAAGACTGTAACAGACACAATAATAACAGGGCTTTAAAGACAACATGCTCCATTTCTAGCTGAAAGTTGATTAAATGACTTGTGACCCAGACCATGATTCACTGATGAACATTAGTTAAAGACAGAGATGATGTGAGAGAACACTGGTTCTTCTCTTCTTCATATTTGATGAAGAAAACAGTGATTCCACAAATAAGATACCATGGAGACAAAATGAGTGCTCCTCTTTCTGCAGATAACTTCTCTATTTACATTTAATAGAGGGCAGGGAAAATAACACTTCATTTCAGGTCTTCTTTTTATTTTTTCCCTTCCTAATAACAGCATTGTATTTAGTCCACTGATCCATTCAATAAACATTCACCATGCCTGGCCCTGAGCCTATGACTATGGAAAGTTCACTGGCTTTAGGAACTCAGAGACTATGGGAGAAGATATAAACATTTTATAGAATATAAAATACTACAACTAATACAACTGAAGTATGAGTAAAAGGTACAGGCCACCTGTGTTTTGGGCTGGAGTACTTCATGGAAGTGGTGCTACTGAATTGGTTTTGAAGAGTAAGAGGGATGGATTTTTTTTTTTTCATTTGAAAGAAATAATATCATTCTGAAAGGACCTTGCATAAGACTATGAACACCGCAAAGGAACATCCATTACTGAGGGAGATGTACGTATTAATAGACCAGAGAGGCTGGAGTATAGACCGTGTGGGACTCAGCTGGCAGTGGAGAGAGTTGGGAAAACAAAGCAGCTAGCTAGAGAAGGTTGTGCACATTAAAACCATTTGAGTTCATCTCTAGGGCTACAGGAGTCTGCCAAACAATTCTGAACAACGAAATGAACGGATCACATATGTGTTTCCGAATCCTGCTTTCTGTGGATGGATCAGGAGGCAAATTTTGGACAGAGACTGCTATCCTGGCAGTTGAGGGACATGCGAAGACAGAACGTAGAGAGGCTAGTGTCAGAGTCTCTGTGTGATGAAGACCCGACCTCAGATGTTGGCCATAAGGAAGGAGGAAATTACAAAAGGTTTGTGGATTAAATTAATAGAAAATCGAGACCAATTTAAGAAATGAGATATACATTTGTTTTGCTTACATTCATGGATAAGGAGACATTCTCTATATGAGTCTGGAAAGAAGCTTTTCATCATGTTTAATGTATAGAATATGACAAGTGTTCATTTTATAGTAATTTTAGTAACTAGAGATGTACGTCAGGAAAGCCAAATGACCACAACAACGTGACTACCATCCTACTCTGGAATTATTATCCGTGATACGAAACTACTTGGACTTCAGGGGAGGCACTAGAAACCAACAGGTATTGTAATTTTATCACACACTAGACGCTAGCGTGGGTATTGGAGCTTATTCGGAGAACAAAACCTTAACCCCAACCTCCAAAATGCTTATGCTAACAAACAAAATATGTAATATACAAACAAAATATAAAATATACCTAAAAATAGTGACTGAGATTGAAAACTATCATCTTTGTTTTCTTTATTTATTTATTTTAGTTCAGAATCTTCTCAGCTATGGCATTAATGTTTGGAACCAGTGCACATGTATGTATAGGGGCAAGTGATGTGTATTTTATCCATCTGTCTCTATTATCTAGCTAGGTGAATATCTCTCTCTCTTTTAATTTGAGAGAGAGGGAGAGGGAGAGAGAAAGAGAGAGAGAGAGAGAGAGAGAATGAATGAATGCTGGGGAGAAGGGAGAAGGGCAGAGTGAGAAAGAAGGAGACTCTCAAACAGGCTCGAACTCAGCATGGAGCACAACACAGGGCTCAATCCCACGACCGGAGCCGAAATCAAGAGTCGAACACTCAACCCACTGAGCCATTGAGGCATCATCCCTGAATATATATACATATATGTGTGTATACACACATTTATGTATATATACACACACACACACACACACACACACATATATATATATACACACATATATATATATATATGTCATAAGCACCTACATTATGATAGTTATCTAGGGTGAACTACATTTATCCTGAATCTTTGCATTCTTTGTGATCATAATATTCATGACGTCATGAATATAAAATTGGTAAGATCTTTCTTAGGTGACTCTATTTGCCTTAAGAAAAATTAATCCAGAGGGCAGGGGTCTATGCATGTATGCATTTGCTGTAACCCCAGTGCCAGGCACACTGTAAGTACTTGGTAAACATTCATTGAAACACAAGGAAATGATATTAACACTAAATATTAACACTACACCACCAATGTATATGATGTGATATGTATTGTAATATATATGTCGTCTATTTTATCTATCTGTGTATCTACTATGTATGTACTATGTATGATATATCTATCAACTCTCTGTCATAACTTTGAAATGAGATCCCTATACTCTACATTGTGGCAAAGAAATGAATAAAAATAGCAGTAAAAATAACTGCACAAGGCATAAATAAAAACAAATGGGGTCAATCTAGGAAAAGCAATTTTTACTCATTTAAGCCTATCATGAAAGCATATTGTCTCCATTCAAATCTGTTACATGCGCTTACTTTTTAGATATTTCTGCCTATGTAAATTATTACAGAAAGCTTAATTAACAACTGTACTTAGAAGTAAATTTGTTTCATTGCCTAGAGCTAAGACTGCATTTATTTTACAGAGTTTATTCCTCCTTGCCATATTGATACATTAATTGAACTAGAAGAATATTAAGCACCAATTTCTCCTTCTGGTTGTGTTGTATGTCATGACAAATATAAAAGTGTAAAATCCAATTTCAAAAGTAAGTATTTACAACCACTCTGGGGAAGATAAGTCATATATACATGAAGGTATTATAAAAATAAGGGAGCATAAAAGCATGCATCAAAATCAAAGCTTAATTTGGATATGCTAAACTTATTGGCAATCAAATTTTTTAGGTAGTTTGATGTGAGACCAGCAAAACAGTGGACATTTAAACTATATGAAAGGACAAAACAGCATAAGGATACATGAAGAGAAAAAATGAGGACACAAGGATTATGCCCTGAGGTCGCTCAGTATTTTACAAGTTGAGCAGAAACAGAAGAATTTGGAAAAGGATATGAAAAGGAAAAGATAGAGGTGTTAGATTAAAACCATTAAGGTATCGCATCCTGTAAGCTAAGAAAAGAAAAAAAGAGAGTGTTTTTACGAAGGGATGGACACAGATGTCGAATACTGCCGAGCAGCCAAGCGATTTGGGCATAGAAAAGTGTTAATTGGCTTCAGTGAGATAAAACTGGTAACCTTTCCAAGAGAAGATTCAGTGAAGCTTCAAGGGGTGAATACACATTGGAGAAGTGACAGCAGGGAAGCCAAATAAAGAGATGGTAACTGAAGTAAGAAACGAGATCGATAGAGGATTTTTAGAAGACATTTGCGTGCTGACTTGATGACGCAGCGAGAGGGTGAGACTGAAGACACAGGAGAATGGATGCTGTCAAGGAAGCAAACAGAGGGAGGAGGAGAAAGATTACAATCCAGAAAAAAATACTTGGATGGAGATGAGAGCAATTGTCTGAGATGAGGAGGTGAACGATGATTTCTGTCAAACCGCTGAGAGTGATTTGCAAGGATTACAGGTTTGAATTTTCCTTTTTTTTTTTTTTTTTCACCTGGGCAGGAGGCACTGATGAATATATATAAGCAAACGAGAACTGTTAGAATTTACATCATTGTAGATTAATCTGGTAGAGGTTATCAGGCCTTCCCTGTGGCAGCTAGCCACCTGAGTGGCCCCTAATCCCCCCCACCTAGATGGTAAAAGACTTCTGCCTTGCTCCCTTGGGCAAACTAGTTGCCATGCAATCAGTGCTTTCTTACAAACATATAGACAATTTGTTTATAGCTGGAAACAAACAACAAAACTTCCCTTAGATTATTTTTCCTTAAAAGCCTTATTCGTTTAGTAAATAAGTAGGTGAGTGTCTCTCTTTACTACATGCATTTCCTGATGCTTGGAATTTGTCGATGTCCAAAACAGACAAAAAAATCCCTGACTACGTCAAAACAAGTTAACTGCTCAAAGATCATAAAAACCATGAGCATGCCCTTTCCTACTGGCAGTATTACAGGGTTTTTCACTTCTTAAAATTCTTTTCTTATCCCTATTAAATATGAAAACTATCCTAGGATCTTTTAAAAGGTAATTCTCATGTGAAAGTCTGCAGAAATCACCTACTCCCTAGGATCTCTTTCTTAAAAGAGCACACTCAGGAATTAGAAAACAAACAAAAACAGCCATTAAAATGGTCTGGTAATTGGTGTAAGTCCTATTGAAACAATTCTGCTTTCCTGTCTGATCTACATGTAGAAATGCATGTTGATTGCCATTTATCACGTTTAAATATGTGAATCAACTCAATTAGCCTGTAGACCATGTAATAATGCATTATTTATGAGAAGACAAATCATTTTAACTAACAGAGTCTCAGAAATTGGATTGTATCTTTAAATTATTGATTTTGCCTAATAACTCAGAAGGGGGAATCCCAATACCATTAACTAGTTTTCAAAAAGTTTATGCAACTAACCTTCATTTAAATGAATACGGATCTTATATTGATTGGAAGACACGATCAATGCCCAAATAGAAAATCCCTTTATGGGGCGCCTGGGTGGCTCGGTCGGTTAAGCATCCTACTCTTGATTTTGGCCCAGGCCATGATCTCACAGTTCATGAGTTCAAGCCCCACACTGGGCTCTGGGCAGTGTAGAGCCTGGTTGGAATTCTCCGTCTCTCCCTCTCTCTTTGTCCCTCCCATACACTCTCTTGCGCGTGCATGCGCACATACTCCTTCTCTCAAAAACACATAAACACTTAAAAAAAGAAAAAGAAAAATGCTTTTATGGCTGTGTCTTGTTAGTATGTGTGCTTAGTTGGTCGGTCATCCATCTGGGTAGCTATTAAGGCTCTTATCATCTTCACCCAAGTTCTGCATACCCTGTCCATCTCCTGTCAGGCATTCTCTTAAGTTTAGCTATTGGAATCAGAAGACTGGATGAGCCATCTTCCATGCCCACAACACGTGATTGATTCATAGGCCTTCTTCCCATCCCAATCCTACTTCCTTGGTTTTGAGGATATAATATTATTTTTGGTAAGAGGCCACAGTGCCCCACCATCAATAGTTTAAAGCAGTTCACTGAAACCTTCATAACATCTTAAGTCCTATGGTTTTGTCCACAGCTCTGCGGTAGATGAATTTGAACACAGAACTAGGAAGTGCCACGATTTGAGTTTCTCAGTGAGAGACATCTGTCAATTAAAAGGGCAGTGTCATCAATGTGAAGACCTGGGACTCTGAGCTCAGATACTGAAGTCCAGTCAGAGACACAAAGTAAAACAAACAAATATGTGACAGAAAAAAGAAGAATGATGGGTCAGAAAGGACCTTCTGCTGTGGAAGCAAGGAGAAAAATAAATATGGAAAATAGAACAACGTAAAATAGAGAAAATTAATCCACTGGAGAATTAGAAGAAATTTTAACCTCAAAGCGTTAGGAGAGACAGAAAAGTTTGGTGCTTTCAAATAAAAAAATTTGCTTTAATTATAATTCAAATAATTAAAATGAACCCAACTGTTGGTGTTGGCAATATTCAAAAGCCAAGGAAAAAAAGCTGAAAGTACTGAAATAAAATTAAATGAACAGAAAACTACAGTAAACGTTCAAGGACTCTGAGATTGCCCACAAATTCCTGTTAGTCTCCATATCTCTCTATTTAATTTATCACTCCCAAAATAAATTTAATTTTTTTCTCAATTGCCCACATCCAAAAGTAAATCTCCAAACCCATTTTACTCAGGGCATATTTTCCATTTGGTTTACTTATCTCTAATTCAACACTTTTAAAAATTATTGTATCTATTGAAGGTTATTTTGTCTGTCCCATGTGCTTCATCATATTTTTGGTATTTAAAAACAAGAAAAAGATGTTTTCTATACCTATTATTTTAACTTCAGGTATAGAACTGCATTATAATTTCAATAGGGTTTTATAGACTGGTTTCTGAAACAAGCCATGATTTACAAGATTGTTTCTACAGAAAAATGTGTTGCAACTTCCATTCAGCTGATTTACTGATGATCCTTTGAAAAATAAAACATCCACGCACTTGGGGCTGCCTAACATCAATGTGAAGAAGGTCTGGCTTGTAGTATAAAGACTTACGGTGTATTCAAGATGCTTTCTTCTCTTCTTACATTTATGTAGAAAGTTATGCCATTTATAAATTTTGTAAGAAATTTTATAAGACCCACGATGGTCCAGAAAATTGCTAACCCACAGAGTTCTTAGAGGAATACGTGGCTCAGAAGATGCTGATTACAATATTGATTGTCAATAGCTGTCCCTTATTAACCTTTATGTCCCTTGCCACAACTTTAGTACGTTTCTGAGTTAACTACCAATTTTTCACCTCCCACTTCAGCATCTTCCTGGCCACAGCTGCACAATTCAAATTACACGTTCCATGTCATATAAGCACTAAGACAAAACCTAAAACTAATTCATCATCTTCCTTTCTAAAATTAGCTTGATCCTCCTCTGATTTCTCTCTTCTTCCTACTTAACAATTTTTACCCTGGCCACTCAAATTCAAAACTTAGGAATTTTATACTTCTCTTTACGTGCCTTTCCAATTCCAAGTCACAAAACACTTATTTAACAATGTATTTTAAAATCTAATGCACATCCTATTTGCAACAAAATGGCTTATCAATAATTACTTCATGAATTTTACATTACACCTGAACAGACTTTATTGTTTCTCTCCTTCAAGTTCATCCCACATGCTACCATTAGAACAACCATCTAGAAAAGGAGTAGAGATATTTATCCAGAAGTCTAATTACTGAACACAGTATGTTATCATATAAAGGCTATACCATCAAGGAGAGCTGAACAAAATACTGAATAATAAACTCCATTTAAAAGGAAATTAGCTGACTGGGAAGGAGTGGGAAGCAGTGATGAGGAAAGAAATTGGTAAACCCACAATTAAAAAAAACAAACAAACAAAAAACCAACCCACTCATTGTATACTGGAGTAGAAAAACAAGGAGAAACCAGAGAATAGTAACCCAACAGATGAACGGAGAAAGTTGGGAATGCAAATAAACATTTTCTAAAATTCTTACATTTTTCACGATTAAAAGAGAAATAGTACAATTGAAATGTGTGCACCAAATAGAAAATCAGTATATATTTTTCTAAGCACATATCAAAAATTGTGAATAAAGAGAATCTCTCAAAAGCAACCTAATAGAAAATAGGGAATTGGAAAGCATAGTAAATTGAGGATTAATATTGAAATATCATTGTGCTTTCTCTGAGAATTTTAATCTATCAATGTCTCAGAACTAAACTGAAGTAGTGTTGCAAAATGATAAAAGAAGTAAAGGGATTTTATAAAATTCCAGCATAAAATTATCAATAGCTCCAAATTTCAAAACTATTTAGTAGTTCATTGTTATCAAAAGCTATGATGTGAGATTTAAAATCTTTGTGTCTTGGGGCACCTGGTGGCTTAGTTGGTTAAGTGTCCAACTTTGGCTCAGGTCATGATCTCGCAGTTCATAAATTCGAGCGCCGCATCAGGCTCTGTGCTGACAGCTCAGAGCCTGGAGCCTGCTTCAGATTCTGTGTCTCATTCTCACTCTGTCCCTCCCCCACTGAGGCTCTCTCTCTCTCTCTCTCTCTCTCTCTCTCTCTCTCTCTCTCTCTCTCTTTCTCTCTCAAAAATAAATAATAAAAAAAAATTCAAAATCTGTGTTCAGTTCCACATCTGTAAAATGTAACAGATAACTGCTTCATAATGTTTTTAAGGAAGTCACAATACATTACATATATTGTGCAATGTGCCCGCACAGAGAAGGTACTCCATAATTGGTATTTACTATGACTTTCTATTCAAAGATTTCAGTCTGGATATATCAAGTGGGCTTAACATGTAAGAATAAGATTATCTTCTAAAATGCATCATACAGGAGACTCCTGGGTGGCTCAGTCGGTTAGGCATCCGACTTCAGCTCAGGTCATAATCTCACGGTTCGTGGGTTCGAGACCCGCAATGGGATCTGTGCTGACAGCTCAGAGCATGGAGCCTGTTTCAGATTCTGTGTGTGTGTCTCTCTCTGCCCCTCCCCCACTCATGCTCTGTCTCCCTCTGTCTGAAAAATAAACATTAAAGAAATAAAGTAAAATAAAATAAAATAAAATGCATCATACAGAAATGACTTTTTTCCCTTTCTCTGTAAACTTCGAACTTGCTCAATGTTTTAAGCATCTAACATTTAACATGACCATGAGAGAGAACAGTGATACACCAATCATGGAATTCCCCAGATGGTAGGCAAATTTTCATGGAGAAACATGGAAAGATATAATCTTGGGAACTGAAATGGCATGATAGTTCTTTGGCTTTATGATGCGTGATACAGACTTGTGGTGGCTCACTTACTATCTTGGTTTGTCATTTCTTCATTGCAAATCCATCCTTTGCAGGAGGTTGTGTGTTTAAATTGTGACCACGTCCTTGTAGGACATCAAGTTTAGCCGTAAAATTTCAAGTTGTCCTACATTCCTTTCGGTACTTATCTTTCAGTTCAGTAGGTCTCCCCCTATGCAGATAATGTGCATTGAGACTTAACACTGAAGCATTTTACAAATCTGGGTTTTCAAGTTATTTCAGAGACCTTCTAGGCCCCACACACCTCCGGAGAGATGGCAAACATTTTTGTTGCCTTTCCTTGCTAGTTGATGTACTTTTACTTGTACAATTTTTATTGATTATTGGTTAATGCAGTATATGTGGGCTAATTATATGAGCCCAAACTCTTACCCTTCTTTAAAAGTGTGGATTCCATTCTAAGCTTTTTTAAATACAGTGTGAGTTACAAATTTTACTTACACAATAATCATTGTGAAATAAAGATATCATAAATGTATCAGAAAAATGTGTGTATATCTCCCACACAGCTCATACTTTGTTTAAAATTCTTTAATATAGTTCTAAAGTTTAGTAGTAAAATGTTTTCTTACCAAACTACAACTCACTATCACACTCAAAGAATTCTAGGAAAGTACTTAGTGCCCTTTGGCTGTTTGCTAGATGTTGAGTGAAGGCTGTATGCAGAATGCGTAAATCTCCAAGTCCTACAAGTTGAGAGGCAGCTGCGGTGATGGTTAGAAGCCTGAATCCTCAAGTTGGACTGTTTCGACTTACACTCCAACACTTACTAAGTTGAGCAAGTGAATGAGTACTCTGTAAGCTATTCCATCGAAGTAAGAATATAATAATAATGCCCTCTTCTTAGAGTGATTGTAAGGATTAAATGAGATGATGGATTAAGTTAAAAGAGGGTTCAGTTAGTAAGAACAGATGAGTAAGACTTAGCCACCACTGTTCCATTAAGCATACATTTATTCATTGCCTATTAAGTGTCTGGAAGTCTTTGGGTAATTTCGATATCCATAGTGATAGCAATACTGGGTAAATAAATACTAGCTGCTGCTGACGCTGCTACTTGTTTTTAGAACTAGGCGTTATCTATTCGCAAACCCAAACATTTCAAGTTATGTTCTTCATATCGTTACTTAGCTCAAAATGGTAAACGGAAGGAGTCTAAACAATATCTTCTTACAAGCCTGAATTGGAGACATTGAGGGTTGCTCCACTCATCCCTGTAGACAACTGCTACAGCACACTTCAAAAATGTCCTTCTTGGGGCACCTGGGTGGCTCAGTCGGTTGAGCGTCCGACTTCAGCTCAGGTCATGATCTCGCCGTCCGTGGGTTCGAGCCCTGCGTCGGGGTCTGTGCTGACAGCTCCGAGCCTGGAGACTGTTTCAGATTCTGTGTCTCCCTCTTTCTCTGACCCTCCCCTGTTCATGCTCTCTCTCTGTCTCAAAAATAAGTAAATGTTAAAAAAAAATGTCCTTCTTCCACTTGCTGTTGGCTAAGAGGGTGACCCAATATTCAACTTCTTCTTAAGCAAAAAACTGTCCACTCTGATATCATATTAAATCATGTATTCACTGATAATACTTCTCTGAAAATGAAATGGTAGCACATTTACCAAAAAAAGCCCAGTTATGAGAGAGTCAGTAAAATAAACCTGGAAGAAAAATCCTTATGGCCAAATCAGTTATCATGAGAGACTATGTTGCTAGGAAATATTGTCACCAAGAAGGTTCTTTCTTTTTTATGTTCTTTTACACAAATTCAGTTTTCGGTAGAGTGGGATCCAAGTGTGAAATTTTTGAAGTACCCCAGGAACTAAAAAGAATTCTTAGAATATTAAATCTGTCATCTATTTGCTGCTGCCATACGACATTTATTGCCACATGTGCCTAGTTTAAAGTAGGTCCTCATTAAAACACCGGAAGGAAGGAAGAAGGAAGGAAGGAAGGAAGGAAGGAAGGAAGGAAGGAAGGAAGGAAGGAAGGAAGATCAGTTCATTAGCTTCTGCCTGTTTTCACGTTCCCACATCTATTACCAAGGTTATTTCCTGAAGTGCACAATATTCACATTTAGCTGAGAGATTTAATTTAGATTTCCAGGGGTCAAGGGATAGGCTTGTACTATGCAATTCTTTTGGTTTGAATTACCTGACTACAGATTCATCAGAAAGTGAGAATTATTTCACCTAAAATTTCAAAGAACTGAGAAAAATGTCTGTTTTCTAGACTTCACATTTGTGACAACTGCTTCGAGTCCATTTAGAGTGATTGTATGTAATGATGTAAAAAAAAAGAATTTCCAAACTGAACTTGGGCCATGAAATATCAAAACCATTTAGCATCTACCAGTTAAAATCTAAAACTTCATACAGGGTAATACAGATAATATGAAAAGCAGAGAGTGTGAAAATATACATTTGTAAATATGAATTGTTGAGATAAGGGTAAAATAGAAAAGACACTATAAGTAGCCAGGGATATTATCTGTGTACTAATTTCGAGACATGACCTGTAACATACACAGAGCAAGCTTCCAATTAACTAAAATCTGGAATACCATAAGCTAAAATTATTAGGGTGTCCATTTTATGACATCATGAACTATAGATCCTACAGAGCTAACTCTAATGTCACAATTAAGAAGATGGAAATCCTGGGGTGCCTGGGTGACTCAGTCAGTTAAATGTCTGACTTCGTCTTAGGTCATGATCTCGTGGTTAGTGAGTTTGAGACACAGGTCGGGCTCTGTTCTGACAGCTTAGAGCCTGGAGCCTGCTTTGGAGTCTGTATCTCCCTCTCTCTCTGCTCCTTCCTTGTGTGTGCGCTCTCTCTCTCTCTCTCTCTCTCTCTCTCTCTCTCAAAACTAAACATTAAATTTTTCTACATAAAAAGAAGAAGATGGAAATACCTTCAAATTGTATAAATTGCAGAGATATCTTAGTTGTACATAAGGTGAAAGACAACCACCATTAGGATCTGAATTAAACACAATTCTTTTTGTTTGTTTTTGCTTTTTTTTTTTTTTTTTTTTTTTTTTTTTTAGGGGGAGAGTGAGTGTTCGTTCCACTGGGGGTGAGAAGCAGCGGGGGCAGAGAGAGAGAGAGAGACAGAGGAGAGAGGGGGGAAGGAGACAGAGAGAATCTTAAGCAGGCTCCACACTTAGCAAGGAGCTCAATACAGGGCTCGATCCCACAACCCTGGAATCATGACTTGAGCTGAAATCAAGTCTGACACTCAACTGACTGAGCCACCAGGTGCTCTGCCCCCCACCTTACAGTTATGTTCTTAATGTCTATTTATTTTTGAGAGAGAGAGAGAGAGAGAGAGAGAGAGAGAGAGAGAGAGAGAGAATCAGGGAAGGGGAAAAGAGAGAGGGGGACAGAAGATCCGAAGCAGGCTGCTGACACAGCCTGATACAGGGCTCAAACTCATGAACATGACCTAAGCCATAGTCAGACATTCAACCAACGGAGCTACTCAGGCACCCCTATAGTTATTTTTAATTGAACTTATTTTGAGATAATTATAGGTTTACATACAGTTTTAAGAAACAATGTACAGATGCCCTTTACCCAGGTCCTCTGGGAGAAACTACAGCACAGTACCTTCACCAGGATACTGCTGCTGATCCAGAATGTTTCTACCACCTCAAGGATCACGCCTATCCCTCACTGTTCTCTCCCACATCCAGCCCTCCTTATCTCTTAGCAACCACTCATCTGTTAATCATTATTTTTATAATTCTGTTACTTTGAGAACATCATATAAATGGAATCATATAGTTTATACAGTTTGCAGATTGTCTTCTTCCATTCAGCACGACTCTGGAGATACATCAGTTCGCTCCATGTATCGATAATCTGTTCCTTTCCATTGTAGAGTCAGTATCCCATGGATGGGCCACAGTTCAGTTAATCATTTGCCCACTAAAAGAGACAGGAATGATTCCTAGGCTTTGACTATTACAAGTAACGCTGCTGTAAACATTTGTGTGCAACTTTTTGCGTAAACATAAGTTTTCTTTTTTCTGGGATGAATACCTGAAAGTTCAATGACGAGATCATATGGTAGTTGTATGTTTTTATAGTCAATTTGTTTCAAGAAAGTGCCAAGCTGTTTTCCAGTGTGGCTGTACCATTTCATATTCTCAGCAACACAGAATTGACCCGGGATCCCTACATCCTTCTCAGCATTTGGTGTGGACATTATTTGTTTTTATTTTAGCCATTCTGATGGGTGCGCAGTGATATTTCATTGTGGATTTAACTGGTATTTCCCTAATAGCAAGTCATATTGAAAACCCTCTTGTGTTTTTTTTCCCCATCTATATATGTTCATCAGTGAAATATGTCTTCACGTCTTCTGCCTGTTACCTAATTGGATAGCTGAGTATTTTGTATGTTAATGTATTTCATAAATGTATTAACATTGTGTTTACATATCACTCATTACTTAATTGAGTCTACTTATGCATGAAGAGGACAGGTTAGGTAATTCCTTGAAAATATTCAAAGGAGGGTCAAAACTGCAGTAAAGGAGCAAGGCTGAGAACCAGAACGTGCTCAAAGAGGGAATCCATGTGTGAAAGTTTGATATTTATTTTTCCTTTTACGTTAAGGGAATAGTCATATTTGATCATTCTCTTATTGTCTGATACTTGGGTCGGTCCCAGCTTACAACTTCTATAAGCTCTTGGCTTTGAATTATTTTTTCATGACTCCTGGACACATGAGCAAGTATTTTTGTGGAAAATGTATAAAAGAGAAAGACAACCAAGAGAATATGCACAGCTTCAATTTTACTTAATCCAACCAAGTTATTTTCCAAAATTGTTATACCAATTTACACTCCCACCAGGAGTGTTCAAAGTCTTTCATTGCTTGTTCTGCATTCTTGGCAATATGTGGCACTGCCTTTTAAATTTGTTGTTTTGGTATGGCTTTGTTATTGCTGTCATTTTGGTTCTAAAATGCCTTTGGAATTTTTTCTCAACAAATGAGTATGACATAAGATCTGCCCATGTTTTGATTTGCATTACCTTGATTACTACAGTGGTAAGCATCTTTACATATGTTCAGTGGCCATTTTGTACTTTTGCTTGGGTGCAATACCCACTTATGACTTTTGCTCATCTGGCTATCCTTCAACAATTTTAGGAGTTATTTATTTATAGATGAAATAGGGTATGATGGCTAAAAATGAAGATTCCAGAGCTTAAATTTGGAGATTTAATCCAGGCTCAGGTCAAGCCAGGTTCTAGGATGGGGGTACAATCAAGACCAAAGGTGGAGGACTTAGCCTACATCAGGAGGAGATACCCCTTCACCATTTAAGACAGGAATAAAAGCCATACATGTATTTGGAAGTGGAAGATGGACACAGCGTTATACATGGAAAACCAACAAAAAAATCTAAAATAAAATTAATCATTAGATTATCCTTCTCATACTCAGTGCTTTTATGAAGAACTGGCATTCTGATAACATGTGAGCATTGTAGTTTTTTCTGCGTAGAAAGCTACTGAGAGAGTTGTCCACAGCACTATGTCATGTTAATGTTCTTCTACCTGTGAGATGTGGTGATTATTTGAAAATGCATCATGTGAGAAAAGGGAAATAATGCTTTTTTAATAGGATATGTCGACATACCTCAATGCCCTCACTTTACCTTAAAAGCAAACATCTTAGTTTTACCTGGGTATTTATTTGTCATGAATAACCCACCCCACGACAACATTCCGCTTTTTTTTTTTTTTAACATTATCTCATAATTGGTGGACATCCTTAGCCAGGTTATGGGAAGCAAACAATAAAAGCTTGTACTCTAAGCTTAACACCTGACAGAATCTCATCGGGGCTCAGCTATCAGTGAGCACAGGGACAAGGTTCCATGCACACCCATCCAAGCAGACAATGTGTGAGAATAAACATAGATAATGAGTTCTGACATAAAAAAAAAAAGACACTTAAATGGTACCAATAATAAAAACTCTCAGTTTTTGATTTATATACATATATATATATATATATATATATATATATATATATACCTTATTTTTAACAAAGTAACAAAAATAAATAATTCTGAATTATTCATTTCTTTCTTATGCTTACTTTCCATTAAAAATGTAAAAAATGACCTAAAACTTATCAAATGCTTTAGAGTTTCCAAAGCACATTCTCACCCATTATTATAGCATCTAATGATCCTAAAACTATTTTAGTTCATGTTATGACTATCATTTTATATAGAGCAACATGGATGCTAAGTGATTTGCCCAAGGTCATGAGTAATAAGTGGCACAACTAGGATTCAAATCTGAGTCTCTCCCTCTCTGGCTACATGTCCAATGTTCTTTTATCATATTCAGAAGGCCACGGTGACATTCTTGCCAGATAAACACCTCATACTTTGGAAATGAGCTGAGATAGGTCATGGCACTTTTTAATTGCTCTGGAAAAAGGGAGGAAATTGCATCCCAAGTCAAGATCAATTGCTATGTTTAGGGGATGGTGTTATTTGAAACTGGAATCTATCTGTGCACTGGAAGGATAGATCATGAAATTCTTTAAAAGGCTCAAAGGAATGTCAAAAGTGAAGCAAAAAATAAGGCTCTGAACTAGTTTTGTTTCCCTTCCTATGTTCTAAAATTCAAATTAGATTCAAACGTTCTGTAAAATCTATGACATACACGTAAGACTTGTGTTGGTGGTTTAGTTTTGAATTACTGGATGGGATCAAAGGGGAATGTAATTTTCTTCCTTGGTTAAAAACAGTAAGGTGACTACAGAAGGGTATCAAGCCAGGGGCCTGAGTCTCAGATAGCAACTAGAAGAAAATAATCAATGGCCAAAAATTTTGTTGAGAGTTACAAGTAGAAGTACATAACGCTGAGAAGCAGCTTCCTGGTGAGCAACCCAGTGGTAGATATAAAACAATACCAAAAATACTAGGAAATTGTTACCTTTTAAAGGGGTGGCCTTTCTTGTCCAACATAAATTTCTACAAAAGTAATGAATTTGTCATATAGCTTCTTATACATACTAATAGTACCCCCTTCCTTCATCAAAAATAACAAGGAAGGAGTCTCAAGTGTCTTAAAAAATTCACATATATAAAGAAAATTAGAGTAACGTGAATATATACAAAATAATCACTAATGCCTTATTTCAAATCTCACTTTCACAAATTTTACCAAAGTACTGATTTTTTGTTGTCATTATAAAATACCTATTCAATAAGATGCTAATTGTTTTCATGAATGCATATATAGACTTTGTATTTATGAATATATTCACAGGAAACTATAAGGAAAAATCAGTAACTTTGCTTTCTTTTCTCTGTATATAGAATTTCATATATATTTGCAGTGATTATCACATATAAGAAGGCACAAAGGGACTGAGTACTGTGCCTTGTATAATGATTCTGAGCTTAGCAATTCACATTGAAGTTATTAAATTGGACAGAACTTTTATAAGTGCTAACTTAAAAGAAAATATAAGTAATTTACATTATGTGTGTACAATATAAAATATAATATGGAGCTATCATTCCCCCAGAGATCTAGGAAAACAAAATGAATCTACAGTAATCCGTCAGTCAGTCAGAATAACATCCTGCCATTTATTTGTCTTTAGCTCAATGTCTGACTATGTCTGCATTCATAAAATTTTGTTAGAAATTTGTATAGTGTCTAAACTACTCTAAAAAACTCCATATATTTGGAACTAGAGAGGTTGGAGGGAAAAAATGAGATATTTTCAAAAAAGCAAGATATATCAGAAACTTCTCATAGGAAATAGAAGGTACTACCTCTTGGCTACAGATAAATTATCTGGAGCTCCAGTTCAATAATTTGCCTTTAATTGTTTTCCAAAGTACAAAAACATTTTTCAAGTACTGAACTATCTGTTTAAAAGTATCATATGAGTTCTTCCTAGTGATGTTTATTACTGCATGGATGGGAAAGTAAGAAATAATAATAAAAAAGCATAAATACACTCTAAAATCACTACTACCTGCATACGTATAAAAATAAACCTGTTCATAATCTCTTCACATCTAAATAAACAAAATAAATTACAAAAAAAAATTCATTTCTATGGCCCATCGTATTTTATGCTCAAATGTAGGAAGAAAATGAAAACAAAAAAAGATTTCCTATAATTTTGACTATTTCTTTTTCTATGTATCTTCGCTTCAGACATTCTTTGGAATAAAAAAAAACCCTCAAAAGGAACAAAATTGCTTTCAAAAGCTTAGCTTATTTAATGCCATTTAAAGTTATATTTTCTACTTTTCAATTTATGTGTTTGTAGATGTATATATTCTTTTGACTACAAAGGAAAGTTAGCTCCAATTCTAATGTACTAAGACAGTTATTAACTTCAACATTCTACCTTATAATTTAGAGCTTTTATCAAAAGTAATTTCAATGAACTCTCTCCCCACCCCCATCGCCTCCACCAATTAAGTCCTCCCCCTATAACTTGAAGAATTTTATCACCATTCTGTCATTCAGGAACCACAGGCACTTCTAATGTTGGTGAGATTTTACTTGCTGACTGACCCCCAGTGAAGTTAAAGAGTCAAGATAACTCATTAAAAATATGACCCCTAAAATCCTTAGGGGTCCTGCATGCTGATGAAAAGAAATCCATGAATTCACAGAAAATATTATTTTACCCTTCTTTTTAACCTCAAGTATCTATGTCACGGCCACACTAGCACTCAGAATAATGATCCCTCACCTCATAAAACTGAAGAACTAAGTACTCTCTCTTGCCACCAGCAAGTTAGCATAAAAGAGGACAGAGTGATGCAGAATGATCATCTACGGGACATCGTAAATGGCGTGTACTGAGTGAAAAATAAAATTTACCAGTGTTTGAACCCATATCAAAGTCTTCAATGAGTCATTCATGGAAATGTTATATGCATGATCTAATCCATAAAATAAATCCGCCAATAGATGGTCTAATTAATAAAAAGAACAGTGTTCCAGCTAAATATACTTTTAATATCTATTTTTTCCATTCTTAAGAGAAGGATATTAACCACAACATGATAGAATATTTTAAATTAGGGCCACAAAAGTAGTGGTTTTATATAGCATGAACAATCTGTCTAGATTGCATAGGTGATTCTGTCTTCGCTCCCACTCAAAATTTACCCCAAATCTTCCACTTTGCAAATTCCTGTTATTATGTATTTATATAGTGTTCTCCTTGCCTATATGTAAGCTTTTTGAGACACTGAGAATCTGGCTTATTTTTTCCAACAATTTTTTTTTTAATTTAAACATTTCACTGATGTACTAGGTAATAATATACTTGGGGTAATCATACACTTTATCACCTAAGCTGGGATACTTTTGAGAATGAAAGGGCAGCTACTGATAATTACATGGGGACAGGTTACACAGCGGCTGTCCCATGTAAAACAGATTTCCATCATCCTATGTCTATCACAAGTCTGTGCAAATCTCTCTGAAGTAGTGCTATGATCACACTCCGAACATACATCAGACTTCCGTGGTTAGGGACTAATCTAAGTCTTCTCTATAGCAGTGGTCTTAACCTGAACAACAAAATGCTAATCTAGAGCTGATATTTTAAAAATCAAGGCAGGAAGACTGGAAATCACACAGGGAAAAACACAATGTTAACAATTATGATAAAGGTTGATATAAAAACCATATGGATATGAGGTTGAAGAGCACACAAATCGTAGAGTATCTCAGACCTATTTGGGAAAGGGTGGGTGTGGGCACTAGGTCTTGATGCTGAGGTGATATTTGTGACAGGTGGCCCATCACTGATCTTCTAGAAACCTAACAGATATAGGCCTTTCCCTTCTCCCTTACCTCACTTAGAGGATGATGACATAGAATGTTGTATTAGTTCCAGGTTTACAACATACTGATTTGACAACTCTATACTGTATGCTAATAAATGTTCACCATGACAGGTGTAGTTACCATCTGTTACCATACAATGTTATTACAGTATTATTGACTATATTCCATATGCTGTAATTTTCATCTCTATGACTTATTTATTTTATAACTGGGAAGTTGTACCTCTTACTCTCTTTTATCTATTTCACTCATCCCCCTTCCCACCTCCCCTCTGGCAACCACCAGTTTGTTCTCTGTATTAAAAGAGTCTGGGTTTTCTTTGTTCACTTATTTTTGTTTGTTTGTTTAGATTCCATATATAAGTGAAATCATATGGTTTTGTCTTTTCCTGACTTATTCACTTAGTAAAATACACTCTTGATCCATCCATGTTAGTGGAAATGGGAGGATCTCTTTCTTTTTCTGTGGTGACAGATAGATAAACACATAGACACACACACACACACACACACACACACACACACACACACACACACAATCTTCTTTACCCATTCATCTACTGATGGGGATGGGAGTTGCTTCCATACCTTGGCTGTTGTAATAATGCTGCAATAAACATAAGGTAAATAATAAGTATTTCCTCTAATAAGTATTTTACATACCTACAATGAGTCATTCATTATGAAGGACATAAAAGAAATTGTAGTTCTATCCTACCTTCAAGATAGTGGTAAAAAGTGACAAATACCAGCAGAATGTAGAAAAAGACATTGATCTTTTAAATTATGAATAATAAAAGGCATGGATAAGAGCATAAAAGATAAATGTGTATGGGGATGCTTGGGTGGCTTAGTCAGTTAAGCACTGGACTCTTGATTTTGGCTAAGGTCATGAACTCACTGTTCGTGAGTTCAAGCCCCATGTCAGGCTCTTAGCTAACAGTGTAGAGCCTGCTTGGGATTCATATTCTCTCTCTCTCTCTCTCTCTCTCTCTCTCTCTCTCAAAATAAATGTTTTAATTTTTTTAACGTTTATTTATTTTGAGGGAGAGAGAGAGACAGAGCATAAGCAGAGGAGGGGCAGAGATAGCGAGAGACACAGAATCTGAAGCAGGCTCCAGATTCTGAGCTGTGAGCTGTCAGCACAGCGCCCGATGTGGGACTCAAATTCATGAATCGCCAGATCATGACCTGAGCCGCAGTCAGGTGCTTAACTGACTGAGCCACCCAGACACCCCATTTATTTTTAAAAGATAAATTTGTATGATAATATGTGGCTGTATTTTCCAGATGAAAAATATTTAAAGAGCAAAAATAAATTTAGCAATGGTATTAAGTTAGAAAGGTTGTCCTGAGAAAAGATGGAAAAAGATGGCCCACAGAAGAGGAGGAGGGGCATCATAATTGAGATCTGCAGAGAGGCAAGTAAAAGAGTATAACATGCTTCTTTAACGTGGCCAAAAACTGGTTCTTGGGGATTAAAATTTTAGATATCACAAAGGTTTGAGGACTTCCAAAGTTCAACCTTACCCAGAAAAATCTTATTCATTACTTAATCCTATTGTTTTTTAATCACATGAACAGCATTGACATGGAGTTCTTAAAAATTACATAAAATGTATACAAGATGGGTGTTACAAAATGTTGGTAAATGGATGGCTCTGACTAGAGAATCCTCTATTGACTGATTTCTCAATATTAAAGTCATATCATGAAAAGTAGGCATTGTGTGTCTTTGGCTGCCATTACCTATTTTTATCATTGCTGTTTATATTTGGTCTTAGGAGATTTTACCCATAATTTGAACTATGAGAACTAAAATTTATATATTTTTAAATTTAATTCTACGAAAGTTGCCCAAACCATCATGTCAATTACTAAAATAAAATTTCAACAACGCTTGGAGGAATATATAACACCTTAGTTGAAATTTGTTTTCTCATATCAAGCAAAATTTAACAGTTAAATTCATTAAAAACAATCTTTAAGAATTTAATTTTCAAGTGTTATCCTTTTGCTCTTCCAAAAGCAGTTTGAATTATCTTTAAATTTGATTTCAAGTGTTTACTAGTGTTTACACAGATTGCTAATTTCCAATTATAATTTGATGCATTATAATTTACTTATTGTGACTCTATAAACATAGTTATAAAGTTAAGTTAAAGCTACAGATGGCCCAGGCACCATATACTCTGGAACTCTCCAGCCCCGCCTGCATCCAATCCAGCCTCTTCACAAATATGATCCTCATGTGAAGTGATCAAGGATACCCCAGGTAGTACCCATACCATCTCTAAATATCCTGCAAAACTGGCCCCAGTGCAGTGTGCCATGGGACTCTCCCACCAGACCACATCTTCATCAGCTCCAGCTGGCCTGCCAAGGTACATCCAGCAAAATGTGACCTGAGATCCTACCAAGGTGGTTCTGGCACAGCGCACCCAGTGACCTCACAGCCTACACCCACTCCAGCTCCAAGTCTCCTTTCAATGTGGCACTGACCCAGTTTACCTGCCAAAGCCACCAGGGACACCCAATCTACACAGGGGATGCTCCTACCCAAGGCGACTCCTAATTTCTAGAAACAAAAACAACAAGTCAAACAAAATGAGGAAACAGAAAACAGAGTCCCAAATAAAAGAACAAGATAAAACTCAGAAAAAAAAGACAATGAAAAGGAAATAAGTAATTTTTCTGATAGTTCAAAGTAACAGCCATAAAGATGCTCACCAAACTCAGGAGAAGAATAGAGGAATACAGTGAGAATTTGAACAGAGTTAGACAGTTTATGAAAGAACCCATCAATGCTGCAAAATATAATAACTAAAATGGAAAAACAATAGATGGAATCAGCAGCAATTTAGATGATGAAAAAAAAAATCAGTGATCTAGAAGATAGGGTAGTGGAAGTCACCCAATCAGAACAACAAATACAAAAAATAATTTTAAAAATGAAGATAGTTTAAGGGAGCTCTGGGACAACATTAAGCATATGAGCATTCACATCATAGGAGTCCCAGAAGGAGGAGGGAGGGAGGGAGGGAGGGGCAGAAAATGTACTTTTAAGAAATAATTGCTGAAAACTTCCCTAACCTGGGGAAGGAAAAAGACATTCAAATACAGGAAGCACAGAGCATCCCAAAGAAAATGAACCCAAAGAGGTCCACACATAGTATAATTAAAATGTCAAAAATTAAAGAGATAGTCTTAAAGGAAACAAGAAAAAGCAGATAGTCACAAACATGTAAAACCCCATAAGATAGGTGATTTTTCAGAAGGAACTTTGCAGGCCAGAAGGGAGTGGCATGGTATATTTAAAGTACTGAAATGGAAAGACCATCAGAAATACTATACCCAGGAAGGTTATCATTTATAACTCAGAAAGAAATAAAGCGTTTTCCAGATAAACAAAAACTAAAGGAGTCCATCGCCATTAATCAGGTCTTATAAGAAATGTTGAAGTGTCTTATTTAAGTGGAAAAGAAAAGTCCATAAGTAGAAACCAGAAGTATATTTAAAAAATTCACTGGTAAAGAAAAATATATAGTAAAGATAGTAGGTAGGTCACTTAAAAAGCTAGGGTTGAGGTTAAAACACAAAAACAGTAAAATCAACTATAAGTACCTAAAATTAATAAAGTAGTGAAAGGATACACAAAATACAAAGATGTAACATATGACATCAAAAATATGGAGTGAAAAGGTAGTACTTTTAGAATGTGTTTGAACTTGTGACTATCAAATTAAACAGATACTCTATGTAAAGACTGATATACATGCACATTATGGAAACTACAAACCAAACACAATAGATGCACAAAAAATACAGAGGGAAAAAACCCCTAAACATAACACCAAAGAAAACCATCAAACCACAAATGAAAAAACCACGAGAAGACAACAGGAACAGAGAACTACAAAAGGAAAAAAAGAAAGAAAGAAAACAATTAACAAAATGCAGTAAGCACATACCTATCAATAATTACTTTAAATATAAGTGAACCAAATACTCTAATCAAAATCATTAGGTGACTGCAGGGACAAAAAGAAAATAAGATCCATCTATATACTGCCTATAAGAGATGCACTTCAGATCTAAAATACCCACAGATTAAAAGTGAAGGGATGGAAAAAAATATTCTATGTAAATGGAAATAAAAAGAGTGCTGGAGTAGCAATACTCACAGAGACAAAATAGTCTTTAAGACAAAGACTGTAACAAAATGCAAAGAAGAACATTATAATAAAGAAGTCAATCAGACAAGAGGATACAGCATTTGTAACTATTTATGTGCTCACCATAGGGGCACCTAATATATAAAGCAAATATTAACAGCCATAAAGAGAGAAATTGACAGTAATGCAATAACAGAGACAATGTTAATACCTTAATTACATCAACAGATAGACTACCCAGACAGAAAATCCATAAGGAAACATTGGCCTTAAATGAAACATTACACCAGATTGACTTAATGGCGGTATGGACAACACTGCACCCAAAACAAGCAGAATATACATTCTCAAATGCACAGGCAACATACTCCAGGATAGTTTGCATGAAGAAAAAAAACAATAAAGCAAAAACATGTAGGCTAAACAACATGCTACTAAAAAAAACCCAACGAGTCAACGAAGAAATCAAAAAATCAAAAATACCTTGAGAAAAGTGAAATGGAAATACAACTTTCAATCATCTATGGGATGCAGCAAAAACTGTTCTAAAAGACAAGTTCAGAGGAGTATAGGTCTACCTCACACAAGAAAAATCCCAAGTCAGCAATTTAACTTTACACCTAAAGGAACAAAACAAAACAAAACAAAAAAAGGCCAAAGTTAATAGAAGGAAGGTAATAATAAAGATCAGAGCAGAAATAAATTAAAGAGAGACTAAAAACAAACAAAAACAAAAAAAAATAGAAAAGATCAATAAAATCAAGAGCTGGTTCTCTGAAAAGATAAACAATATCGACAAACTAGCTATAATCATCAAGAGAAAAAGAGGGCCCAAATAAAATCAGAAATGAAAGAGGATAAGTTATAACTGACATCACAAAATACAAAGGACCATAAAAGACTGCCACAAACAATTATATGCAAACAAATAGGAAAACCCAGAAAGAATGGATAAATTCCTAGAAACACATGATCTTCTATGACTGAATAAAAAACACATAGAAGACCTTAATAGGCCAATTACAAACAATGAAAACAAATCAGGAATAAAAACTACCCCAAAACAAAAATCTAGAACCAGACAGCTTCATAGATGGATCTACCAAATATTTCAAGAAGGGTTGGTACCTATACTTCTCAAATTATACCAAAAAACTGAAGGAAAATAAGAATGCTTCCAAATTCAGTTAACAAGGCCAGCATTACCCTGATATCAAATCCAAAGACACCATACAAAAAGAAAATTATGTGGCAATATCTCTGATGAACAGAGATGCAAAACCCCTCAACAAAATATTGGCAAACCTAATTCAACAATACATTAAAAGGGACACAAACAAAGCTTAAGTGGGATTTATTTCAGGGATGGAAGAATGCTTCAACACCCACAAATCAACATGATATACCTCTTTAACAAAATGAAGGATGAAAATAATATGATTTTCTCAACATATGCAGAAAAAGTGCTTAGGATAAAAATTCTCAACAAAGTTGGTATAGCAGGAAATATCTCAACATAATAAAGGACATATATGTCAAACCCATAGCTAACATCACACTCAGTCATGAAAAACAGAGCTCTTCCTCTAAGAGCAGAAAAAAGACAAGGATGCCCAACCTTGCCACTTTTATTCAATATATTAGAAGTCCTAGCTACAGCAATTAGATAGTAAAAAGAAACTAAAAAAAATCCAAACTGAAAGAAAGATGTAAAACTTCTTTTCAGATGGCATTACACTATATACAGAAAACCCTAAAGACTCCAACAAATAACTATTAGAACTAATTAATGAATTCAGTAAAGTTGTAGGATACACAATTAACGTACAGAAATTCATCATCTTTCTATACACTAATAACTATGAGAAAAAGAAATTAATGAAGCAATCTCACTTACAACCACATCAAAATAAATAAAATCCCTAGGAATAAATTTAACCAAGGAGGTGAAAGATCTGTACTCTGAAAACTCTAAACATTGATGAAACTGAAGATAACACAAACAAATGGAAAGAAATACCATGCTTGTGGATTGGCAATGTTAACATTGCTAAAATTTCCATACTACCCAAAGCAATCTACAGATTCAATGCAATTCCAATCAATATAACACTGACATTTCTCATATACGAGAACAATAATCCTAAAATTTGTATGTAACCATGAAAGACCCAAAATATCGAAAGTAATCTTGAGAAAGAACAAAGGTGAAGGTATAATGGTCTCTGATTTCAAATTATACTACAAAGCTATAGTAATCAAAACAGTATGGTACTGGCACAAAACAGGCATGGAGTTCAATGAAATAGAGAGCCCAGAAAAAGCCCCACACATATATGGTCAATTAATCTATGACAAAGGAAGCAAGAATACATAATGGAGAAAAGACATTCTTTTCAATAAATTATTTTGGGAAAACTGGAAAGCTACATTTCGAAAAATGAAATTTAGCCACTATCTTATACCATATACAAATATAAATTCAAAATGGATCAAAGACTTGAATGTAAGCTTGAAAACATAAAACTCCTAGAAGAAAAGAGGCAGTAAACTTTTTGACATTGGTCCTAGCAAAATTTTTTGGATCAGTCTTCTGAAGAAAGGGCAACAAAAGACTAAAATAAAAAAAAATGAAATTATATCAAAGTCAAAAACTTTGCACAGTGAAGGAAACCATCAGCAAAACAAAAAGGCAACCTACTAAATGGGGGAAGCTATTTCCAAATCATACATTCAATAAGGGGTTAACATCCAAAATACATTAAGAATTTATACCACGATATATATATATATATATATATATATATATATATATATATATGTATGTATATGCAATCTGATTAAATGCAATCTGATTAAAAATGCATAGAAAACTCCAATAGACATTTTTTTCCCCAAAGAGGTCATACAGATGGCTAACAAGCACATGAAAAGATGCTGAACATCACTAATCATCAAGGAAATGCTCAAAACTGTGATGAGATGTTACCAGTCAGACTGGCTATTACCCAAAAGACAAAAAAGTAACAAATGTTGGTGAGTCTTAGGAGAAAAGGGAACTCTAATGCACTGCTGGTGAAAATGTAAACTGGTAGCAGCCAATATGGAAAACATTACAGAAGTTCTTAAAAAAATTAAAAATGGGGGCCCCTGGGTGGGTGGCTCAGTCAGTTAAGCATCTGACTCAACTTCGGCTCAGGTCATGATTTCACGGTTTGTGGGCTCAAGCCCTGCATCAGGTCCAGGACTACTGGTGCAGAGCCTGCTTGGGATTTTCTCTGTGTCCCTCTTCTCTGTCTCTCCCCTTCTCTCGTTCTCTCCTGCTCTCTCCTTCTCTCCCTCCCTCTCTCTCTCTCTCAAAATAAATAAACTTAAAAAAAAATAGAACTATCATATGATTCAGTAATTTCACTTGTGTTCATTTATCCAAAGAAAATGAACATGACAATTTGAAGAAATATATGCACCCTGTGTTTACTGCAGCATTATTTATAATAGCCAAGGTACAGAAGCAACCTAAGTGTCCACTGATAAATGAATGGATAAAGAAGATGTGGTATATATATACAATGGAATATTAGCCATAAAAATGAATGACATCTTGGGGCGCCTGGGTGGCTCAGTCGGTTGAGTGTCCAACTTCGATTCAGGTCATGATCTCAGGGTTTGTGGGTTTGGGCCCCGCGTCAGGCTCTGCGCTGACAGCTCAGAGCCTGGAGCCTGCTTCGGATTCTGTGTCTCCTCTCTCTCCCTGCTCCTCCCTGCTCACACACTGTCTCTCTCAGAAATAAATAAAGATTAAAAAAATTAAAAATAAAATGAATGACCTCTTGCTATTTGCAACAACATGGATGGACTTGAAGGGTAGTATGCAAAGTGAAATAAGTCAGACGGAAAATGAGAAATACCGTATGATTTCACTTACATGTGAAATCTAAAAATCAAAACAAACGAAATAAAACAGAAGCAGTCTCACAGGTACAAGAAACAAACTGTAGGTTACCAGAGGGAGATGAGTTGGGGGAAGCAGGTAAAATAGATGAACTAGATTAAGAGGTATAAACTTCCAGTTACAAAATTGTACTGCACAGGGAATGCAGTCAATAAATAATATTATAATAAATTTGCATAGTGACAGATGATAACCAGATCTATCATGGGCATGATTTTGTAACATGTAAACATATATACCTGAAACTACTATTATTTTGTATATCAATCATACTTTAATAAAAATTAAATACATTCATAAAATATAGTATCCCCCCCCAAAGGACAAAAAGTAAAGATAAGTTAATACATCTGAAACAACTGTAAATTATAAATACAGTAAATTTAAGCAATACTGTGTTAAATATAGTAGCTTCACATGATTAAATATAAACTGAAGAGTTAATTAATGCTTACTTTATTATTTGCATTAATATTATGTCTTTATTACCTGATAATTGGTAAACTCAGGGCCTACTCAATACACCTTATGCTTCTCTACCTTTATGTGTTCTCTCATTTGAAATGCTCTCTCTTCGAGCCAAAGCATAAGAGACTCTTAAAAACTGAGAACAAACTGAGGGTTGATGGGCGGTGGGAGGGAGGGGAGGGTGGGTGATGGGTATTGAGGAGGGCACCTTTTGGAATGAGCACTGGGTGTTGTATGGAAACCAATCTGACAATAAATTTCATATATTGAAAAAAAATGCTCTCTCTTCTTTCCTCTATTTATTTAAATTCTTCTTGATTGTTAAGATCTAGTTCACTTTTGTATTTCCTCTGAACACTTTCAGTTCATAAACATGTTAATAGCTTTTGAACTCCTAAGATGTTAAATGTTTTTTGTATATAATTGGCATTGAATTATGCACTGCTCATACTTTCACTCATTCAATTAAAATACCTACTGTACACAAGGCACTATGCTAGGGCTAGAAATAGGACAGTAAACAAGGCAGATGCAGTCTATGTGTCATTAAAGCTCCCTGGTCATTGGAAAATAGAACTTTATACACAAGGTCATCGTGCAGTGAAGTAGGACCACAAAAAAAAGACCCGGTGATATGGGAACACTATGCCACTCAATTAGGACCCATCCCATGAAGCTTGGAGCGGTTCCTGTTCCAGAAATGGAGCACAGGAAGTCATAACTCACCTTCTCAGAAAGAGGATAATTTCAGAAAGAGGACAATTAAATATTGAAGAACATCCAGGGACTAATGGGAGAGCTCTGACTGTTTCTGATAGAAAGGCTGAGTGGCATACTGCTGCTTTTTGCAAACAGCTAATTTCACTCTAAACCCACAAGCTCCATGTCAGCTAGGGTGTATTTAGTGGAAGCTCCCTAAAGATGTGTTCGAATGCATGAACTGGAAGCAAGTGGTGGAAAATGTGGGGACTGGGCTAGAACTCAGTGTTTGCAAAGGAAAGCTGTAGTCCTCAACTAAAGAGATTGTTAGTTAGCAAAAGACTATATAAATCAGTGCATAGTATATCCCAAGGTACCCTGATTTTCTTTCTCTCTCACATAATGCTATCCATAGAAGTGGAATCACAGCAGAATTTACAAAAGGCCATTGTTGAAAAAAACTAAACATCAATAGAAAATATGTGAAGATGTGAAGAGATGCACTAATCTGTAAAGTGTAAGTTTAAGCATAAATATTTACTCATTGTTAAAAAATAGGTTTTAAACATTGGTTTTTACTGAAATTCACCAGAGATTACAAATAGGATTATTTGATACATTCATGTCTTACAGAGCAAAGATTGCTAACATTATTAGAATTTTATTTTGATAATGCATATGAGGGTGAATCATGGGGGTTTTCTCTACTTCAGTTCTGTGATCTATAATTAGTAAACACAGATTGGAAATCTTGTAGCAGCCTCTGAGTCAGAGATGCAATTCAATTAGAATAATCAGCCCACAGACAAGCAATTCTAACCTATTTTCACAGAAGGCTGTGTCACAAACTGCACAGAAAATTCACAGCACAGTTATTAAAAATTAATAGCACAGTTAATTCTGGAACTTATGGGTTCCAGAAAGACTTACTATCATGTGCTGAAGACTATTATGACTTTCCAGTCAATGTCCTTAAAAAAAATGTAGTGAGAGGAAAAAGGGCTGCTTTCCCACGATAAGTTTGTTTGAAACAGTTAAAATGCAATCATCAGGAAATAAACAAATGTGGAAGTAAAATTAACTGGCACACAGGATTCCTATATAAGGCAATTCTGTACAAAACCGCGCCAATGACTTTTCTGTGGACAAGTGATCAGTAACCCCATGAAGCAATGAGCTAATTATACCTTAAACTAGGTAAATTACAATATTGTTTTTCTTCTCTGCCTTCTCCCGTATCTTACATTACATAAAAACTCAACAGCTATGGCTACTTATGACATTTGAAAAAATGAAAATTCGGATGACAAATCTCAACATATTAACCGACTGTACCTGGCTATAAGCCTGATTAACTAGTTCTTTGCCATGACATCACCTACACCTGTTTACAATTAGCCTGTTTGGAACTTGGTTCAGATAGAATGTCATCTTTGGTGCCTTTGTGCTTCAATTACAGTGAAACCTTGGTTTGAGAGCATAATTCATTTCAGAAACACATTTATAATCCAAAGCACTCGCATATCAAAATGAATTTCAAGAACCATTGGGTCAGTTGTGATCATGTGACATTCAGTGTCAGGTACTACTCCTGTTGCAAGACATGGCTCTTCTATCAAGTTAAAATTTATTGGAACGTTTGCTCGTCTTGCAGAACACTCACAGGACAAGTCACTCGCAATCCAAGGTTTTATCGTATTGGGAATGGGAGGCACACTGATTTTTCTTAATAAATCATTGTAAACGCTGAACATATAAGAGATACCCTTATAAAATTAAAAATTTTCAAGGCCCCTTACATATAAAATACTGGTTTTCAAGAGGTTGTAACATGGATGAGAGAATTATGTCTTTATTTTCACTAGCTTCAGTTAAAATTTGGTATTTTCTTCAATCATGAATTCAAACAACAAATCATTGTTTTAGTAGTACCTGTGACTCTCTAACAAATAATAATAGCAAATATTTTAATATCACATTACAGTGCTGGGAATATCTCAAAAATGTCATATATGCTTATCAGTCCTTTAATGTAATAATATTATAGTTACTATCCTCCTTCATATCTTGTCATTTAACATACATTTACGAAGTCTAAATTTGGGATTTTAAAAAATATTTTAATAATTGGTATTATTTTGTTTCCTTTGTAATGCTAGCATTTTATTTTATACATTTAAAACAGTATTATGAGAACTAAGACGTTCTCAGACTGCCAAAGAGGTCTGTGACACACAGAAAGACACACACACGTGATTAATTCTGCTTGTAAATTAGAATGTCTCTGTTTTCAGAGGGGAAAACTGTCATTGACCAAGTTTGACCATACTAAAAAAGCTGAGAGAGGAAGTCTCCCAAAGAATAGATATGTGCAACTTTTTATTTATTTTTTTAATTAAAAAAATGTGTGTGTTTATTATTGAAAGACAGAGAGAGTCAGAGCGTGAGCGGGGGAGGGGCAGAGGGAGAAGGAGACACAGAATCCCAAGCAGGCTCCAGGCTCTGAGCTGTCAGCACAGAACCCAAAGCGGGGCTCAAACCCACAAACCGCGAGATCACGACCTGAGCTGAAGTCGAACACTTAACCGACTGAGCCACCCAGGCGCCCCTATATGTGCAACTTTTTAAAGTTTTCACGTTTGAATAAAAATTAATATAATTAAGGGATTTTCTCTAGTTTTATTCTTATAAAAATCAAATTATATTATTTCTAATTCATTCTTTCCTCATTAACATTAATGTGCAGCTATTAAATATGATTTTGTAATTTTTGAGTTATAGAGGTGAGGAAGAATGATTGAGAAATATATATTATTACTAGCTATTGACAAGCTAAGTTAGAAAATAAATAAAACTATAATGGTTTCTGAACATAAAGTAATCACTTCCTCTCTCTAACATATGTAGATCAATACTGTAGATTAATATGGAGAGAAGGAAATCTCTAATTTGTATGTTCAGACCCACTGGAAAACATTGATAGTAACATCACTGCTTTCTGGATATGAGAATGTTTTCAATTTAATAGCAGAAGTTGAATGTAGTGGTTTAGAGGATGGATTTTGGAGTTAGAATTGGCTTTTAATGCTGATTATACCATTTACCATTTACGTGACCTGGGTCTCAATTCTGTGGCCTGAAAAAATTAGGACAAAATATCTACCTCGCAAATTTATTCTGAAGAACATTAAATGAGCTAACAAGTGTAAAAGAATTAACACATCATATGGAAAAAAGGAATCAGTTCATAACTGGAAGCTAATCACAGCAGCAGTAGTGGGAAGAGAAATGGAAGGAAAATAGCAGATATGGTATGGACAAATATTCTTTAGAATTGGCCATATGATTCTCTTGAAAGAGAAACTAGTGTAATCAATTAAATAACATTGTTAGCATCTCTTTAAGAAATTTTTTTTAACGTTTATTTAGTTTTGAGACAGAGACGCAGCATGAATGGGGGAGGGTCAGAGAAAGAGGGAGACACAGAATCTGAAGCAGGCTCCAGGCTCTGAGCTGTCAGCACAGAGACCGACGCGGGGCTTGAACTCACAGACCGTGAGATCATGACCTGAGCCGAAGTTGGAAGCTCAACCGACCGAGCCACCCAGGTGCCCCTAAAATTATTAGCATCTTAACAGGAACCCTCTCTTCACGACACAAGGGGGTCCAGGGGCACTGGCTGCTCAGAGCCCTGGTGGGTAGCATTAGAGGCATCTGAAAGAGGTAAAGGATGTGGGGATAAAAGCAAGAACTTTAGGAAAATCTTACTTAGTCAACAATATGCCTGGAACAAATACTGCCACATTCTCCAAGCTGATAAAAAAGGAACAATGATTTTATATAAATCAGGGCACTGTAAGCTTGTGACAACAAATTTAATGAAACTCTGGAAGTACCGATATCTCATATGCTATAGCTTAAAATGCAAAAGTCAAACTGTTTTCTCTCTCAATTTGGTCCAGGTCAATAATATAATACAGTCCAAACTATGTAGATTGAATTGTTAACATGCTGAAACAATTCTGGAATAGCAAGTGACGTTCTGGCACTAAAGGTTCAGTTTAATTGATTTACAGTCCAAAATCTACAAGACAGTCTTTGAAAAATCAATTTTCTATATCCAGATTCTATGTATCCTCTCTGTCCATGTTCTCCACATCCTTAACTCTGAAATAATGAATAATATGCCAAGATGACTAAAATAGTATCAGATGCTCAGTAGGCTGAAGAGATGAAAATACGCCTAAATCTGAAAATGCATCTGACACACTCCAATAGTTAGACACCTGTAGTGTTAGCAATTAGTTGTAAATCTGCACAGATTAAGACTGTAGTGAGCATATGTGTAGGGGGATGGGGTAATGGTGAGTTAGGAAGGACAGAGAATGTTCACTTCTGGGGGTTAACCCTTACACACAACTGAGGTGCATTGCTTACTAGACTGAGGGTAAAGGCAGACCCAGAACAGCCACAGTCTTCTAAGCAGACAAAGGAATCCGGCCTTTCGTTCGTTGATTTGACATTTTTCACTGAACAAAATCTGTATTTCCATATTGAATATGATCTTTACAGAGAATTTCCAGGTAGACAAATAACAGAGCTCTCAATCAGAAGTCAGAAGAAAACTGGACTCATACCCTTTTTCTTAAAGTACCATGTGAGCTGGGGCAGGAAATATAACCTCCATAATCTTAGCCCCTTCATCTGTAAATGAAGAGTTAAGACCGAACAAATTACAGGCAACCCCATCTGCTCCAAAATTCTCTGAACCACTAAGCAAGATAAAACAATGAACTCATTTAGTAATGGTTTTTCAGCATAACTCATTTGCTATAATCAGGAGGCCTCTCCTGAAATACATTATTTTTTCTCCACTTCTGGCTTGAATATATTATTTTTTTTCTATCATAACAGTATAATGGATAGTCCTGAATGCCTTCAGTCAAATATATTAAAATTCCCTACAGCATGCAGTCATCTTGATTAAAATATCAACAGTTTATTACAGATGGAGTAGTTCCAAAACATGATAATGCTCTTCAGGTAGCAGGTGTTCCTGGGTGTTATTCAAATGGCTAGCTGCAAAGATGCAAAAGTCTTTTGTTTCCTGATGAGGCGAGATAGACTTTTACCTATGGAAACAAACTGTCAAACACAAGTAAACTTAAAAATCCCTATAACATTGCTTTTAGTGCATTAAAATCTGCGTATTACTCATCTTTAATTAACCCCATCAGAAAACGAGTCACTAGAAAAATAGGTAAAATTAAATATATATGTAAGAACAAGTTAACTTCTATGCCATATGACTCTTATTCTACCCCTAAGCACTTATTTCATTTTGTGTTTTAAATCTTAGTTTGAAAAGCAAAACTTTTAAATTTAATGAGATACTTAATACTGAATGTAAATGAGATAAAATAGGTGAACATGATATCAAGAATAAGTTTACTATTTTTAAAAAATATTTATTTATTTTTGAGCATGAGAGACAGACGAGCATGAGTAGAGAGGGAGGGAGACACAGAATCTGAAGCAGGCTCCAGGCTCTGAGCTGTCACCACAGAGGCCAACATGGGGCTTGAACCCACAAACTGTGAGACCTGAGCTGAAGTCAGATGCTTAACCTACTGAGCCACCCAGGTGCCCCCAAGATTATTAAAAAAAAAGGAGGATTACAACATTTAAAAAAGACCTATCCAATGCATTTTAATGTAATTATCCACATCCAGTTTTCCTCTATAGAAAGAAACAAAACTGATTGTATAACATTCTAATTTTTAATTTTTATATCACCTGAGTTCAAGTCCTAGCTCATCCACTTATAACCTTGAATTTAATAAACTAAGTCCACCTAAGTTTTGACTGACTCAACCTAACTGAAGGCAATGAAATAACAGAGATCACAACCAGTTCCCATGGACTAAATCCCACTCACAAAGTGGTTTGGCCCAAGAGATGACTGATAGTCAAATTTTCTATGTGGTAAATTACTCAATCTTATAAAAATTAGTTATATTTTAAAAATTTATTTCTCTTGAAAAATCCATTTTATTATGTGTATGTGTGCTTACAAATGTAACTAAGCCAAACTCAAAGGAAAGAAAAAAATAAAGTTACGTTCTCAACGAAATACTCTTTCCATCTTCTTGTAATTCACCCAGCACTTCCAGACACAAAGATTACATTTGTTCCAGATACATCTCTTTAGAGAAAATTAGTTCTCATGTGACTGTAAGCAAGAAATATAGAAGTATAATATATACAATATGGATAACTGTAATGTTCTTTACTAAATGCTTCCTAAAAAACAGCTTTGCTGTGCTGGTATTCCCCTAAATTCACTCCTTTATTACAGGAGTCTGTCACTGACTGGTTATGTAGCCATAAGAGGGTTAGGTTGTTTCTATGAGACCCCTTTGGGCACCCTTCAGTAAAATAGGGTTCACATTTTTAACTCCAAGGATTGCACTATAAGAATTACATGAAATCGGGGTGCCTGGGTGGCTCAGTCCATTAAACATCCGACTCTGGATTTCAGCTCAGGTCATGATCTCACAGTTTGCAGGTTCAAAGCCCCACTTCAGGTTCTGTGCTGACAGCTCAGAGCCTGTTTGGGATTCTCTCTGTCTCTCTCTTTCCCTCTCTCCTTCTCTCTTTCTGCCCCTTCCCCCTGAAATAAGTAAACAGACTTTAAAAAAAGAATGACAGGGGCGCCTGGGTGGCGCAGTCGGTTAAGCGTCCGACTTCAGCCAGGTCACGATCTCGCGGTCCGTGAGTTCGAGCCCCGCGTCAGGCTCTGGGCTGATGGCTCGGAGCCTGGAGCCTGTTTCCGATTCTGTGTCTCCCTCTCTCTCTGCCCCTCCCCCGTTCATGCTCTGTCTCTCTCTGTCCCAAAAATAAATAAAAAACGTTGAAAAAAAAATTAAAAAAAAAAAGAATTACATGAAATAGCATTAAGTATTAAGCGTTCATGTTCAACAACTGGTATATAGTTGGTGTTCAATGAATAAATCTATACTGTTGTTAAATTATTGCTCAATGGCTGCATGTGTCTGGCATGCGATTGCATATATATATATTTCAGAGTTCGATAACAAAGTCTCCAGATGAGACTTTTTATTGAATTATACCTGACATACAATACTATACTAGGTTCAGGTTTATAGTATACTGATCCAATATTTTTATGTGCTATGAAATGATCACCTCAAGAGGTCTAGTTACCATCTGTTGGTATACAAAATTATTACAATCTTATGACTGTATTCCCTATGCTTTGCATTTCATGCCCATGAGTTATTTATTTTATAACTGGAAGTTTGTACCTCTTAATCCCCTTCACCTATTTCAACTGTCCCCTTACCACCTCCTTTCTGGCAACCATCAGTTTGTTCTCTGTATCTATGAGTCAGTTTGTTTTGTTTTGCTTGCTTTTTTAGATTCCGCACATAAGTGAAATCAGATGGTACTTGTCTTCTCTGACTTACTCACTTCGCACGATGCCCTCAAGGTGCATCCATGTTGTCACAAATGGCAAGATTTCATTCTTTTTTTTATGGCTAAACAATATTCTGTTGTATAAATATACCACATCTTCTTTAACATTTACCTATCGATGGACACTTAGGTTACTTCCATATCTTAGCTATTGTAAATAATGCTGCAATAAACGTAGGCATGTATATATATTTTCTAATTAGTTTTTTTTTTTTTTGCTGCCTTTGTATAAAAACTCAGAAGTGGAATTGCTGGATCATACGGTAGTTCTATTTTTAATTTTTTGAGGAAAAGTTCATACTGTTTTCCACAGTGGCTGTACCAGTTTGCATTCCCACCAAGAGTGCCTGAGGGTTCCCACATCCTCATCAACACTTGTTATTTCTTGTGTTTTCGATGATAGGCATTCTGACAGAGGTGAGGTGATGTCTCATTGAGGTTTGATAAGGCAGCATGTCGAAGAATCTGCTTTTTCTTATCCATTTAGGCACCCTATGTATTTTGACTGAAGAACCGTCCATTTCCATTTAAAGTAATTATTGATAACCATGTACTTACTGTCATCTTTTTAATTGTTTTCTGGCTGTTTTTGTTGATCATCTCTGTTCTTTCCTTGGTCTGTTCCTCATATTTTGTTTGTTTTCTTCATATTTAGATTCTTCTGTCTTTTATTGTTGCGCTCTTAACTATAAGATTTTTCTTTGTAGTTACTGTGAAGTTCATATATATTATGTACATAAAAGTCTCTTTTAAGTTGATAGAAAGTTAATGTTGAACATATGCCAAAGCTTTATATTTTTACTTCCCTCCCCTACATTTTGCATTTTTGATGACACATTTTACGTCTTTTTATTTTATTTATCCCTTAACTAATTATTGTAGTTTTAGTTAATTTTACTACTTTTCCTTTTCTTCTTCATATTTGTTGTATATGATGTTGATCCACAACCTTGATTACATGTCTTTTCCAGTTAGATTTTTAACCTTCATTTGTTTTCTCGTTTGTTTTTTTGTTTGTTTGTTTTTACCTTAGAAGAGCCCCTTTAACATTTCCTGTGTGCTCAGTTCAATGGTGGTGAACTCTTTTAGCTTCTGCTTTCTGGAAAACTCTTAATCTCTTCTTCAATTCTGAATGATAACCTTGCCATGTAGAGAATTCTTGGTTGGGAATTTTTCCCTTTCAGTACTTTGAATGTATCATGCCATGCCCTTCTGGTCTATAAAGCGTCTGCTGAAAAACCTACTGATAGCCTTATGAGGGTTCCCTTTTGTACAATATGTTGCTTTTCTCTTACTGCTTTTAATATCTTCTCTTTATTATTAATTTTTACCATTTTATTTTTTTAATGTTTGTTTTTCAGAGAGAGACTGACAGAGTGCAATTGGGGGAGGGGCAGAGAGAGAGGAAGACACAGAATCGGAAGCAGGCTCCAGGCTCCGAGCTGTCAGCACAGAGCCCAATGCGGGGCTTGAACCCACGAACCATGAGATCATGACCTGAGCTGAAGTCAGACGCTCAACTGACGGAACCACCCGGGCGCCCATAATTTTTACCATTTGAATTTTAATGGTCTCGGTGTGTTTCCCTTTGGGTTCATCCTATTTTGGAACTCTCTGGGCTTTCTGGACTTGAATATTTGTTTCCTTCCCCAAATTAGGAGGAAAGTTTTCTGCCATTATTTCCTCAAGAGTTTTCCTGGCCCTTTCGTTCTCTCTCTTTCTCCTGGGATTCCTAGAATGAAAATGTTATTCTGCTTGACACTGTCCCTTAAGGGGACATCCTGTCTTTTTAAAATCATTTTTTTTCCTTTATTTTCCTGCTGTGATTGGGTGCTTTCCATTGCTTTGTTTCCAGTTCACAGATAAATGCTTCTATTCCATCAGTTCTGCTGTTGAACCCCTCTAGTGTATTTCTCAGTTCTGTTTTAAACTTCTGTTTGGTATTTTCTTATATTTTCTATCTGTTTGTTGAAGTTCTTGCTGTGCTCATCCATTCTCCTCCCAAGATCAGTGAGCATCTTTACACCCATTACTATGAATTCTTTATTGTGTTGCTTACCTCAGTTTCGTTAAAGTCTCTCTGTGGGGATTTCCCTTGTTGTTTGGTTTCGGATATAGTCCTCTCTCTCCTCTTTTGCCTCTCTCGTTTTCTCTGTATATGTTAGATGCAGTGGCTCCCCCTTCGGTCTTCAAAGAGTAGTCGTGTGTAGGCATTGTACAGTGTGAGCCAGAAGCACAAACTCCCCACAACCTCCCCACTCCACGGCCCCACTCTATGGGCATCTGCTGTATGGGCTGCGTGTGCCTGCCGGCTATGACATGGCATGGTTGCTGTGCAGGGAGGTGAGGGCTTATGTCACTTACCCATCCCAGTTCTGCACAGGGAGGGCAGGGCTCAGAGCACTCCTCTGATCTAGCTGTACCTCGGCTGCTGCATGGGGAGGATGGTCTTTTTGCAGCTCTCGTATGGCCCAGGGTGGCTGAAACGTGGGGTACTCTCTCAGCCTGGTTATGTGGTGGGGAGGGCAGAACACGCCCTCCATGTGTTAGCAGGCTAGAGGGAGGGCACCAAAAATGGCAGCCATTTACTCCCTCACCAGGAACTTAGTTGCAAAAATGGCTTGTACCAGCACTTCCATCCCTGGATAAAGTCCTTACAGGTTGCTTCCTGTAAGGCAAGAACCTTTAAAATCTGATAGTCCCTTTAAAATCAGTAAGGTACTATTTTTAATTTTCTGAGGAACCTCCACACTGCTTTCCAGAGCGGCCACTTGTACCCCAATGTCTATAGCAGCACTCTCAACAATAGCCAAATTATGGAAAGAGCCTAAATGTCCATCAACTGATGAATGGATAAAGAAATTGTGGTTTATATATACAATGGAATACTACGTGGCAATGAGAAAAAATGAAATATGGCCTTTTGTAGCAACGTGGATGGAACTGGAGAGTGTGATGCTAAGTGAAATAAGCCATACAGAGAAAGACAGATACCATATGGTTTCACTCTTATGTGGATCCTGAGAAACGTAACAGAAACCCATGGGGGAGGGGAAGGAAAAAAAAAAAAAGAGGTTAGAGTGGGAGAGAGCCAAAGCATAAGAGACTGTTAAAAACTGAGAACAAACTGAGGGTTGATGGGGGGTGGGAGGGAGGGCAGGGTGGGGGATGGGTATTGAGGAGGGCACCTTTTGGGATGAGCACTGGGTGTTGTATGGAAACCAATTTGACAGTAAATTTCATATATTAAAAAATAAAAAAAAAATAAAACATAAAATCAGTAAGGTACTTTTCAATCTGTTTCTCTTGTGCTAGATCTCAGGTGAGTGGGTTTGCATATGAGCCCTTTAAGAGTGGGATATATGTCCTCTAGAATTCTATGATTCTTCTGGTCTTCATCCCCATTTCTTTTTTAAATCACGCATTGTGTGTGTGGTGGTTCATCTTTCCAGTGCTAGCCCTCAAGGTAAGAGTACCTGATATGGGGTACTATCTCTTTACTCCTGGTGGGAAAATTCCAAATTTGGAGAACTTTCCCAATTGTGGGGTCACTACATTTGGGGTGGGTTCTCAGGAAGGCCATGTCTCTGTCTCTCCTATCTTTCTCAAAGTATTTCTTTTGTCTTTTGTTGTGAAAGTGTTAGTCTTCTAATTCTCAAGTTTTTTGTTTGTTTGCTTGTTTTCAGAGAAAAATTATTACATATGTAGCTATAAGTTTGTTTTATCCATGGAAGGAGTTGAACGCAGGGTTTTCCCACACCACCATCTTGAAACCCCCCCCCCCCCCCCATTCCCAGAATAGAACTTATCGTCTTGTATGTAACACATAATCAGCCACTTTTTTCAAAAGAACTGTCCCCAGAAGGGATGTCCTGAGACTGGCAGTGGGCTCTAGGGGGCCACCCCTTTTTTCCTGCAGTCCTTTCTCTGAAGAGATAAGAGGGACATAAAGACTAAAACCTCAAGGTCTTGCTCTCAAGATTTAATGACCTGTCTATTGAAAGACAGTTGAACATCCAGTGAGAAAGAGGAATTTCTGGAGCTGTGAGGGACACTCTGAGAAAGACTAATCATGACAAGCAAAAGTGGTCAAGGAAAGTTTTGTGAAGGGCTGAATCTACCAGATTGTGTTGGGCTTGGTGTGGAGGCAAAAGAGGGAAACACAGAAGGAGGCATTCCTGAGAATAGACAGGGGAGACTGAGCCAGAGGCAACACATGCATAAATTGAGACCATTTCAAAAGATGAGAAGTAAAGAAAGAAAGAAATAAAAGGCAGAATCCCTGCCCCTATTGTGCTTGCCATCTGGCCAGGATGCTTTCAAATTAATGAGCAGGTTAAAATCCAGCATGGTTCCACACAGAGAGTAGCCTAAGAAGTACTTTGTAATGATGATCAAAAATATGTATCATATTAATTACCAAAATAAAATGATTGCCCTAAAATTCCTGAACATAAAATCAATCTATGCTATGAAAGATTTCTCTTTTGCAGTAAATGTCACTAAATGAGGATAAGCATGTTTTTTTTTAAACAAGTGTGACTGTTTGTTTGTTTTCAATATGGTAGGAAGACAGTTGCTTTAAAATGCTGTTAAATGTCCGTAAGACATTCCTCCATTGGAGGAACCATAGGCATTCAACCGAACTTGATAACAAGACGTATCTCAAAATAGTTTAATTTTGCATTTTATAGTAATATAGTTTGCTACTAGGATATAAGAGAGATTAAAGGTGACTATGAGTGGAGCAAATAATAAAAGCAAAGCCCACAAAGTGGTACAAAGTCCTTCACATGGTAGACACCACATCATCAAGTATCCCATTCAAAGGAGTACCAGCAAAATACTCTTGTGAGAACTTTAGGCATTATATTTACGCTTCCCTATTTAAATATAAGAAGAAATCATTGTGGTATTTGCTGCATGTATTTTATTAGGCAGGCATTTCTGATTATAGGAGAATCCTAAATTATAAAGTTAACTCAAGTTTCAGATAAAACATGGACGATGCAGTCATTAGCCATTCAGATGTAAGAGCCCTTTGGTATTGTGGTCAGGCATTTTCCATCAGTGCAAGGCACTTCAGCAAAGTTCGTGTGTGATAAAACAGCAATGGCCTCTAAAGTGTGTTTTTAAAGTGAGTTTTCTCAGAATTCTAACTAGATTCTAAAAATGAACAGACACACGCATACACACACACACACACACACACACACACACACACACACACATGCACGCACGCTCATTTCCTTTTTTGCTGCCATTTTAACTTGCCAAAGAATAAATGTCTATGAACCAAGTCTTATTAATATTAATATATACTTTGTTAGTTTGCTCCCTGAACACTGTCACTTTGTTATACTAAATTAAAGCCCTGACAGAAACATCCAATTAATCCTCACTAAGAAAATGCGTTATTGTGTCATCATTAATAAGCGGTTCAATGTAATCACACCTTGATCATGCTCCTGAGTGGGTTCAGTCCTTTGCACGGCGTGCTTAGAACCAAACTGTCTAATATTAGTTCCCTTAATGATCGTTCATACAGGAGTTAAAATGGATAGTCACTCTCCTTTCGGATGTACAAATAATCTATTTTCTTTTACTGAGAAGGCTAGGGAAGGAGATGCCTAAACAGAAAGGAGAAATTCATGAGTCTTAGACTAACTGTTATCGTAAGAGGAGACTCTGGGATTCAGTCATAACCACAGGGTATGATGTTGAGCTCAAAGCTAGTTCCCATGCCCCGCTTATCAAACCCCGCCGAGCATTTGAACCACAAGTGGAAGCTCCCCGTGATGAAAGGAAGCTTCCTCTGGCCAAGTTAGCAGAGCTATGATAAAGTCCCTTTGGCCATGTGCTGCCTGTAGGAAGCCTCGCTAAGCTCAGAGGCATCACAGATGAATACCCTACCTTAATGAGAACCTGAATGGACCCTGTAGCTTTGGCAGATATGAAATACCAGAAGCTTATGGTGCAGGCAGCACTGGATTCCTTCCACACAGCACTCCTGAGGTGTGCTTCTTCGCCCTGAAGGCCCACCGGAGTAGCCTCCAGATACAAGAAGTGCCCTAGGAACAAGGATAGCATTCACATAGGACAGAAATAACAACGAGGGGATCATTTTAGCCTTTCCATCTTAGTTAGGGTTTTTAATTATATTTCATATGATATGAGCTGCCAAAGGCATTTCCATTTGAAACAGAAAGAAAATCTAATAGCCTTGCTTCTAGCTCACTGACAGAACAATTTCCAACCGTCTGTGTGCTTTTAGCAAAGGACTTCACAGTATGCAAATTAACCGATCTGACAGGATATTTGTGCCGCTGAATCAACAAGATAGCTATAGAAATCATATAATGGACTCCTCCAACTATCGAGTTCTTGTAAAACAATGGGAAGATACTACCTATGAAATATAAATAAAGGAATATGATGTACTTTTCAAAACTTCACTCATCTATTGAGTATATAAATAAAATGCTGAGAATTTTAATATGTAACATGAAAGGTACATTATACTTATGTATCTAATACTCAAAACATTTTACATATGTAGAGCTGAGTGTTTGCATGGGACTCAGACCTTCCTTTCTCTGTTGTGGTTATTTTGGCTTAGATGGCTTTGTTTTATCAGAGGCCTGTGGAATTTCCACCCTTAGATACCTCTTCTCTTATTCTGTAGCATCCAGGAATTCAGGGTCCTTTCTTCATTCTGCTAACGTCCTCTGTCCTTTGACCAATGAGTCTGAGGCTTGACCTCATCTACTTACTGCAAAAATGAGGCACTCCCAACACTTCTGACATATGTGATCTTACGGTTACATCTGCATGGCACTTCTAGTTTTCAAATTGCTTTCCCTCCATACATGTCATCTCGCTTCTGTAATCCCTGTTTGGTACACAGGGAAAACTTTAGTCTCTCCATATGCAAATGGGAATTTTGAAAATCTGAAGAGCTACATGATGTGCTAATGATCAAAGAAGTGGCAGAATTCAGCGATACTAATAATAAGCACGTGTCATTGAGGAAAGGTGCCTCTATGGATATTACCATGTATCTACAATGATCAGAGTCATATTAAAATGTGGTTGCTCCCTGTTATATGTTGAATTGTGTCCCCCCGAAGATGGTGAAGTCCTAATTCCAGTTTCTGTGAATGTGACCTTGTTTGGATATAGGGCCTTTGTGGATGACCAAATTAAAATGAAGTCATCAGGGGGGTCCTAGTCCACACTAAGATTGTGTTGTAATGAAAGGGTAAATTTGGAAATAGAGGCAGACATGCATAGAGGGAAGGCAGTGTGAAGACACAGGATAACATCATCTACAAGCCAAGTAATGTCCAAGACTATCAGAAGCTAGGAGAGAGGCACGGTACAGGTGATTCTCTCTCTCAGCTCTCAAAAGAAACCAATTCTACTGAGACCTTGATTTCAGACTTCTAGCTTCCAGAAGGGTGAGACAATGTCTATTGTTTCCATTTCTGGTAATTTGTTAGAGCAGTCCCAGGAGACAAATATATTTGTGAAATGCCTAACTTGCTGGCCATGGTACTATGGTAGTCTCTCTGGAGCTCTCCAGTTGCTGTTGGGGAAACAATGAGATGCTCACTGTGAATATGATTAGGATTGCTGTAACAGCCTAATAACCTACCATACTTGTTTCCAAGGGTGTGGTCTTTGGGAGGTCGTAGGCTTCGATGAGAGCCAACCCCCAAAACCCAATCAAAGTTTTCAGCCAGGGAGTTTTGCCAGCCACACCAGCCTTTCTCAAAAGTACAGGAGGTACCACATTCGGCTTCATCAGTATAATCTCCACAGTCATCTACGAAATTACAGCTTTGCTCTGGTTTATAACATTTGCCATTCTGACATTCCCGATAGCCATGAGGGCAGGGACCTAAAAAACAGAAAACAAATGAAGATGAGGAGACACTACTAACACATCACTGAGGTTAATAGCTAGTAAGAATGGATTTACTTTAACATATAAAACATGGTATTCTTAAGAGTTTGAGTTATCTGACCCCCATCTCTCTTCTAATCTCCCTCAGGGTTCCGGCCAATAGATCACTCACAAGGATTATTCAAAATGAAAAAAAAAAAATCAAGTATCATTTTACTGATCGAGGAAAGTACCCCAAGACTCCTCAAATAGAGCATTTCCTGTAAGCTGAGTTCAAGAATATATATTAGATCTGAAAGCCAAAGTGTGGCTTTCCATTTTTTAGCCTGAAACAAAACCTTTAGGGTATTCAGAGCTTATGTATTATGGTGTATTTGGAAGTCAATTCCATTACCACCCATGCATTTCAATATTTATCAGAAGCCAAATACTTATATGGTACTTTCTCAGAAGCAGGGGTATGAATATATAAGTAATATTCAACTTTCTAACAGATTTTTTTCTACAAAATGCATATATACCTGTCAATTGTTTCGAATTTTAGAAGCAATTTCCCTACAAAGCAATGTCAACAATAAAGACTTTTTTTTTCCAGAAAGCTTAAAGTAAAAAGCAATGTTTTTGAAGATCTGAGTTTGAACTCTGGTACTGATACTTCCCAGTTATGAGACTTGGATCATACCTATACTTGAAGAGCTTTCTAAAAAGAAAAAAAGAAAAAAAGAAAAAAAAGGACAGTAAAACCTACAGAAGGTAAACTAACTAAAGAGACTTTTGTTTATATCCCCAGTACCTGGAACAGTGCCTGGCCATGAGTAGAGGATCAGAAAATATTAGTCAAATAAAGGAATGTGTGAAATACAGGGCTCTGGAAACAGCAAAGTAATTCAATATGCACATTAAAGGTGTTGTTATTATCCTGCTCCAGTATTACAACAGAGCATAAGCACCAGTGTCCCAATATTTCAGTAGGAAAGGTTGTTCAAAGATCCAACTTGGGATATCCACTTCCCAACTGCTCTATGACACTATGGCATCAGAAATTTTCTTCCTTCCTGTCCCCCCCCCCACCGTCTAGGGAGAGAAGCTGATAATGCCTCCCTACTTCACTTCTACATGGTAGCTTCCAGAGCCTCGTGTTGTCTGGTGGTTGACAGACCACCTGGTCTGTCTAATCCACTGGTGTGGATTAGAGCTGGGAGGTGACTCAGGGATTTATTCGAAGGTGTTCTGGGAGCTGGAAACTCCTGCTGATAAAATCTCATAAAGAAGATTTTATGTCCTAGATCAGTCTCACATTTTAGAAAATAGATGGCTAAGAGGGAAGAAGTGGGAGGAGATGGTGGGATGCCATGTAGAAACCGCTAGGGAGAAGAATGGTATTCCAAAGGCTTCTAGCCATTTTGTGTGCTAAGCTGTTTCTGGGTTGTTTCTTAAAAAATTGCCTAATTAAATGCCCTTTACACCTGCAAAGCCTTTGAAAATAACTTTCAACCATGCATTCTGCCTTTAACAAAACTTTTTTGTCTGGGTTAATTGCTAACATTTTCCTTTCTTGCAGCGTGGGATTAAGCTATTTTTATTTAGGCTCCCAACTCAGTTTTAGCAGACTGGGGGTAAGGAAAAGACCTTTAATGTTTCAATCACAGAACTTGACTCAGAATCATAACATTAAAGCAATTTTGAGCTACACAGGAATGGATATCACTTACATTAACTCTCATTTAAAGATGAAAAATAAATGGAGATTATAGATGTTAAATGGCTTGATGATTTTTCAAGAGCAGAGGTGCAATTTGGACACAGGTCTACTGTCTTCTGATCTATTTTTTAAATCTACTGACTTGAAAAGAAGAACAATGATACAAGTCAACTATCACAAGACAAGCCCACCAAGGAACAAAAATGGTGGTGTTGACTACCAGATGCATTATTTCTCAGGGGACCGTTGAGACTCTGCAAAATTACTAGATCATTTAGTTTTACACAAGTTGGCATTTGTATTGATTCTGTCAATTCCAACTTGTTTGGGGAGTAAAAGCAAAACTGGTCTCTAAGATTATTTTCTTCAAAGGGACCAAATCAAGCTAAAATTTAATTCTTTCCAGACAAACAAGAAAATATTTTGAACATGTTTCAAAATGGAAACACACCATAGACCCCAATATATTACACAATCAATATAGAATCATAAAAATTAAGATTGTTTTTTACATTTCTAAAACATAAATAGCTACACAATTTAAAAAACACAATAATTCAAATATTACACAAGATAAATTTTGAACAGAAAGCCTTTTTCACTGCTATCATGTGTTCTACCCATAAAATATTTTTTTGCTAAATATCAAGGAAAATTATCAGTGAATGTTATTTACTTATTTCCAAATTATTTTCCATGCCTGTTGTTTCGTCCAAAGAAACCAGCTACTTACAGGTAGAGTGTATGTCTTTAAGTGATTGTGATATGAAAGCTTTTATGCAATTGTATAACTTTGATTTTTAGTAAAAATATATTCTTATTTCAATTAGGCAGAGACCTTCTTAGGGGGCACTTTCTTTCTATAAAAAAGAACAAATTATAAAAGCCAAACACCTACAATGTAAATAAATCTTAAAGACATCTGAAGCTTACCAATGTTAACTGCAAACTCAGATTCTTCCCCTCCAAACTTTTCCAGCCAACAGACTTCCTCAACTGGGTTTATGGCAATTCTATAACTACAGTTACTACAAATCTTCTAAGGGGCTCTGTGTAGTAGTGTAGTAGAGTCTGATTCTACTTTTTGATGTTTGACGTCATTGCTGAAACACAGTAAGGTAGCCCCAGTGCTCCCCCTATTGGCAGGAGGTTCAAATCATTACATGCCCTTACCTGTGCACAGAAATTCTCACCCCAGTCCCATCAACCACAATGAAACTCTATGCCAGTTTTCCTTTCTCACTCTCTAAAACTACTTTTAGACATGCTTTGAAGCTACTCTAATGTCCCAGGAAGCCTAATTATGTAATAGACATTTTCAATCCTCTTAGTATTTTCAGTCTTAACATCTGAACCCAATTTCATTATCAATTTTCTTTAAATGATTTTATTTATTTTTGAGAGAGAGAGAGAGAGAGAGAGAGAGCGAGCATGAGTAGGGGAGGGTAGAGAGAGAGGGAGATACAGAATGGGAACTAGGCTCCAGGCTCTGAGCTGTCTGCACAGACCCCGACTCTGGGCTCAAACTCACATGAACCATGAGATCAAGATGTGAGCTGAAGTCAGAGGCTCAACTGACTGAGCCACCCAGGCACCCCTACATCTGCACCAAATTTTGAATGGAGGTCCACCTTGTAACGGAGGATGGGCCCAAGTTTTATACACATACATAGCATATGAGTTATGCTATATATATGTTTGTGTGTGTGTGTGTGTGTGTGTGTGTATATATATAGCTTATATATATATATAGTTTATGTATATATAACTCATATATATGTGTGTGCATATATATATACACACACACACATATATATATACACATAATTTTTAATATCATAACTCATATGCAATCTTCCTTCACAATTACTGTTTTGGTCCAAGCAACCAACAATTTATGTGAGTTTATTACAATTCTTTCCCTTCTGATTTTTGTGTCCTACCCGTGACCCCTAAGGTCCATTAAATAAAAAAGAACCATGTGATATTTTAACATAATTGAATATCACTCCTCTGTCCCAAACTCTATTTAATTAGTATTCCCCACTAAAAGGAACCAGGTCTCCTTGGGACAATGGTCTATTTGGAGCTAAGAGCAAAAATGTTCAAGATGAGCCTAGATATTCTTTGTCACAGAAAATAGCAAAGTACTCAAATATTATAGCATTATGATGAAAGGTTTAAGGAGCCAGCTTTTAGAGAAACTTACTGGCCAAATCAGAGACAAATTGAGTATCAAAGTAAGTAATAAGACCTGCTCCCAGCATATACACAGTAAGAAACAGTAATAAAGTATGAACTTATCCTTTGGCAATAAACAACTAGAAACTAGGGCAAAACATATAAAACAAGTATTTTCAAACATCGGACATCAGGAAACACAGGATGGTGATCCCTTAGAAAAATGAAAAAAGACACATCCTATGATCACCCCTAGATTTCTGCATGGAAGCATGTTCTAGACTGTAACTCTCAAGGGTCAGCCCATCAGAAAATAGAGTAACACTGAGTTGAGGAGATACAGTCTGGGACAGCTAAAATTTTCAATGTTCGGTTGTGGGAGGAAAGGGAGCTATATAGAAAAGGAGATCAAGAGACGCTTAAGTCTTTGTCTGAATTCTAGCTTTTATATTTGTAGGATAAAATCCAAAAAGAGAGACAGAGAACAACTAAGGGAATAATAACTAGGAGCTATAAACTGAAAAAATTACCAGAGTCCACAAAGGGCTACATATCTTTGAGTTTCTACCAGCCAGAGTGAGTGGAGTCCTTGGTGAATACACAGGGCATTCAGTATGAATTCCAGAAGGGTACATTTTAGTATGGGGCAAAGTAACTCTTGAAGGAAATAGACTCTAGACTATGCATTGGATTGGCAACCTACAGTCTTGGGACCAAATCTGGCCTACCACCTGTTTAAGTAAATAATGTTTTATTGGGACTTAGCCATGCCCGCTTGTTTACACATTATCTATGGTTACTTTCACACTAAAATGGCAGTTAAGTAGTTGCAATCAAGACCATATGGCCTGCACAGCTGAACATATTCACTCTCTGAACATATTCTTTTAACCTCAACTTGTTTTTACAGTAGATTACTTTAAAAAGAAGACTTAAGTTTCCTGAGTTAAAAAAAATACAGAAAAAAAATTTGTGAAGAGGAAACGGATAAAGAGGTACAAACTTCCAGTTATTATTTTTTAGGTTTTTTTTTAATGTTTATTTATTTTTGAGAGAGAGAGAGAGCAGGGGAGGGGCAGATTGAGAAGCAGACAGAGAAGCCGAAGCAGGCTCTGCACTGACAGCACAGAGCCCAATACGGGGCTCGAACTCACGAACCATGACATCGTGATCTGAGCTGAAGTCGGATGTTTAACTGACTGAACCACCCAGGTGCCCCCAAACTTCCAGTTATAAAATAAATAAGTCACAGGGATGAAAAGTACAACACTGGAAATATAATCAATAATATTGTAATAAAGTTATATGATGAGAGATGGTAACTGTTATTGTGGCAAACATTTTGTAATGTATATTGATTACACTTTTATACATTTTGTAATGTATAAATCACTGTGTTGCACAACTGAAACTAATATCGTATTGTGTGTTTATACTTCTAAAAAATTAAAATTAGGGGCGCCTGGGTGGCGCAGTCGGTTAAGCGTCCGACTTCAGCCAGGTCACGATCTCGCGGTCCGTCAGTTCGAGCCCCGCGTCAGGCTCTGGGCTGACGGCTCGGAGCCTGGAGCCTGTTTCCGATTCTGTGTCTCCCTCTCTCTCTGCCCCTCCCCCGTTCATGCTCTGTCTCTCTCTGTCCCAAAAATAAATAAAAAACGTTGAAAAAAAAATTAAAATTAAAAAAAATGCTGACTTCTGTTCTAAACCTGTCTTTAAAAAAATTTTTAAATAAATCACAAAGGACCCAAACAGTACTTAAGTACCTCCAAAACAAAGTTCAATTATTTTAAAGGAATATACAAAGCCTTAACACTTATCAACAGAGAATTCACAATTCCAGCATCAAATTAGACATTACTAGGCTGTGAAGCAGGGAAATGTGATCAATAACCAGGAAAAGGGGCGCCTGGGTGGCTCGGTCGGTTAAGTGGCCGACTTCGGCTCAGGTCACGATCTCGCGGTCAATGAGTTTGAGCCCCGCGTCCGGCTCTGTGCTGACAGCTCGGGGCCTGGAGCCTGATTCAGATTCTGTGTCTCCCTCTCTCTGACCCTCCCCCATTCATGCTCTGTCTCTCTCTGTCTCAAAAATAAATAAACGTTAAAAAAAATTAAAAAAAAATAACCAGGAAAAAAATTAGTCAATAAAAGTAAATAAAGATACAAAGAAGATGATGGAATTATCAGGCAAAGAAAGCAAAGCATAAATGTGCTCAATACATTCATCTAACAATAATACAAAATCTACAGAAAGCTCTTGTAATAACAAATAATTTTAGCAAGATTATATGTCATCAATATACAAAATCAATCACATTTCTGTATGCTAGAAGTAAACAACCAGAATCTGAAATTTTTAAAAAGTCCTTTAAAAGAGCATTTTAAAACATGAAATTATAGGGATAAATTTAAAAAAATAGATAGCTGGCCTTTACACTGACAACTACAAAATATTGATAGGAAAGAGACCCTAATTACATGGACATATATGTCAGGTTTATGGATCATAAACCTTAATATTGTTAAGAACTCACATCTCCTCAAATTTATCTATAATTCCAATATAACCTCTATCAAAACTTCAGTAGGATTTTGTAGAAATTAACAAAATGATTCTAAAATATATACAAAAAGGTAAAGCACCTAGATTAGCTACGAAGTTAGCAAATATACAACACATGATTTCAATAAATACTATAAAGCTATAATAATTAACACTGTGTAGTACTGATTTATGTATAAACAAAGTGACCAGTGAATCAGGATATATCATTCAGAAATGGATTCAGAAATATATGATCAGGGCACCTGGGTGGCTCAGTCGGTTAAGCATCTGACTCTTGGTTTTGGCTCAGGTCATGACCTCACAGTTTCAGGAGTTCAAGCCCTGCGTCAGTCTCTTCGCTGATGGTGTGGAGACTGCTTGGGATTCTCTCTCTCTCTCTCTCTCTCTCTCTCTCTCTCTCTCTCTCTCTCTCTCTCACTCTCTCTGCTTCTCCCCCACTCATGCTGTCCTTGTGTCTCTCAAAATAAATAAACTTAAAATAAATTAAAAAGAGAAACACGATTAATGGATTCTCAAGGAAAGGTGACAAATTAATGTAGTATTTTCAACAAAAAGGAATGAACTAAAATTAGATATAAGGAGAAATCAACAAACACCAACTGAGGGATACTCTGCAAAATAAAAGGTGTATACTTTTCAAACATGTCAATGTCAAAGAAGACAACGAAAGGCTTAATAGTTGCTGTATATTAAAGAAATATAAAGATAATTAAAACCTAAAAGCAGTGTATGATTCTTGAGGAGATCCTGAACCAGGCAAAAGACAAAAATTACATAAAGGACATTTTGAGGGAAATTTATAAATTATGAATGAAGCCTATAAATTGAATAATAACACTTATCAATGTTAATTGATTATACATGTAAGTGAATGTCCTCTATTTTAGGAAAGAGACAATGAATTATTTAGAAGTAAAACGGCATGATGATATCTGCAACTTGCTCTGAGATGACTGGAAAGAAAGTAAGATTATATATAAAATAAAAGGGCAAACTGATAATAATCTGCAAATCTGTATGAAATATAAGTTCTGTATAGTTATTGTAATATTTCCATGAATTGGAAACTATCCCCAAATTTTCTAAAAATATAAAAGTTAAAAAGTTAAAAAAATAAAACCTTCCAGTGTCATTCCATCTCAATCAGAGTAAAAGCCAAAGTTCTTAAAATGGCCCACAAGGACTCCATAATCTTGACCCCATTCTCTCTTAATTGTCTTCCAGCCAAAGACTACTAGGCACACTGTAGTTGAATAAAGTTGGGTTTATCATTTGTTGCAGTGATGGAGAAAAAACACCATGGGGAACCATGGGGCCGTTCAGTGAGAGGGCATGAAAAATGATTTATGGGATTAGGGCTTTGGTTAGGTTGCTTTGGGGAAGGGTCGAAGGAAATGGAGTTTTGATCCAGATTAGGTGCTATCAGGAAGCAAAATAATTATGTGATTGGATACCTTAAAGATTCTTACCTAACAAAGGGAAGACTAGAATAGGCTAAAGTTGTAATTGGTTGGAAACACTCCTATGAGTCAAGACACAGGGATGTTTGGTCATTTCTGTGGCTGGGACAGTGTTTGTGTATCATCTGTGCTCAGTCACAATTACAAAAGTGATCTTGTTTTTACTGTGATCCATGGTTCCAGAGTGGCTTTGTCCGATGTTGATGCTCTGTGAAATTGTTTATGTTCAACAGGAGAACCACCAGCTCATAGCAACACTGAAGCCTAAATGATACAGTAGTAGGCCGGGTCCCAGATTCCAGGAGCTGCTTTTCTTCCTCTCACTTTGTAATTCTACTTATGTAGCAAGAGAGTTCTGTGGAGCAGCCAACCCTTCTAAGGGATATAAGGATAGAATATAAAACTCTTATGGTGCTTTTTTTTGTGTGTGTGTGGCAGGTTAACAAAAAAAAAAGGTAGACCAGTTGCTTTGAGAGATCCTGAACCATTTGAAAGGCCTTCATATTTGTTATTTTTTAAGCCCCTATATATTTCCCCTTAGTAGTTTGCAGCAAAAACCTGAAAATGTGAAGGTGCCATGGCATTTTCTTTAATGTTAGCACAAAAGGAGGTAATATGTGGAAAGAAATTCCATAAAATATAATCCTAGCCATTAGGAATGGACAAAGAAAACAGGGAGAGGAATTGTGATCTACATTAAGAAAACAAGAAAAACATAGAAGGAAGTCTAGGCAGAAAAGAAGCCCCTAAGCTTTGAGGAGAAAGATCTACCACAGTTCCAACTGGCTTACTACTGCAGTGTGGCTGAGGCTCTCGTTCAGAGGACAGCGGATTCTGTTTCTATGTTTCCTAGGCAATGTTCACTAGCCCTGGGCTCAGCCCTTGACTGAAAACAAACTGCAAATTGGCTCAAATACTGTTCCTGCAGTTTCCATCTTCATTCCAAAAGGTTTCAAGTCAAATATTCAAAGGACACTTTCTACAGTCTTGATCAGCATGGCAAAAATTTACACTACATTGCCACTCCTGTCATTCAAAAAGGTATTTCCAGAAACAATGGTTTATTCCTCAGTTTTTTAATTACCCAGTTTTAACAGTTAACAGTTAAGAAATGTTATGCTAACATTGCATGCTAGCATTCAACTAGTTCTAACTCTCTGCTGTAAAAGCACTAAAACCAGAAATCCAAAGGTCTAGTTTAAAAAAAAAAATCTATATTCTTTCATGATTCTGACTTGGAGGAAATTTCTGATGTTTTGGTGGTGAACAATTTGTGTACCTGGGTTTCTAGTGCATCATATTTAAGAATGTAAGGTAATGAGTTTGAGCATTAAAAATAATTATTTTTTGAAGTTTCAAATTCAACTACCAGGGATAACATGAAGACAGTCGAGTGAATTCTTTCTCCAGTGATTATGATAATCTTTTATTGTTTTTCAATATACCTGATAGAGGCTTTGAATATTTAAAGAGAAATGGTTATGTCTCTAAGTACATTTCAAATGGAGCTGTTACCATGAGGCGGAACTAGAGTGAGAAGTATGAGATAGGGATAAATCTCAAGATCAAAACACTTCAGGAAAATTATATTTTGTACCTTTAGGCAGTCAACTTTGTCAATCTTTCCTTTTATGTTTTTTGACAATCCAATAGTAAATGAAATTCTCTCATATTTTTTCTAGTACTTGTGATTACTGTACAATTTCATTTTTTCTTTAAGTATTTTAAACTCTTGAGACAAATGAAATCTACTTGGTATATAGAATAAATGACAATATTTTTAAAGTGAGAGAGAGGAATACATACACACCCACAAGATACACACATGCTGGTGTATTTAGCGGATGTTTCTGGAAAGATACATAGGAAATAAGTGCTTCCACTGGAAACAACATAAAAATGGAAGTCAGAAGAAAAATTTTTTTTAATCTAGCCCATCTTTGACAATACTACGTGTGTGTATTTAATTAAACGTTTGTTTTATTTAAAAACAACATGCCGGGGTCTCTACCTACGATAAAGAAGGATTCAAGTAGTAGAGTTACAGTTGGGGAATTCAAACCAGGCTGAAGCTCCTTTGATGAGTATTAACCTGGACTGAGGGACAAGAATGTTGACAGTTTGCTGGAAACCATGATTTATGCCAAGTGGAAGCCTGCACGCTCTCCACTCCAGGGGGCCGTGGAGGAAATAGCGAAATTAAGGAAGAACCAAATTCCAGTTTAGAAAAGTAGATATAAGGAATGAAATACTCTACGAAATATCTAAGATCTGTACTAAATTGATAGTGGAGTATGAACTGCAACAGGTAGAAGAGAGAAGGGAGGTAGTGGTAAAATAATTCAGGAGAAATCGGGTTAGTCATTCTCAATCCCTGCTTCTCCTTCGTTTCCCATATTCATTCAATCACTAACACCATCCTATTTTACTTCACAAATATTTCCTGAATCACGCATTTCTCAAGACAGAAACTCATGTCTCTCCTTGACTAATGAAATGGCTTCCTAATTGATTGCTCTGCATCCACTTTAGTCTTCCTGAAATTCATATCCTACATTGTAAACAGAGTAGTTTTCAAAATGCAAATTGGATCACTACGCTGCTTGAAAGTCGTTAAATGGCTTCCTACCAGAGTTAAGATAAAGATCAAATGTGTTAATGGGCTAATGGACACAGATTCAACTCAGAGTCTGTGTGCTACTCATGTTTGCAGCCTCATCTCCTGTCATGGTACCCCTCACCTCCCCACAACAAAAACCTACTAACCTTCTTATAGCTCCTCCAACCATAGATACCTTACATATGCTGGGCCACCTGCCTCTAGAAATCTCTCCTTGAAAATCTTGCAGATTTCAGCTCAATAGCTACTTCCTGCAAAAATCTTGACTGGTCAACACCGTCCATTACAGTCTCTCACCAGGCCAGGTAACTCTTCTTTACACAACTTTTGTAACATTCAGCATCGTACTTGTCTACATGGTTATGGGCATAATGACTATCCCCTCTGCTAGTCCACAGGGCCCATGGGGGATAGAAACTACCATGTACTTAGAAAGCGTACACTATACATTCTCCTGGGTATACAAAGAAATGAATGAAGGAACAAATGAATGAATGAACTGAAGAAAGCAAGGAGGAGGCGCATGTATCAGTGAGTGAATGAGAGACTCCCAGGAGATGGCTCACTAGAAGATAACCTGCCATTTTGGTATTTGGACAAAAATGACAGGGATGGAGCTGTGTCTGGATTGCTGAACTTCGAGATGTCAAGAATGAAGGTATTAGAGAAAGAGAATCAACCACCTCTGACTTATTTACTGTGATGAAATTGACCAACATTTCTGGGTTTCTTTCTTCTGTTTTAGATAGTGACAGCAGCTATTCCATTTGTTCAAAATATGCATTTCTAACACTTTCAGCAAAGACTTCCCTATTATGTCTGTAGACAGAATTCTACAATCACAATCCCAATTTAATAATACCTTTGTATAATTTGATCTATAACAAAGCAATTTCCATTTTTAAACCTTGCCGACCTGGTGAAAACAAATTCTATGTAATGTAACCAAGACAATTATCTAATTCAAAGCGGAAAATAAAAGAAAACAAGTCACCTAAGCTAAATTCTGTTAAAAGGAGGCGAAACAAATGCATGGTATTTGTATGCCTACATACCACTCCAGTATGTTCACAATTAACTGTGATAAATTATATTTGAATTTGATTCATGGTATATATTTTTTACTTTGTATTCATCATTCATAATGAATAGAGCGCAAACTTCTTTTAAACAGGATTAGGAGGGCTCTTTTTCCTTAAAACGTACTATCAAAAATAGAGTAAGAGTGTTCTCCAGTATTTGTGTGTGTGTATGTGTGTATACACACACATTATTTATGGGTGTGTGTTACATAATTCACACATATTACATACAAATGTGTATGTTGTGCATGCATGTGAGTATTACATACATGAATTTGCACATGTACAAACGATGTTGGTAAAATCACTGCAGAGCAATGTAAAAGTGGCTGAAAACTACTTTTTCATGATGATAATCACCTCCTACATGCTATGCTTTTCGCTGGATACTTTATGAATATTATCTCTAATCCTTATAACAACATTGTAAGAAATGTTAATTACCTCAAAAAAAATTTTTTTAAGTTTTCAGATTCCAGTTAGCATACGGCAGAATGTTAGTTTCAGGTGTACAATATCATGATTCAACCCTTCCATACAACACCTGGTACCCATTACAACAAGTGTACTCCTTCATCCCCATCACCTGTTTCACCCACCTTCCCTCCGGTAACCATCAGTTCATTCTCTATAGTTAAGAGTCTCTTTCTTGGTTTGTCTCTCCCTCTTTTTTTCCTCCTTTTTTTCCCTTAAATTCCACAAGAAAGTGAAATCATATGATTTTTGTTTTTCTCTGACTTATTTCACTTAGCATTATACTCTCTAGCTCCATCCATGTCATTGCAAATACAAGATTTCATTTTTTATGGCTGAATAACATTCCTTTGTGTGTGTGTGTGTGTGTGTGTATTATATATATTATTATATATATTAGTATATACATATATACATACATTGTATATATATATTTACACATACTACATCTTCCTAATCCATTTATCAGTTGATGGACACTTGGGCTATTTCCACAATTTTAGTACCTCTGTTTTCAAAAATGGCAATTAAGGATAAGAAGGCTTAAGTGTCAGGGAGCCTGGGCGACTCAGTAGGGTGAGGATCCAACTTCGGCTCAGGTCATGATCTCAGGTTGGTGAGGTCGGTTTGTGAATTCGAGCCCTGCATTGGGCTTTCTGCTGTCAGCACAGAGCCCGCTTCAGATCCTTTGTCTCTTTCTCTCTCTGCCCCTCCCTTGCTCTCTCTCTCTCTCTCTCTCACACACACACACACACACACACACACACACACACACACACAGTCTCAAAAATAAACAAACATTTAAAAAGTTTTTAAAAATTTTTAAAAAGAAAATTCAAGTGCAGTTTCCAAGATTATATCTAGTATGCCTGACTCCAAATTCCCTAACTTAATTAAAATTTATCAAACATGTACAAAATAAATAATAAAATATTAATAATAGCCAATAACATAATAATCAAGTATTTAATTCTGTCTGGCCCTGTCGTAGGTGTTTGTTATATATTATGTCATGTAATTATCAAAATCACCTTATGAAGGGGATACCACTGGTACAAAGAACATCTAGCATGGCGTTGTGCTAGGGCTGGACAATTTATCTCACTTTATCAGTCATCTAATCTGATTAAGCCACTCCAAACCAATATGCTCCAGGGAAGGGCTAACAGCCCTAGTGTCACATATCCATTTGAGCTGGGAATTCACACACTATGCCCCTGTTTTGGTTGCTGTGCCCACTCGTGACTCTCAGAATAATGCAAAGACTATGATTTTTCCATTCCTTTATGTGGTAAGGAGAAGGGAAAGAATATATGAACCCTTTGTTTAACACTGAATGGGTAGCAACTATCATGAACATGGGAACCTTGAGTACACTGAATTCAGGTTTGCTGGAGAATCTTTCAACAAAGTGTGAGAAAAAACAGGTTGAGGAGTCAACATGTTAGAATCACCAAAGATTTCATCTGGCCAACTCCAGCCTCTTGTATCAAGCAAGTCTTTTAGTGTCTTAAATCCAGATGAGTTGGTACACACGTCAAATAATGAATAAACATGATTTCAGAGATTAGCATAGATATGTTTTAATATTTTGTTTCTTTTCCATAAGAACTGAAGTGGCCAAATGGGTAAATTAATTGAATCACCCCTATATAAGGAGAGACTAGTACAATGAATCTAGATACAAACTTAGAACACAAAAATCATCCTGCAATTATAATAATTAGGATACAAGATCATTCAGAGTAATACAAAGGGAGGCATAAGGAATTATAAAGCAGAGTATCTGTAAGATAAAGTCACACTATTTGCTTAGGAGAAACATAGCACGCCTTGACACTATGCTGCAAAGAAATTTCTCCCATGGATCTTCAATATTGTAAAGTGCATATCAGAAAGAAAAGGAGAAGGAGAAGGAGAAGAGGAAGAAGGAGAAGAGGAAAAAGGAGAAGAAGGCAATGACAACATTAAACCAAGGGAATTAAGCTTTTTAAAGCTTTTGATGAGACCAAAAGTACCACAAGAATTTTCATGTCATTGCTTCACTTATTCCTTTATACAATAAAGAATTAACAATTGTCTCCTTTGTGCTCTGGCATAGGGAGCATAGTGTTGAAGAGGACCGTGTTTGTCCCCATGGTGTTTCTCCTCCAATGAGGAGAAAGATAATGGTGGAACACACACACAGAAGAAGTAACAGTAAATCATGTGTGGGGGGAAGAGGAGGTGGTCCTTTGTAGTCATCTCTAAGGATGTAACATTGGAATAAAGAACATGAATAAAGTGAAAGCAGAAAGCCATGCACAGTAGGCCAAGAGAATCACAAGTTCAAGGCCTTCTGGTGGGAAAAAGCTTGGAGTTATGGAGGGCTGTCAAGAAGCCCATGTGGCTAGATCCTAATGAGAATGGTTCTAAGTCATGGGAAGAGAGAGAGAGGAGACCAACAGAAGGGCTCCATGGCCATTGTGAGGACTTTGGCTTTACTCTGTGATGGGAGCTACTGGCAATTCTTACTTAGAATAATGGGATAATAAATAGCATAAAAAATTCTAAAAAAAAAAAAAAAACATTGGCTGGCACATGGAAAGTGGACAATAGAGAGTAACATGAATACATAAAAAGGGACAAATTAGGAGGCTATTATAGTAACCCAGTTAGGCAATGAAGTAGATTCACACTAGCAGTATTAAGAGTTATTACGTAGGCAATGCCTGGAATATAGTAATTATCCAATAAATGTGAGATATTATTATTGTTAGAGTGACTACAGGGTTGATAGTGAAAAGGCATTAAAATCTGAAAATGTTTTGACGATAAAATCCACAGAAATTGCTGATAGATTGCAGACACATAATCAGAGTGGGAGAAATCAAAAATGGCATAAGAAACTGGGTGAATGATGTAAACTTTTACTCAAGTTGGGGGAGGGGAGAAGTTTGAGGCAGAATAAAGTTCTATTATTATACGTAAAAAGAGAGAGATTAGGATCATACTGGAAAATAATATAAAACACTTATTTTTACAGGACATCAACATGTATTATTTTAATTTTTTTTAAGTTTATTTATTTTGAGAGAGAGAGCAGAGGAGGTGCAGAGAGAGAGAGACAGAGGGAAAGAGAGAATCCCAGGCAGTCTCCAGGCTGTCAGTGCAGAGACCAGCACGGGGCTCGAAATCACAAACCATGAGATCATGACCTGAGCCAAAACCAAGAGTCAGACACTTAACCCACTGAGCCACCCAGGTGCCCCTTAACATATATTATTTTATATTAGTCTCATCTCAATTCCAAGGAGATGTAGAGACCAGGATCCTTTTGTATAGATGAGAAAATGGAGCTGGTAGTAAATATAAATGGCTTCAAAGTCTATAAATCAGCCAAGGTATATTATCACAGCTAATTATGCCTTAGCAAATATTGACTATACCACAGTATTCAACTGTAATCTCTGGAGAAGGATAATGCTGAACTTTCCCTGAAATTTGCTGATGAGTAACTATATATGTGTGTGTGTGTGTGTATATATATATATATATATATATATATATATATATATATATATATAATGTATTTATAAAGAGAAAGGGAAATAGTCATAAATTACAAAGAATACATTGAGAAATTAATTGAAGGAGAAAGTAATGAAGGTAATCAAAGGTACCTTCCTTTTAAAGTTTTTAAAAAATATAAAACTTTTACAAATAACAATCAATGTAAAGAAAAGCTATTTTTTGAAAGATTTTTGGCTGCATAATCAAAACGCCAAATAATTTTGATGAATATGTACAAATGCCAGATAGTTTCAGCACCACAAATTTCACTTTTGGTATAAGAAGGCTTTGGAGGAAGCACAATAGTTAACTAAGCCTAGCACCAAAAATCACCACACTGAGGTCAATTCACAGAGCTTCAGCAACTCAATGTCTAATCCTAATCAGTTCTTTTAACTTTTCTGTATAAAAATCTTTCCATTACTAAAACAGTTATTACAAATGACCTCACTTACAAAGCTCTTTTGAAGTCTAAGTATATAATTATAAAATATTTTGGGGGGAAAAACCCCAGATCACTACTTAAATGACTATATCAAAAGAAATTTAGGTGAATATATGTTTTCATTAAAAAACTGAAAATATTCATTAGTAGTCATCACTTTCATGATCATAGCTAAAATTAATTGAATGCCAACCAATACCAGACATTTTGCATATATTATTTCTAATACTCACAACTTTGAAAAGTAAATATTATCTTGATTTTACACCAAAATTAATTAAATTGGACATATTCATATTGTTGGCACATGGGGCAGTTGGGATTTAGACTCAAATGGATCTAACACTGAAATTGTGTTCTTTTTCATTATAGTCCATTGTCTAAAATCCTAGGCCAAACAGAAAAACTAAGAAGTAACAAGACACAAATGGTTACATCTCTGTCCTAACAGAGTTAAAAAATAACACCCGTGTATGCAGTTACAGTAAAGGTTCACTAATAACACAGTTCAATATATGGGGAGAGAGCTGAATGACAGTCAATGCCATAAAAGACCGCTGACACCAGAAGACACAACACTGAGGCCTCACTGGGGTCACGGCAATGGCTCCACAGAGGCAGCAGATGCTAAACTGCCTTCATAAGAAGACTAGACTTCATGGGAGAAATACAGAGAATAGAAAAAGCCTTTCCAGCAATTGAAAACTGACATGACTAATAAAAACAGGCATGATTCACAGCATACTTGTGGATTAAGAATCAAATCAATCTTGTTTGAGATCCAAACTGATATTTTTATAGCACTTGATAATTTACAAAGCACTTCCGATCTGCGTGCATGTGTAGAAATACATGCACACGTACGTGCATGTACATACACAAGTGTATGATCACACTTGTTCTGCATCAGACTTTAAGAGCGACCATGGAGAGAACAAACCAGTCAGTACTGGAACTGGAATTCAAATTCCATATCCTCTCAGAGACTCCAAAATTCATGTACGGAATTCGTGGACATAAAACCATATAGGATTTTTAGTTGTCTGCTTCATGGCCAAAGCATTTCCTCATCCCCGTCCTCACTGGGATTTATTGATTCTCACCCCCTGAGTATATTACTCAGAGCCACTCACAAGCCAGGCCCATCTTTCTGGCATTATTCCAAATCTTTGCCACACCATCTACCTTTCATTCACACTAGGCATCTTTCCATTTCTTTAAGTACACATGGACTTTTATGTACCTGAGTCCTTGATCTTCTTCCCAGTTTTAGATATACCTTTCTCTATTTAAAGGTTACTTTTAGATCCAAATAAATGAACGTTACCAGTTACCTTATTCTTTAGAGAAAAGAGATAAAGAAAGGAACTGAGTGTGGTGGTCTGAATAAAAATACCTGCTCAAATCTCTGCAAATGTGTTACTTCGCATGGTGGGGGGAAAAAATGTGATTTGAGCAGTTGTGATTAAAGGTAAGGATCTTGAACTGGGAATATTATCCTGAATTCTCCTAGGAAACCTAATCTTATAAATCCTATAAAGTCCAAGAGGAAGGCAGGAGAGTGAAGTAGGAAAACTGAGAGGCGGAAAATATTCAAATTACGAGAGGGACTGGATCCACTGTTACTTGCTTCGGAGATTGAGCAAAGAGAGCCGCTAGCCAAGGAAGGTGGGTGGCCCTGAAAAGCTGGATATAACCCTCAGATGACAGCCAGCAAGGAAACAAGGAGCTGAGTCCTACAACCATGAGGAACTGAATTCGGCCAACAGCCTGAATGAGCAAAGAAACAGATTCTCTCCTAGAGCCTCTAGAAAGGAATGCATCCCTCAGACACTGTGATTTTCCTGCAGTGAGATCGGAATCAGACTGCTGACCTACGGAGCCACGAGATAGTAAACCTGTGTTATTTAAAGTTACCAATTTTTTTTTAATTTTATTTTTTATTTTTTAAAATGTGCATCCAAATTAGTTAGCATATAGAGAAACAATGATTTCAGGAGTGGATTCTTTAATGCCCCTTACCCATTTAGCCCTTCCCCCCTCCCACAACCCCTCCAGGAACCCTCAGTTCGTTCTCTATATTTATGAGTCTCTTCTGTTTTGTCCCCCTCCCTGTTTTTATATTATTTTGGTTTCCCTTCCCTTATGTTCATCTGTTTTGTCTCTTAAAGTCCTCATATGAGTGAAGTCATAGGATTTTTGTCTTTCTCTGACTGACCAAATTTGTGATATTTTCTTATGGCAACCACATAAAAGTAATACAGTGGGGCATGGATGTTGTAATTAGGCAAATTTGAGCATGAATCCCACTTTTCTTTATATGATTTGGTAAGTCATGTTTTCATGAAATTATATCATTTGTAAAAAGAAGATAATCTTTCACAAACAAATGTATCTAAAATTCCAAACAGTGCCCTGGTACACAATACATAGCAGGCTATCAACAAATGATGCTATTATTATTATTATTATTATTATTATTATTTTAATTATTTCTTTTTGGAGGATCTTCATAATGATTATGTTTATCACAGTACTACTGCACATAGTGTGATATTTTTAAAATAATTATTCATTTACAAGGATGTCTCGCCTAACAACAAGAAACTGTAAGTTTCTTAAAAAAAAGGAAAAAGTTTATGGCATTCATCTTTGCATCAGTAAAGCCTAGAATATTATTATATACATAGTATCCATTCAATAAATGTACGGTGAATTGAACCAAAGTGCATACCTATCTGAGAAGCTTGAACTTTTATCTTTTAGCAAAGGAAAGCTATTCCTTTCTCAGCAGGGGGGTGATGTGGTCAGAATAGTGTTCTAAGAAGTTAAATCTTTTAAAAGTGAAAAATGAATTGAAATTTGGAATGGCTACAGGCAGTAAGACTAGTTAGGTCTCAATTAGTTTCTTTCATTTGAAATTTGACACAGTAGAAAACTGGCAGAGACTGAAGTCACTTACTTAAGGCTACATTTTTAGCTCTGAGGAGACAAAGGGCTAAAACTCATTAAAAAATCAACTCCAATATTTTTCCGCTGTATAGCATTATTACACATGGTTTAGAGTCTGGTGGTGAACATAATGCAGAAACTTGAGAAGCAACATCACCTGCAAACAGTATCCAGTTTCCAAAGTATAATGGAAAATTAACTAGGGACAGCCTTCCCTAGCCCAGCTTACTTTGCAAGGAAGGACTGATTCAGGGGGCTGAAGCTGGACATAAAATTATGCAGATATTTCTGTGATCTATGCCAATAGTAGCTTTCGGTTACATTAGGTCTCATAAGACTCAATAACATTAAGACTCATGAAGAACCAAATATAATCATTACTGGAGGCAGAATCTATGGATAGGGATCATCCAGGCTAACAGGATTCTTTGAATCAGAGACCCATCTCTCAGGAGCCCACACCGGTCCGTTCTCTCAGTGCATCTGATTGGGACAAATAGACCATGGGGATTTGCATCAGGACACAGCAAGAATTCACCACTCATTAGCTACACCCAACCTTCAGTCAATGAGTCACCTAAATATTCTACTAACAATAAGGTGAACTGTTGTGTGATCTTATGATTATTTTTTTTAACGTTTTATTTATTTTTGAGACAGGGAGAGACAGAGAGCATGAACAGGGGAGGGTCAGAGAGAGGGAGTCACAGAATCTGAAACAGGCTCCAGGTTCTGAGCTGTCAGCACAGAGCCCGATGCGGCGCTCGAACTCACGGACCGCGAGATCATGACCTGAGCCGAAGTCGGCCGCTTAACCGACTGAGCCACCCAGGCATGGTTATTTTTTTTAAACAACTGATCGGGATGTTAGCTGTTCAAACGAGTGAACTAAGATGACATGCTTCAAATGCATTGAGGCAAGATACAAAATGAAGGTATATTCTTAAAAAATTAAGATTCGACTTAAATTCATCTATAATAAATGATAAATTCTTTTAAAATATGTATATTGAACCAGGAGACAATTCTAGGACCGGGCATGGAAACATGTGATATGTAAGATCTGACTGCTACCTGCTATGAGCTTAAAATCTTCCTAGTAAAATAAATCATCTATTTTTTAACAGACTAAAAATCTATTTTTTTAATAGATCAATAAACCAATCTATTGTGTATGTGAAACATACAAGACCGCGGTTTGCAGACTACTGGTCTAAGGGAAGAATAATAGTCTTTCAGCGTAGTTACTGGGACTGGATGACTGCTGCCACCCAGTGGACACCAGCAACTTTTAGTCTGGCCAAGCCATCAACAAACCAAGTCCAAGCATCCTCAAGAAATTCCTGGAAGCAGGCTCCCAAGGTAGTCAAAGACTTCTGTTCTTGGTTAAGGGGGAAGTGAAAGCCTCTAACGATGTGCCTGTGACTATTCTGCATGAAGAATAACTGCAGAGATGGCTTCTCCCTTGAATGTACCGTCTCCATCTAGTAAGGGAAGACCGCTGAACCTTTCCAAGTCTGCAGTTAGCACCTGAGTGTCCCCCAACCCAACATGGGACTATCCAGGCACAATGTTTCCCCTGGAAATCCTGTGAAAGGTATGTGGTCTCCAAGACTTCCCAGCAGTAGACCAGTACCTATTTCTCAAATGAATGTAGCGGTAGGCCTACTGGGGAGGCAATGCATCCAATACCTACAGGAAACCACCAGGCAGAAGCTGCCTCCTCTTTTCAGAGGCTCCAATCACTGTAGTCATCAATAACAGACACCTGCAGTTCAGAAGGAACCTTGGGGAATTTAGGCCCCAAGGCAAATGCTGCTGAGACAGCCTGTTGCACTGCCTCCAGTGCTGTGTGCTGCTCAAGATGCCAGCTACACGGAGCACATTTTCTGGTCAGCTTGTACAAAATCCCCAGATGAGGCAAATATGCTCTAACATCCAAACAGCCTGATTAGGTGCTGGGCTTCCTTTATGGTATTGAGGGCCACGGGGCCAAGTAAATCTTCCTGTCCTATCTCAGAGATCAAGCTTTGATCCTTAAACCTATATTGCTCCTTAGAATCTGACTTGGTTGTCAAGAACTGTGGAGGGTTTGCAAGTTTACCCTCACTGCAGACTAGTAAGTTATCCTGCCATAGTTTTATGGATGTTATTAGAAAACACAGGACTCTGGGATCAGAGATGAAGGACAGTTCAATATTCACAGTAATAGCAGTAGCCAGAGCATTATCACTTTGTGAAGTGTGTTAGTTCCCTGAGTCTCAATTTCCGTGGGATGAGGTGAATAAGAGTTCATGGCACCTGCACAAGAACTGGGTTGCATTGAAGGAGAGGAACTCTGAGCAACTCCCGGGAGCTCTGTGACCTCCTTTTCTCCTCTTAGAATGTTATATTCGTGTTTTTTTTTATACACAAACAGGAAGCCTATTTGGTGGTTTTATGGGCACTAGTCCTGCTACTGCCTCCCTAGGAGATGCTCTTTGTAATCAGAAAAATCCCACTTGGACTTGATGAGCATTCATAGTACAAGCAGGTAAAACATGAAGGTCAATTATATGTTCGGTAGCATGCACAAGAGAAGATGTAAGAGTCAGAACGATCGTAACCCAAATGATTGTAGTTACCTCCCTTGCTGATATCACTCCAGTTCCAAATCCAGCCAATTGAATGCTTGGTTTACCACTCTCAGAAGAAACTGATATGCAAAGGGCACACATATTTGTATCTATCACTTTCTGCCCCTACCCCACTGTAACGTCACTGGGAATTCAGGCTTTCTGTCTCACCTGTAGCTGGGAAACCTAAGGTCCACCCTGGTTCTCCCTTTTCCTTAAAGGCTGTCAAATGAGAATATTGACGTCCAAAGGTCAGATAGTGGAGAAGCCCAAAGATTAATTTATTCTAAGAGCCACATCCTTGGTTTCTCCAGTAAAGGAAGATTTATTTCTATGGAAGAATTTGGTTCTATACAAGTGCCTTCAGTTTCAACTAGTTGCATAATTGCCTGATTGTCTTGGATTGTCTTCCATGCTTTTCTTGGTTTAGGGAAGAGTCTATCTTTGCCCTGGGCATCTTTTGGCTCAAAATGATGACGGCCTGCTACACAGGGCTTCCTGGTACTAGCAACACGTTTAGTGAAGTCCTCCATATTGTGGAGTAGGGTTAGGTGCAGCAACCTTAAAACTTAAAAATTCTCTGTATGAGGGACTCATGTTCAGAGCTGTCATTCTGTCAAATTATACAGCCAGAATGAAGCAGCTTTCACTAGCATCCTCTACGGGATTGCATGGAATATTTTACTGGCCTTGGAGAAGTGTCCCTGTGTTAGCTATAATATAATCATAGAAACAGATATCCAAAGTAGCAAGCTCTGTTGCGGGGCAGATTTGGTCCTCAAGTGAATAACAGTAGCTTGAAGCATAAGGTCATGTGTGAGGTGGTTGCCATTTGCCCTCTAAGAACACAACCCTTTTTTACTGCTTCTTCTCACAGAGGCATCAGCCAAGGCTCTAACATCTCTGCAGTCTTTTATCTAAAGGGGTCCTGGATTTCCTTTTTCTTTGCCTAATTATAGATCAGCACCTCAGTAGCAAAGGGGCACTCTGACATCCAGTGATGGCTCTCCATGCGCCACATCTGAGGTACCCAAGATCCCAGGCTTCATCCCATTTGTGATAAGCAGCCAACAAGCCAGTTCTTCTCCCCTAGGGAGAAATCAGTCACAGGAGAGTCACCCTTTGGTCATCTTGCCCTACTTAATTGCCTTTGTGACTAGCTACAGAGAGTGCTCAATGTCAAGGGACAGTCTGGTACACTCGTCAAGAACATGAGATGGGCTGATGGTACACTTTCTGTCCCAATAATATGTTAAAACTGAAAAGTAGCAGTTGAATTATTTCTAGAAGTAATGATAAAATGGAACCAACTGGTATCATGGGATGCATATTCTATACACCCCACTTTTCTGGATTTTAACACTATTTATTGTAATAAAGTTGATAAACTTTGAGATGGCAAAGTAAAGCCAGTAAAAATAGACACCTGTAAATTTGAAATCAAGCTGTAGTTTTTAGTTAATAATAAGTTGATTTAATGGAACTGCTTTTTAATGAAGGATGCAAAGTTATCAACAAAAACAAACTCAAGAGTATACAGAGCTGGCCTTTTGCTGAAGGGAGTAACAGATCACTGCACATGTGAGATGTGCCCCTTTCACTACCCCCTTCACAGCCAGTCCACCATGGCACCTTGCCCCTAAGAACATGAAAAATAAACAAAAGCCAGAAAGGGACTTTTGTCCTTTTCTCACATTTACATCATAAGACAACTTACATATGCTCAGTCACCCGAGCCTCTCGTGCTGAATACCTTAAGCAATACCTTCTATGTTTCATAGATTTACAATGGCATCTGTAAAGGGAATCATCTGATTCACTCAAAATGGAGACTCAGTAAATACCAAATGGCACTGTAATTGTATAGCAATCACAGCCCACACACGTCTTGTGGGTAGTAGGTATTCTAAGTACTTAAGTTGAACCACATTATTGTTCTAAGAATAATCTACCGTGTTGATGAGAATTGCTCTCGTATGAATAGGTTTGTCTTGGAGCAGTCAGAATATAGGTAGAAAATGAACAAAATGAAATAAAATGAATACTAGTCAAACGACCAAAAATGTTTTAAGTAGTGCTACAGACATAGAGAAGTCCACCTTGAGAGGTCTGCTTTTGGAGAGCAAAGACAGCTGGGGAAAATCTTACGATTTATTTAGATGTGCTTTCAGTGCAATTCCCCGCGTGGCTACAGGCTATGATTCCAGTTTTACTATCCACATAAAGCATATATTATTTAAAATGAAGAGAGGGGAGGAGGAAAGAAGGAAAGGAGGAGGAGGAAGAAGTTTATTTTAAAACACTTATTCTTAGTTCTTTGTTACTGAAACAAACAATATTAACAACCAAGAATAATGGTGACCTGGTACACAACCACGTGCTCATAAATCCTGGTCTTCCAACCCCCTTAGGCCTGTCGCTCCTGTAGTTAAGGTTTTGGTGTTTGGTGTGTTTTATGGTTCCTCGTTCTCCAGGCACATGACGTTTAGTGCTATTTTCTGTTACGTATTCACCAAAGAGAAATATTTCTCCTCTATAAACATGACCATCATTTAAGGTTCTTCCAGGGAAGGAAATGAATGGCAGCATGACTTCAACCAGGTATTTATGTGGAAGTCTACGGACTGGCCTTAGTGTGTAAAACAAACTCTGTGGCTAGTCTGTAAACAAAGAGCTGAGAGCTCTCCTTGTTGCCTAAAGTCACAGTGGAGCAATTCATTTATGTGGCTCTTCTCTTCCTATTTCTTTAGCGTTAGTGGCCTCTGGGCTGTGCACTCGCTTGGCAGGGCAGCATACGAAAGCACTTTTACTCCCAACAACGGGTTGTAGAACAAAGTCTAGAAACAATTTATTTTCAGAAAGGATTGGAATTAAGAAAATCGAGGTAAACGTGACACTTATTTAAAGCTGGTTAAGAGGTCCACGCAAGGAGCACCTACTGTGATCATTCGGATAGGCTGTATTTTCAGCTCAAAACGTTGTCAGGTTTCCCTTGTGATTTCTTCTTTGATGATCGATTTATTTAGAAGACTATGACTTAATTTTGTGTATTTGGGATATTCCAAGTATGATAATATTAATGCCTAATTAAATCCCATTATGTTTAGAGAACATGCTATATGATTATGATAACTAGCTGCATAATTTCCATTCATTTAAATTCACTGAGACTAGTCGTAGGGTTCAGTATCTTGTTGAATGTTTTATGTGCACTTGAAATCAGTGTTTCTGCTATAGCTGCATATAAGCCTCCTACTGTCATGTTACAGATTTCCTGAAATTTGGCAACTTAACAAGACCCATTTATGATCCAAAAGTTTGGGTTATCAGAAGTCTGGATTGGCTATACTGGGTTTTCTGCTTCAGGTCTCACAAAATGAAATCCAGGTACTGGTCAGGCTGAACTCCTTCCTATCTGGAAACTTGGAGAAAAATTTACTTGGAAGCTCATTCAGGCTGTTGGCAGAGTCCAAATACTTGCAACTGGAGGTGTGAGGTCCCAGGCTTCCTTCCTCAGGGACAGCCAGGGACTGCTCCTCAGCTCCTATTCGAGCGCCCTCCTTCATTCTCAAAGCCAGCAACAACTTCTGCCCTCCCGCCAGAAAAATCCCTCTACTTTTAAAGGGTCATCTAAGTGGGACTCCAGAGGCTTATCTTCACGTCAACTGACTTGAAGCTTGCATTTGTAGACAAAACACCAGGATTCGTGTTTGATTGAACAAACAGGGAACAGGAATCTTGATGGGGTGGAAGGACATCATCAGAATTCCGCCAGTGACACACGAGGTGAAGTGTCCTAAAGATACGAATTGTAACAATACAGTTGCTATTTTTTCAAATCTAGATGTTTCCTGATTTTGCTCTCATTCTCTCAATTACTGAGAACACTAAAATCTGGTACATATATCATTGTTCTATTTCTCCTTCCAGTTGTCAGTTTTTCACGTGTTTTCATGTATTTTGGAACTTTGCTGTTGAGAGCATACACTTTTAGAAATATATGCCTTTATGATGAGTTGACCCTTTTATGATAAATTCTTTTTTCCTGGTAATATTTTTTTTCTGGTAATATTTTTTTGTTTTAAAATCTATTTTGTGTGAAATTATTACAGTCATTCCAGATTTCTTATTATTAGTGTTTGCTCTCTATATCGTTTTCTCTTCTTTTTTTAAAAAAAACTTTTTTTCTTTGTTTTTCAAGTAGGTTTCTAAAGTTTATTTATTTTGAAAGAGAGAGAGAGACAGAGAGAGGGAGTGCAAAGGGGATGGGGCAGAGTGACGGAGAGAGAGAGGATCCTAAGCAAGCTCTATGCTGTCAGCACAGAGCTCTAACTAAGAGATCATGACCTGAGCTGCAACCAAGAATTAGACACTTAATTAAGTGAGCCACTCAGGCACCCCTAAAGTAGGTTTCTTATAGCAGTATGCAGTTGAATCTTGCTTTTTAATCCAATACTTGAATGAAGTGTTTAGGGTAAATTGTTGGTGATTAAACTTGAATCTCCCTTATTAGCAACTGTTTTCTATTTGCCCTAAGGATTCCTTGCTCCCACCTCTTCCACATATTTGTTCACTTCTATTTTATATTTTTTCATGTTATTCAGCATTATTTTGTATTTCATCTCTTACAGTAATTGTTCCGCCTGTCCTTCATTCCTTCTTCTCTTCTTCTTCCTTTTTTGCTTCTTTTTTTTTTTTTTTAATGTTTTATTTATTCTTGAGAGACAGAGTGTGAGTCGGGGAGAGGCAGAGAGAGAGGGAGACACAGAATCCGAAGCAGGCTCCAGGCTCTGAGCTGTCAGCACAGAGCCTGACGTGGGGCTTGAACTCACAAACTGTGAGATCATGACCTGAGCTGACATCAGATGCTTAACTGAGCCACCCAGGTGCCCCTCTTTTTTATTTTTTTGCTTCTTTTGAGTATTTGTAATAATTTACTTATCGCCTCTCCCGACCTACTGATTTACTGTCTTTTTTTTTTTTTTAGGGAATTCCTCTTTGATTTAAAATATGCATCTTTAACTTATAATAGTCTACTCTCAGCTACTGTCATCTCTGTCAATAAACAAAAGTAAGAATCATAAACACATACATACTTCCTCACCCATACCCTCTCTGTGCCTGTGCTGTCAATATTTTCCTAGTTTATTACTGCTTTGGTAAATTTATTACAATACATTTTAAGTATTATTCCTTTGAACAATTATCTTTTAAAGGTTTTTTTAATGAGAAAATGATGTTTATATTTATAAACATATTTACTATTTCTGGTGTTCTTTATTTCTTTTTTTTTTAATTTTTTTTAACGATTATTTATTTTTGAGACAGAGAGAGACAGAGCATGAACAGGGGAGGGTTAGAGAGAGAGGGAGACACAGAATCTGAAACAGGCTCCAGGCTCTGAGCAGTCAGCACAGAGCCTAACGCGGGGCTCGAACCCACAGACCGTGAGATCGTGACCTGAGCCTAAGTCGGACGCTTAACCAACTGAGCCACCCAGGCACCCCAAGTGTTCTTTATTTCTTATTTAGATCTGACTTTCTAGATGATATCATTTCCTTCCACCTGTAGAAATCCCATGACCAATTCTTGTAGCACATGTAGAGTGGTGACGAATTCTCTCAAATTACAAAAGATCTTTCAGTTTAATTTTTAAGGCTAATTTTACAATTCTCTTTTAACATTATTGTAGCAATTAGATTGCTTATCTTAGAGGCTTTCTTTTTATTTACCCTGTTTGGTGTCCACTAAAATTTTGAGTCAGTGGGTATATAGAATTGATCAAATATGAGGATATAGAGGATATATACATTTGATATATGAGGATATATACATATATATATGAGGATATAGACATTTCCTCAAATTATTTTCTACTTTCCCTTTCATTCTAGGATTCAAACTAGCAGTATTTTAATTCATTTGATATCGTCTTGCAGGTTACTAAAGTTATGTTTTTTTTTTTTCCTTTAATCTTTTTCTCTCTCTGCTGCAATTTGGATTATTCCCTTTGCTATGTCTTCAAGTTTACTGGCCTTTTGGTCTGCACTAACATTCTGTTAATCCTATTGATTGATTTTTTTTTTATTCTTTGTGAAGATTCATTTTTTTAAAATTTAATTTATTTTCTATAGTCTCCTGATTTCTTCATTTTGGCCACTCTGACTGGCGTGAGGTGGTATCTGAGTGTGGTTTTGATTTGTATTTCCCTGATGAGGAGCGACGTTGAACATCTTTTCATGTGCCTGTTGGCCATCCGGATGTCTTCTTTAGAGAAGTGTCTATTCATGTTTTCTGCCCATTTCTTCACTGGGTTATTTGTTTTTCGGGTGTGGAGTTTGATGAGCTCTTTATAGATTTTGGATACTAGCCCTTTGTCCGATGTGTCATTTGCAAATATCTTTTCCCATTCCGTTGGTTGCCTTTTAGTTTTGTTGGTTGTTTCCTTTGCTGTGCAGAAGCTTTTTATCTTCATAAGGTCCCAGTAATTCACTTTTGCTTTTAATTCCCTTGACTTTGGGGATGTGCCGAGTAAGAGATTGCTACGGCTGAGGTCAGAGAGGTCTTTTCCTGCTTTCTCCTCTAAGGTTTTGATGGTTTCCTGTCTCACATTCAGGTCCTTTATCCATTTTGAGTTTATTTTTGTGAATGGTGTGAGAAAGTGGTCTAGTTTCAACCTTCTGCATGTTGCTGTCCAGTTCTCCCAGCACCATTTGTTAAAGAGACTGTCTTTTTTCCATTGGATGTTCTTTCCTGCTTTGTCAAAAATGAGTTGGCCATACATTTGTGGGTCTAGTGATGCTGGAGAGGATGTGGAGAGACGGGAACCCTCTTGCACTGTTGGTGGGAATGCAAACTGGTGCAGCTGCTCTGGAAAGCAGTGTGGAGGTTCCTCAGAAAATTAAAAATAGACCTACCCTATGACCCAGCAATAGCACTGCTAGGAATTTATCCAAGGGATACAGGAGTACTGATGCATAGGGGCACTTGTACCCCAATGTTTATAGCAGCACTCTCAACAATAGCCAAATTATGGAAAGAGCCTAAATGTCCATCAACCGACGAATGGATAAAGAAATTGTGTTTTATATACACAATGGAGTACTACGTGGCAATGAGAAAGAATGAAATCTGGCCCTTTGCAGCAACGTGGATGGAACTGGAGAGTGTGATGCTAAGTGAAATAAGCCATACAGAGAAAGACAGATACCATATGGTTTCACTCTTATGTGGATCCTGAGAAACGTAACAGAAACCCATAGGGGAGGGGAAGGGAAAAAAAAAAAAAAGAGGTTAGAGTGGGAGAGAGCCAAAGCATAAGAGACTGTTAAAAACTGAGAACAAACTGAGGGTTGATGGGGGGTGGGAGGGAGGGCAGGGTGGGTGATGGGTATTGAGGAGGGCACCTTTTGGGATGAGCACTGGGTGTTGTATGGAAACCAATTTGACAGTAAATTTCATATATTAAAAAATAAAAAATAAATAAATTAAAAAAAATAAATAAAATAAAATAAAATAAAATTTAATTTATTTTTTTTAATTGACATCCAAGTTAGTTAACATATAGTGCAACAATGATTTCAGGAGTTGATTCCTTAATGCCCCTTACCCATTTAGCCCATCCCCCCTCCCACAACCCCTCCAGTAACCCTCTGTTTGTTCTCCATATTTGAGTCTCTTATGTTTTTTCCCCCTCCCTGTTTTTATATTCTTTTTGCTTCCCTTCCTTTATGTTCATCTGTTTTATATCTTAAAGTCCTCATACGAATGAAGTCGTATGATTTTTGTCTTTCTCTGATGGACTAATTTCACTTAGCATAATACCCTCCAGTTCCGTCCACATAGTTGCAAATGTAAAGATTTCATTCTTTTTGGTTGCCAAGTAATACTCCATTGTGTGTATATACTACCTCTTCTTTATCCATTCATCCATCGATGGGCATTTGGGCTCTTTCCATACTTTGGCTATTGTTGATAATGCTGCTATAAACATTGGGGTGCATGTATCCCTTCAAAACACCATACACGTATCCCTTGGATAAATACCTAGTAGTGCAATTGCTGGATCGTAGGGTAGTTCTATTTTTAGCTTTTTGAGGAACCTCCATACTGTTTTCCAAAGTGGCCTCACCAGTTTGCATTCCCACCAGCAGTGCAAAAGAGATCCTCTTTCTCCGTATCCTCGCCAACGTCTGTTGTTGTCTGAGTTGTTAGTGTTAGCCATTCTGACAGGTGTGAGGTGGCATCTCATTGTGGTTTTGATTTCTATTTCCCTGATGATGAGTGATGTTGAGCATTTTTTCATGTGTCAGTTGGCTATCTGAATAGACACTTCTCTGAATTTTTTATTTCATATTTTTCATCTCTAAAAATTCCATGTATTTTTCTATATATATATTCTACTTTTTCCTGATTATGTTCATAGTTTTCTTTAAACTTTGATTATATTTATAATTACTTTCTTAATTTTGTTCTCTATTAATGATTCTATGATTCTATTTTTTTGTTACTACTGATTAATTTTTAGTAGTGTGCGTGTGTGCGTTGGCCATATCTAGCAACTTCTGTTGGAATAATGGGCATTGGAAATATAACTTTATTGACTATCCTATCATTTCTTTCATTTAAAAAGTCTGGCCTTGAGAGGGGCATCAGCAAGATGGCAGAATAGAAGTCCCATCCTTGTCAGCCCACACAAACACTTCAATTTACCACACAAACAATTTACCAAAAATATATGGACCAAAATACCTTTATGAGAAGTCTAGATCCCAGTTAATTGGTTACAGTACTCCAGACAATCACAAAACTGACAATAATTGACTTAAAATGGACTACAAGAGCAATTTCACTGTACCTGCATCAGCCCCTCCCCCAACATGGCAGAGCTGAGTACCAGGAGAAAATGTATCCACTTTCAATTTCTTCTTTGGGGAAAAGAGAGTGGAGCACGCATCCAACGTTCCAGCCGTCTAGTACACTGCCTGAGAGACTGGATCCTAACTCACATCACATGGAGCATTGATGGAACCAGAATGGTTTTGACAGATGGTGGCAGCTAAGATGAAAAAAATGAGGCAAGCAACTTACTGCTGCCTGCGTGATTCTGCAGGGCTAGGAGAAGGTGCAAAACTTTGTAGCTTTTCCCCTAGGAGATAAAAAATATTGGAGCTTGTCTAACATCCTGTCTTTCAGTGCACTGCCCTAGGAACCAGTTTATATCTCTTCTTACCTGGAGTGCTGAGGAATTAGCATAGCTTAGACGCCTAGGGACAGATCAGAATAAAGTAAAGGTGTGGGCAGCTTACTGAACCCAGCATGGTTCTTTAAGATTGGGGGAAGGGGAAAAAAAGATTGTAAGATGATGCAAAACCTTGAGGCTCCTCCCCCAGGCAGAATAGAGAATGGTACAGCATGCCTCCAAAATCCCATCCTTTCAGTATACAGCCCTAGGGCCTGGTTTCTACCTCACCTCACTTGAAATGCTAATGGAAGTAGCAGGGTTTGGTGAGGACAGAAAACATGGTCAGCATTGTGCTGTGCCCAGCACACCTTTGCCACAAAGAGGAAAGGAGACAAGTGGAGAATGCCTTCAATGTGCCATACCACAGCATAGCAGTAAGATGCCACAAAGAGCAAGAGATCATGGGATCTTGAAAAAAAAAAAAAGAGGAAAACAGGATATCCTGATATTTAGAAATTTATACTCATAAATCCAGAGAGTACAATCCATTGAAAAGAAATGAGTAGCTCCTGGAATCTCAAATTGGGCTCACTGTTGAAGCCAGACTATAAAGCTGGGAGAAGTGACTGTATCTTCAAATGACACCAATACTAAGTTACAAGGAACATGAAGAGTCAAAAACAAACAAACAAACAAACAAACAAACAAACAAACAAAAAAAAAAAACCATGACCCAAACAAAGGAACAAAATAAATCTCCAGTAACCAACCGTAATAAATGGAGATCTATGGATTTACTGACAAATAATTTAAAATAATTATCTTAAAGTGCAGTGAGTTACAAGAGAACATGGACAAACAAATGAATTCAAGAAAATAATACTTGAACAAAATGAGGACATCAGCAAAGAGATAGAAAGTATAAAAAGGAACCAGACAGAAGTTCTAGAACTGAATAATACAATAATAGACTGAAAAAAAAAAAAAAAACCATCCACAGAAAGCTTCAGCAGCAGATTTGCTCAGACAGAAGTGTCAGCAAATTCCAAAAGAGGTAATTTGAAAGTATCCAGTCAGAGAAGCAAAAAGAAAAATAACGAAAAAGAGGAGAGAAAGAGGATTTATAGGACAAACATCAAGTCAACCAACATATGTATTATGGAAGTCCTATAAGGAGAGGCTAAAGAGAAGGAAGCAGAATGCTTATATAAAGAAATAATGGCCAAAAAAAGCCTTCCAAAATCTGAGGAAACAAATGGACATCCAGATTCCTGAAACCCAAAAGACTCCAAAGAGGATGATTCATGAGAAGCCTACACTAAAACACATTATAAGTAAACTGTCAAATTTAAACACAAAGACAAATTTGAAAGCTTCGAAAGCAAAAATATTCATTACATATAAGGGATCTTCCATAAGACTATCAGACTATTTCTCAGCAGAAACCTTACTGGTCAGCGGGAAGTGGAATGATATATTCAAAGTGCTGAAAGAAAAAAAACCCTGCCAGCCAAAAATACTCTATCTCATAAAACTGTCCTTCAAGTGTGAAGGAGGGACAAAGACATTCACAGACAAACAAAAGTTGAGGGCATTCATCACCACTAGAACTGACTTACAGGAAATGCTACTGGGAGCCCTTCACATAAAACTGAAAGGGTGATAAACCACAGTAAAGCATAAAAGTATACAATTCCATGGTAAAGGCAAATATATAGACAGATACAGAATACTGTCGTAGTGTTACGATTATGTGTAAATCACTATTAATTCTCATATGAAAGCTAAAAGACAAAGTATTAAAAATAACTACAACTATAAAAATCTATTAACAAATACACAATATATAAATATCATTTAGGAAAATAAGTGTAAAAACATCTGGTCCATAATATCCACATTGTTTTATCTACATATACCAGTGTACCTGAGACTTGGCTCCTTCTTCCATTTCTCAATAAAATTAGCTTACAAGAATTAGAAATAACTACTTCTATTAAGCACAATAATCCCTGGTGAATTTTCCAGAAAAAGGAACTAACCCAATATTAATTATGTGCCTTTTTTTTTATTTTTCCCTGTGTCTCACTGACTTTGCATTGGTGTCTTTAATATCTCAGCACAAGTCAGTTCTTATTTTTGTACCTATAGCGGAATGTTTATCTTTATATCATTATATTCAATTCCCTCAGCACTATTGTGTGTCCGTTTATTTTTCATTTTCAGATTATGCTATAGTTTTTATGTATGTGCGCTTTTCTGGCAAAAGAATTCTTAACTTTAAATTGTGATGATACTCCCATGTTTATTGAATTAAGGAGCCAGGAAGTAAGTGTAACCCTTTGCTATTAACCTCATTCTTTTGTCCCTGCAACGAACACTTTATTTAGGCCTAGTGTTTGCCCAGGACAATATTAAGCACAGTGGTTAGAAATACAAAACACTCCATTTAAAAAAAGAACAAGATTTCTCTAGCATCTTGAGGATAGCAACAAGAATTATTTCTGTGTACAACATCTTGTTTTCATTCAGCCCTAAATATTTCTGATAGTTATTTTTAATGCTGTCATGTCTGAGATTAAAGCATATGACTACATTTCAATAATTATGCCACACAGCCCTTCATGGATGCAAAATATTTCCTTGATGGCCTCAGTGAAAGGCTCAACTCGTTGTGAGAAATAAAATAGCTACAAAATTTGACTGTCTCTTGAGCCTTTGGTAACTAAATCCCCATGTGTCTGTTTTGTGTGGAGTGTTGGCTATTTTCAGCTTATTCTTGTGGCTTTCACTTTAGACCTCCAGTCAAGTTGACCCATCCTTTCAGCTTGGCATGCCTTCACTAGGCAAATAACCCACTCAAAACAATTGTTTTGTAAGTGTATTTGTGCTTCTGTCACCTGTTAAAGGTCAATGTTTACAAAATTGTTTAAGCTTTTTTTTTAAATGTGTGCAACTTCTTAATACATCTGTGTGCCTTATATACAAAGCATGTATGTCAGCAAGAAGACACACATACTCAACTATCATGAAGGCAACAGCATTAGCAAAGGGTTTTGTTTGGTTTTGTTTTAAAGAATATGCTTGGAGTGGAATTGTGGCTTTTGCATCCATCCTCTCTCTCTTCAACTGTTTGACACACACTAAAATGTCTTTAATAAAACTGTAACCCACCAGCGTGTTTGTAAGGACTAATAAAGGTAAGCTTTCTAGCAATGTTTGTGGCATAGTTACTCATATTTTTTCTCCTCAAACCACCATTATGATGGGGATGGTACATGTCTGTTATGATATAATCCAGACTGCTCTAATCTAGTTGTCTACAAGGTACCCAGATTTTGGGGGTCACTATTTCCTCTAGTATTGAGAAAAGAGACTAGATCAAGCATCCATCTCATGTAACATGGAAAATCCAGAGCCCTCCTCAAGATTTCTCTGGATGATAAACATTTTTAATTAGTCAGTTCTCCACTTACATAAATTCTGCCTGTTCTGGTGAAGTTATAATACTGATTATTTTGCTTCTTAATCCAGAATCCCAAGATTTATCTTGATTATATCCCAGGTTCTACCATTCTCTATGTCCAGTAGCTTCTGCGATCCAATTATCTCTTTAATTCATTTCTCACTACAGTGGGCAATGGTCAAATATATTCTGGGCTATTGTGTTAAGGAAAACTATCCAATATTTTGGAATAAAACACAAAAGAGGGCTATACATACTTTCAGTATCCTACTGTAATATTAATAAGCTCATCCAAAAATTATTTAATTTTTCGCTTTGCTATATATTATTAAGGGATAAGACTCAATGACAGTATATGGTGACATGTAAACTTGCAACCAGTAGAGACACAAAGAATTTTGGTAAAAATATATAGATTCATAGATGCAAACAAAGATTAGACTTTTTTGTCCAGTAGGAAGTTAACCAGACTAGTCCTCAAATTTAAAAAAGAAGAAGAAGAAGGAGGAGGAGGAGGAGGAGGAGGAGGAGGAGGAGGAGGAGGAGGAGAACAACTCAGTTCTAAAATGCTGATTGAATCCATTTTAAGATCTTGCTGAACTGCTCATTAACTTGTTAAATAACTTTGACCTTTATTCCTTCTATGAGATTTATCCCTTCCAAATTTCTATGAGTTGTGTTTTTAACTTTTGAAGATTATACTGTGATGATGATAACAATCTTTTTGCTCATTTTAATATGGTTTCCAATACTGCTGCTGGAATGATATATCTAAAAAGCAAATCTCATCATGATATCTATTCCTTGCTCATTTTTTTTTGGTCTTATTATACTTTTATCCTATTTTAGTAACTAGGATTTCTAGTACAATGTTGAAAGGAAATAGTGAGAAAGGACATCCTTGCCTTGTTGCTGATCTTAGCGGGAAATCTTCCATTATCTCATCATTAGTTATGATACCACTCTAGGTCATTTTGTAAATGTTCTTTATCAAGCTGAAGAAATTCCCTTCTATTCTTTGTTTACTGAGAGTTTTTTCATGAATGAGTGTTAGATTTTATCAAATGTTTTTTCTGCATCTGTTGAGTTGATCATGTGATTTTTCTTTTTAGCCTGTGGATGTCATGGATTACATTAATTGATTTTTGAATGTTGAACCAGGCTTGCTTACCTGGGATAAATTCCACTTGGTCAGGGTATAGAATTCTTTTTATACACTGTTGGATTATAATGTTTTCTAATACTCATCTAATGTTTTGTTGAGGATTTTTGCATCTATGTTCATGAGGAATATTGATCTTTAGTTCTCTTGTAATGCCTCTGTGTTGGGTTGATATTTGTGTAATGTTAGGCCTCAAAGAATGAGTTGGGAAGTACTTCTATATTCTGGCAGAGACTGTAGAGAATTGGTATAATGTCTTCCTTAAATGTTTGGGAGAATTCACTAGTGAACCCATGTGATCATAATGCTTTCTGTTTTGGGAAGTCATTAATTATTGATTCAATTTCTTTAATAGATATAGGCCTACTCAAATTGTCTATTTCTTGTGTGAATTTGGAAGATTCTGACTTTTAAGAAATTGGTCCGGTTCATCTTGGTCATCAAGTCTTTGGGAACGGAGTTGTTTATAATATTTTTTATTATCCTTGTAATGTCCATGTGATCCGTTGCAATGTTTCCTCTTTAATTTCTGATACTAGTGATTGTTGCCAAAAGATTCAGTAACATGTATTAGGTCCTATAAACAAATTTATTTCTGAAACGTGGTAAGATTCTAATTATTGAAGACATAGTATACATTCTTTTAACTTCTGGAGAACACTGAAATTCCTAATGGAATTTCATTATACAAGCAAGCCTCTAGATTGTTAGACATTCATGTGTACAAAAGGGTCCTACTATCTGTACCTTCTGGCCAATTGAGGTTAGGTTTCCCTGACTTTATAAGGACTCCCACAGCAGACCAAGAAAGTTTATGGAAAGCACAAAGTACATATGTAGAGCAAAGCCAGGATCAGGGCCTTTATCTGAATTAAACAGCAGGTGAAAATCCCAAGTTATTACTTCATCACCCCTATATTATATAAACCCAAAACAGGACAAATGAAACTGTATTATAAAAATCAGAGTTATGAAAATTAAGAGACATAAATAAGAAAATATGGCACCTAGGATGTAATCATATAAACCTTAGCAGATATGCCAAGAATAAAACCATTCGGCTAATATGACTTTGTGCCAATGCTCCTTTACACACTCTTCCTTTCTCTCTCCATCTCTCAGACAAATAGACATGCATACCACACACACACGCACACACACACACACTTCTGTCAAATATCAGATGTTATATACATCACAATATTGTACAAGTTGAAAAAGGTATCAAACTAGCACATTGTGAAAGTGATCTTCAGTTATTTGGATTTTTTTAATGCAGTGAGATCTAAGACTATCATTTTCCTTAATTGTTAAAGTCAGGATGCATTTAAAAGAAGGGAAGTGTTTTTAAGTTCAATAATCTATAAGCTATTTTTCAAAACTACACACACCTGAATATATATACATACAAATTATATAGCATTTGTGATCATGTTTTAATAGATAACAGATACCAGACAATTTAGTTAAAACTTCATTCAAATAGAAATACATGTTTTTCCCTGAACTCTTATATTGTGTTATGTTCCAGGAAATTAACAATAACCTTATTTTTAACAGAGGCAATAAGGAAAATTATAGAAAATCAGATACACTATAGATCTTTAAGGAGAACTACTTGGAGATAAAACATTTGACTAATGTGCCTGCAACAGTTCCAGTAACTTAATTGACTACTGTGAGATGAAATTTAATGCAAGAATTTGTTCAGCATTCTCTCCATCAGATTAGGTGCATTCATCTTCTTGGGGAAATATGTAAATGAGATTTACATACCTTCAATCTTAAATGTAATAGTATGAAAGTAGCAGTCATAGTATAATCTATATTGTATTTTTATGAATATTTTACTAAGATAGAATGGCTATAATTCCTAATGTGGATAAGATATTATTTCTTCCATTAACTCTGATTTCACATACATTAGCCCTTGAGATAAAAATGAAATAGATTCTACAACGGAAAATTTAAATCAAGTAAGAAGTGGAGTTGGTACCATTTCTTCTTTTCTTTGCTATCTTGTGCTAATTATGTTCCCTTAATTTTTTTCAAATGGTTGACAGTGGAAAAACAATTGGATAATACCCAATTTTAGTATTAAAAGTCCTTTTAGAAAACAAGAAATTATACTACTACATTTATATGGTCATATAATTTATACAATAACAAATAAAGTTAACTATTTATAAATAACTGTCTTGTATCCTATTTTGTTGCTATAATATAAATTTACATGCGCTTTTTTTTTCGGGGAACTCAGTAAGTAAGAAAGACCCATTCATAGTGGACATTTTCTGTCCATTTTCCACTATTAAAAAAAAGCAGAAAAAATCTCAAATTATTAAAAAGAGGTGACCACCACTGTGGAAAATCCCTATCCCTCCAGTAAAAATCACGCAGTGAGGGTTCCCTTTACAAGAAATATAATACAGAAGGCCTTTTGGGGTTCATGCCCAAAGTAATAGATAACAATTTTATGAGTGATAGGAATAAATGTGTAGGGACAAAAATTCAAAACTCATTTGTGAAGTGCATGGATATTAAGGCATAATGAGTTGTTAGGCCGTAAAAAAATCGGGTACATTATATTGTGCAATATGACATCCTAAGTTACTGAAATTGTACAGGACTTGGGCAATGAGATACAAAAGTAATACGCCAAGGTGTCGCAAGAACTAGATAGTTTGGTGGCAGTTGGATCAGAATTGAATGATACTAGATATTCACCATAGAGAATCTTTTCCAAAAACTAGAGGATTCACAAACCACAAAATTCACCAGGGGCCAGGTAACGACCTTGCTCCCTAAGACATGACTGCTATGTATAAACCGTACATGTATGGACATGTGTAAGACCATCCTCTGGGCACTGTGCAAGGTGTTGTGGCAAGAGGGAATTGGCCTAGCGCTTGATGAGCAAACTGCCTGGAAAATATTAGTGCTGTGATAGGATATATCCACTGATCACAGAGAATCAGTTTCTCCTATGTAAATGCAGGGCCAAAATTTGAAGTAATGACACTGGCTGTATATGATGATTAAGTTAAGGCTTGAGTTCAATTTCTCCACACTTTCTATAACATTCTGAAACCTCAAACAATCCTACAGAGTGGAAAACAGATCCTTGACAATAAAAGCCAAACTACGATGATCGGTCTTTAGTCCTCTTAATCTATACTTTCATCATCAATAAACACATTTTCTCACTCATTGTCTGAATATGCAGCTGAATTTGTAGTCAAGACAAAGCCTGTATTCACCTTGTCTTTCCAGAACTTTAGACTCCCTATATATAACTCCCTATATATATATATATAGCTATAATATAGCTCCTTAACATATTTCTCTACCTGAAACCTCCTTAGATATCTAGAACTCAACATGTCTAGAACTCCCTGGGCCTCTGATCCCAATTGCCACATATTAGGTTATACAAAGGGACCAAAGAGAAATCATAGGTTCATTATGGTCAATCCTCTTTTGTCTCTAGTCCCCAAACTGTGTTGTTTCTACCCAACACTTCTCAAATATCTCTCCCCATCCTATCACACTCCCGTGACTCATAGATTCCTTATCTTTCATCTAGAATACTTTGCTAGCTTTTCCCTTCCTCTTCATTCATCCTACATGTTTTCAGTCTCTATAATTTTTCTAATTAACAAATAAATATATCACCCCCAAGGACCTAAAAAGCCTTATGCTATCCAAAGGTTCATGAGCTCCATCAACTCCAACATGAATGTTCGTGCTCTTTACCATATCATTAAAGGCCTGTTTTAAGTGTATCCAAATTATCATTCTCATATCCAAGGTCTCCCCGCCATGAGCCAAACACATTCCCTTTCTGCATCCAGATCTCTGAGCATTCCTTTCTTTCACTGTGGTCTGGTTTCCTTCGTGTTTCTACTATGCATTCTTCAAGTTTCGGCTCAAATATCACTTGTTTATTGACAACTTTATTCTTAATTTGTGCTAAGTGTTTCTTCATTCTCTGTAGTCCCATGGTATACCAACAGCACAACCACTGCCTCACTAAACATGCTGAATTTAATTATTTTAATTACCTAACTTAGTCCTTAACACATTACATATGCCAAAATGGTTTGGAATGAGTAAACAAATAAATAGAAGAGTGAATGAATGAACAGTGCTCCAATATTGAGGATGGAATCAGGAGACCTAGATTTTAGTCACAGATTTGCTACTAACTAAATGTGTAATCTTGGAAAAGTCATTTAAATGCTGTAGGACTCAATTTTATTATCTCTGAAATGCAAGGCTTTGTTAGGTTACCTCATTTCTTAAGTCATTTGTGTCTCAATCAAAATACTGCTTTGTGGGGCGCCTGGGTGGCTCAGTCGGTTAAGCGTCCGACTTCGGCTCAGGTCACGATCTCGCGGTCCGTGGGTTCGAGCCCCGCATCGGGCTCTGTGCTGACAGCTCAGAGCCCGGAGCCTGCTTCGGATTCTCTGTCTCCCTCTCTCTCTGACCCTCCCCTGTTCATGCTCTGTCTCTCTCTGTCTCAAAAATAAATAAACGTTAAAAAAAAATTAAAACAAAAACAAAATACTGCTTTGTTCTATATCTTAAATCAGGAGACAAATGATTAGTCATAATCTCATGTCTGTATTTTTCTCCAAGCAAAGGGGTGATTCACTTACACTATATGAGTTTGAAACCTGTTGGACCAGAGAGAAATGTCATATGGTAGCAGGGAATGTTTAATTTTCACTTATTTACTGGGATGTCACCACGATTTTCTTCTCATGATCAAAGTTTGGTTTACAATATATTTCACATATTATTTACATTTATAGTCTTTCAGAAAAAGCTCCATGTTTTTCTTTTTTACATTTCTTTATAAATGCTATTCTCCTTAGGCTGAGATTTTAATCTTTGGTAATGGTGTTATCTGTACATTAAGAAGCCACATTAATTTAATTTCAACTCAGAGATGTGAACAATGAAAACAACTAATGTAGAAAATACCTAATGTGGAAAGAAAGTCACAGAAGAAACACAAGTAGATTTTTCTTAGCTGGATGCTCAGTTTTGAGACTGAGAACCCCTGTTTGCATACCTGTGGCTGCAGATTCTGCGGAAGCATCTTCCTGGCACTTGTAAAGATGTGTAAGACGTATTGTCAGATGTGATATGCTGATATGTACATAACTAACATATTTGAAAGATGTATGTGGCACTTCTATTTCTAGGAAATTTTGTGGACCTTAAATTCTGAAAACCTACTGCGATACGGCATTTAACAGTGATTATTAAATAATAAATTGAAAATTAAATTAAGAGCATGCACATACATAGACCCATTCTTACAATGAGATGAGCCTTTACAGCATGTAAGTGGAACCCACTGAGGTCAGAAAGGGAACAGAAAGAAAATCCATCAGCGAAGCTGCTAAATCCACTGAGGAAATGTAGAGAACCATGTGGAGTAAATCAATGTTTCCCAACTTTGCTACTTCATGACACATGCAAAAATTAATTTTATTTATTTGCCGTGATAAATGGTTGGCTATTTACTGGTAGAAGCAACCATCCTAAATGCTCTGGCTTGCCTAATGCAGTAGGCTGAACGCTTGTGAGCACCCAAACTGTATATGCTGAAGCCCTAATCCCCATGTGATGGCATTTGGAGGTAGGGCCTTTGGGAAGTAATTAGGTCATGGGAGTAGAGCCTTATCAAGAGTATTAAGGTCCAACAAAAGAAGAAGTCCGAGTGCTAATTAGTTCTCTTTCAGCCATGTGAAAACACAGAAAGATGATAACCTTCTATGAACCAAGAGTAGGGCCCCCACAAAAACCTGACTACGCTGGTACCCTGATCTGGTACTTCCGATCTCCACGAGAAATACATGTTGGTTGTTTGAGCTACCCATTTCATGGTATCTTGTGAGAGAAGCCAGAGCTGATTGAGACACCCAGTCCAATTCTGTCTGAATTGAGGGTTAAGGGGATCAACGGCTCGGCACACGCTAAGCCGATTAAAACACACCCACGTACCATGAAGGGCCAGCTGGGAAGCTTTAGCCAAGGGCTTTGTAGTGAAGAAGACTAGAGTCAACCCTGGCCCTTTGAAGTTGCCGGGAGCTAAGAAACAGACAAAAGCTCATAAAGCTGGAGCCAAGAAGAACACTATTCAAGAGAACAAAATGCACTGTTTTTGAAAAACCAGCATAAAAACCATTGTGTGTTTAGACCTCAGATATAAATGGAAGTAAAATTCCTTGACAATTAAATATGTGTGTGTGTGTGTGTGTGTGTGTGTGTGTGTGCGCGCGCTTGACTGTCTACACTATCTGGCCAGTCCTTTAGACCAAGCTGAAAACTACATTTGAAACCACACAGGCACAAAATGAGAGCAAAATTATATCCGCTTGGGGTAACACAGACTTAACCTCAGCCTCAGAGAAATCACACAAGTGACCTTCTACCAAATATTAGTTCACAATCAAAATTCAAAACATATCCTAAGCTAGTGTGAGCAGAAACAATCACCAAGCATCTGAAACAGACTCACAAAGACTTCAAAATGGATGTTACTAAAAACAGAACATAAGACAAATACATTTAATAAGATTTAAATAAAAGAGGAGATTGGAAACATGACACTATCCAAACTGTCCGGGGAAAAAAAATTCGTAAAATTTATAGACCCTGAACTTAAACTCCAAGAGAAAGACTAAGGAGAAGATTATGTACGGGTGAAATAGCAATTAAATAGGAATGCAAATCTGAAGTCCTCATCTCAAATGAAACAAAGACAAGAAAATGGAAACATGAAACAGTTTGAGAAAGAAAGTGATAGAGTGGCAACAGTTAATCAAAATTCCAGGTGAAAGAAGAGTTAAATAAAAATAAATACCATCAGTGTTAAACACACCCACACAAACAGAAGACGTTAAAAGGACCTGCAGTAATTACAGATTACTTAATAAATAATAATATAATGAATTCTCAACAGCAACAGCAGAATCCTGAAATGAGTGGAATGACATCTTCGAACCCCGAGAGAAAATAGTGGTCAACCCAGAATTGCATGCCACTGAAACTGCCATCAAAAATGAGTGAAGGGAGGGAAGGAAAAATAAGATAAAAACAGAGAGGGAAGCAAAGCATAAGAAGCTCTTAAACACGGACAACAAACTGAGGGTTGCTGGAGGGGCGGTGGGTGAGGGGATGGGTTAAATGGGTGATGGGCATTAAGGAAAGCACTTATTGGGATGAGCACTGGGGGGTTATACATAAGTGATGAATCATTGGGCTCTACTCCTAAAGCCATGACTACACTGTATATTAACAAACTTGAATTTAAATTAAAAAAAATCATAACAAAAAAATTTTAATGAGTGCTTATTAAAGACATTTTAAGGTAAAATGTAAGTTTATCATCTAAAGACCCCTGCTATGGAATACTAAAAGCTGTTTTCTAGGAACAAGTCAAATGATCCTAGAAGAAAAATCTGAGATGTGAGAAGAAACATAAAGAAAATGCTACAGGGAGGATAACTATTACAAAACAATAAAAGCAATAAGGTCAAATTTTGATGTAAAAATATCAAAATAGAAAGCACTTGAAAACAACTTCATGTAAGTGATTAGAAGGGAAATGGGGGTTAAATGATTTTAAATTGTATGTAATATTCAGAATATATCAAATTAAACATAATACATGCACAGTAAAATTCTAAAGTCTAAATTCAGTGTATATTTTCCAAAGAGGTAGGGATAAAAACTGTGTAAAATAAAATTTAAAAATCCTTTTGTTAGGGGTGTCTGGGTGGCTCATTCAGTTAAGTGTCTGACTCTTGATTTCAGCTCAGGTTATGATCTCACGGTTCATGAGACAGAACCCCACGTCAGACTCTGAGCTGACAGCATGGAGCCTGCTTGGGATTCTTTCTCTTCCTCTCTCTACCCCTCCCCCCCTTGCTCGTGCTCTCTCTCTCTCTCTCTCTCTCTCTCTCTCTCTCTGTCTCTCACCCAAAATAAGTAAACTTAAAAATCATTTTTTTTTAAATAAAAGGCTAAGCAAAAGGCAAAACAAATCCTTTTACTCTTACAGATCTGGGAGATCTTATGATTCCATCCCATTAGGATAAAGAGAATATGTAGAATTCAAGCTGGGAAATACTTCCCAACGCAAAGAGGGACATTTCACAATGGTAAAGGCTGATTTAATCAAGAAAACATAACAGTCCTAAGTGTACGTGCACCTAATTAAATAAAGCAAAAATGGAACAGAGCCGAAAGGAGAAAGGATAGGCAAATCACAATATTAGTTGGGAATGATACCACTTCTCTTCTCTTCTAGTATTGATAGAACAAGTTTAAGGATATAAAAGACTTGAACTCATTATCAAGCAAGTTGACCTAGTTAACATTCATAGAACAGTGCACCAAACAAGAGCAGAATACACATTATTTTCAAGGGCATTTGGAAGGGTCACCAAGTAGGACCATATGCAGGGCCATGAAAAAATTTAAAGAAAGGAGATCATACAGAGTATATTCTCTCAGCACAACAGAATTAAATTAGAAGTCAGGAACAAATATATATCTGGAGAATCCACCAAATGTCTGAAATTAAAAAAAATGCTTATAAATAAGCCATGGGTCTAAAAGGAAACACAAGGGTCATTTCGAATATATTGGAATTGGATGAAAATGAAAACAGCTCTTCAAAATTGATGGGCTGCAGCTAAAGCAGAGTAGGTATATATATACCTTTAAGTGCTTACATTAGAAAATTTTGGAAGGTCTAAAAGCAATTGTCTAAGTTTCTACTATAAGAAGCTACGAAAAGCAATTTAACTTATAGAAAGTAAAGGAAGAGAGATAATAAAGAGAAGCCAGCGAAAGAAAAAAGAAGTGAAAAAGATTGGTGAAACAAAAAGCTCTTTCTTTGAAAGTATCAGTAAAATTGATAGTCGCCATTTACATTTATTGAAAAAAGTAAAAATGAGATGCAAATTACTAACATGAGAAATGAAAGAGGGGCTACCCCTGTGTGCTGTGCAGACATTAAGAAGATAATTGGTTGGGGGCGCCTGGGTGGCTCAGTCGTTTGAGCACCTGACTTCAGTTCAGGTCATGATCTCGCGGTTTATGAGTTTTAGCCCCCATCGGGATCCCCATTGTCAGTACAGAGCCTGCTTCGGATGGTCTCTCTCTGCCCCTCCCTGACTCACCCTTTCTCTCCTTCTCTCAAAAATAAACAAACATTTTTAAAAAGGTGTTTTTTTTAAAGAATATAATAGGATTTAGGGGAGTATGGAAGACTCAGTCAGTTAAGCATCCCAATCTTGATTTCAGCTCAGATCATGATCTCACGGTTGTGAGATCCAGCCCCACATCAGGCTCCATGCACAACAGGCTCCACGCTTAGCATGGAGTCTGCTTGAGATTCTCCCTCTTTCTTTCTCTCCCTCTCTGCCCCCGCCCCCCTGCTTGCATAGGCAGGCCCACTTGTGCTCTCTCTCAAAACAAAAAAACAAAACAACAACAACAACAAAAAAAGATAATAGGGTTTATCTGAATACTTAAATCCTATTCACAAAAAAGATCCTAAGACAAAATTAGGTGATGAATCCTATCATACTTAGAGGGAAAAAAGACTATCAATCCAATATTTCCATCAAAAAGAAAAAGAGGAAGTGTATTTTATGAAATCAGTATTACTATAATGCCAAAAAATTAATAGATCAATATTGCTCATGAACACGGCACAATATTCTTTGATAAATTAGTGAATAAAACCCAGTGATATATATATAATAATGAACATGTTGATGCCAGGATGCACGGAATTTCTCTGAATGTTAACATAAATGGCCATACACACAAAATAATGGGGGAATAAAAAGCACAAAATCTTAATAGATTCAGGAAAATATCTTACACGTATCAGGGCAAGAGCTAGATGACACAGCTGGTGACAGGCTCTATTCTCTTCCAACTCACCACAATGCCATGGGCTCTCATTTCTTTTGTCCCTTTGCCTCTGCAAATCAGGACGCTTCCATGGCAGCTACAGAAATACATATTTGAACTGGAAAGCATCTGCTGGTAAGGTGGTACAAAGGGAGTCTAGAAAACACATTTCCCTCCAGCAAACCAGCTTCTACCAGTGGACTGTATCTTACCATCATCAGCATCATCATAAAGTGCATCTAGGAAATCAGAGTGGAGAAATCTCTTCTGTTCAATGAGGCTTTGGGAAATTCAAAACTATTAAATGTCTTTCAATGAATGTAATACATATTATTAAAGCTTCCATGTAATTTTAGTTCCAGATACAGAGGTGACTTCCATACAATATAAATTCTAGTGCTTGGTCTCCAGGAATCTTAATTTTGGTGTGAAAACATCATACACATTCAATAATTAAATGATTAATGTTTTCTAATGAGCTATGTAATGGGTGGTAGGGAAAGATAGTGTCAATTAATCAAATTAAGTTTTTAAATCTGTATATCACGTTTATTTTACCATGAAATCCCCGATGATTCATAGGTTAACAAAACAGGGAAAAATGTAAATTAAATTGCATTGGGATTTTATTACTGGCAATTACCAATAATGTCATAAAACTGAGCAAATCCATGCTCAAAGAATATTTAAAAATGTACTAAAAATAAACTATATATTAATTTTATAAACTTTGGGTTTATTAATTTGTCTGTAGACTGTTGACAGCACTAAAAAAAAAAAACCCTCAGAAATCACAATCTACTATTTCTTCAAATCACATTTAAACTATACCCGCTACTTTCTTTGAACATAACTGCTCACAGTAACAAACCTGGCCCTAATTCAACAAGAGTCAAGTGATGAATGGTAATTATTAATATCAATAACAAAACAATAATTATGACTAACACTTATAAAGAATTTACCAATTAGGGGTGCCTCCATGGCTCAGTCAGTTAAGCGTCCAACTTTAGCTCAGGTCATGATCTCACAGCTCATGAGTTCGAGCCCCATGTTGGGCTCTGTGCTGACAGCTCGCAGCTTGGAGCCTGTTTCAGATTCTGTTTCTCCCTCTCTCTCTCTCTGCCCTTCCTCCACTCATACTCTCTCTTTCTCTCTCTCTCTCTCTCTCTCTCAAGTATAAATGCATATAAAAAGTTTTTTTTAAAGAATTTACAAATTGCTAGTCATTCTTATAAATGCTTTACATATCTTATTCAAGCTTTACAGCACCATGGGGTTGATTTGCTTAGTCGCCCCATTTTACAGGTGAAAAATATTATGAACAGGGGTAGAGTGCCTTGTTCAGGGCCACACAGCTAGTAAGGAGCACAGCTGTGAGAGGTGAATCCAAGTAATGTGGTTCAAAAATCCATATTCTTTTTTTTAAAAATATTTATTTATTTATTTTGAGAGACAAAGATTGGGGAAAGGGCAGAGAGAGAGGGAGAGAGAGAGCATCCCAAGTGTAGGCTTACAGAACCCCCCACACGGCTCAGTCTCACAAACTGTGAGATCACGACCTGAGCCAAAATCAAGAATCAGATGCTTTCACCGACTGAGCCACCCATGTGCCCACCCATATGCCTCCGAAAATCCATATTCTTTTTTTTTCAGTTTGTATATTTATTTTGAGACAGAGACAGAGAGAGAGAGAGAGAGAGAGAGAGAGAGAAGATCATGCAAATTGGGGAGGGACAGTGAGAGAAGGAGAGAGAGAATCCCAAGTAGGCTCCGCACCAGCAGTGTGGAGACCAATCTGGGGCGTGAATTCACAAACTGTGAGATCACGACCTGAGCCAAAACCAAGAGTCAGACATTAAACCAAGTGAGCCACCCAGGAGCCCCTGAAAATCCATATTCTTAAACACAATGCATACTGCTGCTTGCCTGTCATTAAATGTGTCTTCATAAAAATTTTTTAGTTCAGGAACATATACTTGTTAATGTTTACTTAATGGATAAAAACCACCAATATATCTTTTAATTTTTCCTTATTTTTTTTAAATAAAATATCAAACCACCTTTTTTGTTTTTTTGAAATGGCCCTAAGCTTTCTCTCCATTTTACGAACATTAATTAACAAGTTATATGGAGATAGCCAAAAAAATTAAACTGCTTGAAAAATGTTTTGAACTCCAACATTTTGCCTAGTTTTGTTTATGCCTCAACATATTTGGCAACAATATGTTAAACTGTATTTTTAAATTTTTTTAATGTTAACTTATTTTTGAGAAACAGAGAGAGAGCGAGAGTGAGCATGAGCAGGAGAGGTGCAGAGACAGAGGGAGACAACAGAATATGAAGCAGGTCCAAGGCTCTGAGCTGTCAGCACAGAGCCCAACACAGGATTTGAACCCACGGACCACGAGATCATGACCTGAACCAAAGTCAGCCACTTAACCAAGTGACCCACCCAGGTGCCCCAATATGTTATACTTTTTAACTTACCATTTTGTACTAACAGAGAATCATGTTGCAAGAATTGTAGAATATGTTTTATGTATCTTACTATGCCAATCTTCTCCTTAGATTTAATAACATTTGAAAAGAGAGTCCCTCTTCTATTTCTATGTAGTTTTCTTCTTGATAGATCAAGTTAGTACATTCTCTTCATAAGAATGACATGAATTCCTCCCTTTTAAAATACTGTCCCTTGAATGGGATAATACATCAACTCCTTGGCTTTAGAACCTTTTTATTCTCAATTGTTCGAACAGTGCCCCACATCAAAGAATATCCAGCAAGCTGCTGTAGGAAAAGTAAGGTTATGGTGTCTGGAGACCTCTCTTTTGACGTTCTTTTGCCACCACATGTAATTGCTTCTTGAGGGGCTCCTCAGATAAGCAGAAACTCAGTGCAATACAACCTGAAAATCCTTGTATTAACTGCAGAATCATTGGCCCAGATTAATTTGGGGTAGGAATCTGATGAAATAAAATATTTCACACTTACAAGTTGAAGGGCATGAGGATAGGGAAAAGAAAGAGACCTTCTTTAAGCACTTTGAAGAATTTTCCAGGGAAACCATGAAAGCCTGAAGATTTCACTTTACAGAGCTTTGTAATTATTAACTCAAGTCCTTTAATGGTTATAGTGCTGACTATTCAGGTTTTCTATTTCATACTGGTTGACTTTTGGTAGTTTATGGTATTCAAGGAATTGACTTCTGTCCCTTCTTATAATAAGGAAATGAAATTTCTGACATCTATACCAATGATTCTCAGCCACATCATGTATCAAAATAACCAATGTATCCTTTAAAAAAACACAGTTAGCCAGGCTGGGCTTCAGGCCTTCCAACTTAATAAGGGGATATGAGGAAAGGGTCAGTGTGTCTGTATTTTTATAAGGTTTTGCAGGTTATTTTGTCATGTCAACATAGTTCCAACTATTATCATAAAGTCCAAAATACTTTTCTATGATAACAGCCTTCTCTTCTCCCAACAGCCCCTTCTCTCACCATCACAGTAAAATTCTTTCTCTGTAATAAACATTATACTAGATCAAACTGCACCCTCCTATATCTATCTATGCCAGCTGCCTTATTTCTTATTCTTCTCAAGTTACTATTGATGAACTTCCCCTTGGCATATACTGAGAAACATTACTCAAACACCTGAAACATTAAAGTCACCTATTATACCTACTTCTGGGAATTCTGAATGTATGCCAGGGGAAGACACTATCAGGCCCAGAACTAAGGGAAACGATGTTGCTATTGAACTGATTATCGATTACAGCTATGGATGCTATATCTTACCATAATTTTATTTTCCCTTCGGTCAAAAAGAGGCTTATGATAACAAAGTGTGGAATACTATAGGGCATGAATTTCTTGTGGTGACTCTTACTTTACAATATACGATTTTATAGCACAGCCCTGTTTGCCCCACGTATTGTACTCTGCTTCTGTTGTATAATTTTTGGCTGGATACAGGGCTACCCAAAAAAAAAAGTCCATTTCCCAGAAACCTTTAGTGTGATCATGTGACTAGGTTCTCACCAATGTCAGGTAACCCCAAATGTGCTGTTGCAACTTCCAAAAATGTTCCTTAAAGTATATTCTTTATCTCTTCATCCGTCATTTTCACCACTTCTCCAACCACCTCACGACCACCATCTTGGATCATGAAGACTGAGGACTATGAACAATTGCCTTAAATGGAGAGCAGTGACTTGGAAGAAACTTGGGTCCCTACTCCCTTGGTTGAAAACTCCCTCTCACTCCCTCTCCTTCTCTCTATAAAAGTATGTATATATGTGTGTGCATATATACTTAAATACACATATTATGTACGTGCTTCTTCAAATCACTGACGAAATAATATATGATACAAAATAAAAGCTTATAACTGTCTCAAAAAATCGCACAGAACTTCAGAAATGCTAACTACGTTGGTGACAGCTTATAGAAAACAGCTGACACCATCTGTGCTACTGGGCTTCGTACCAATTGTGAAATCTCTAATGTGAACATTTATCATGAAAAATATCACATTAGAATTTTTAATTTATCTGAAATAAACTATAGCATTAATATAAATTGAAATCTCAGTTATATGCCCCAGCAAGATTATACAATATAATTTCTAGTGTATTAAAATGTTCTCTATATTACAAGAAAATGGATTTCTACATCAGTACTTTATTGTACTATGCATGCAGTCTATCGAAAGCGTGTAAAAAATAGTAGTGTGTGCTTATATATGCAGTCTGAGTCATTGAAAACACTTAAAAAGTAGCTAACGCATGCACATGTTTAAATGAGCTTTCTTTGAAAAGGCAATAAAGATGTCAAAATTAAAGTCCCTTCACAAATAGCTTCTCAATTTACCAGTATAAACAATAATTTATGCTAAGTGAGCAGTAAAGAACTGCATTTCATTCAGTTCAATCGCTTTTGCACCGTCCAACATGAAGAAGAAACATGCTGGTCACAAATTGTTTCGAACTAATAAATGTGTTTTCTTGAATATTCAGTGCAAATCTGACAGACGATTCCAAGTTTTCTATTTCCATGCTGAACTATATTCTTACTCTGATGCCTGGGTCACAGCCACAAAACAGTGCAAAAAAACTTCCAAAGCCCCCTGGCTTACTGACCTTTGAAATTTTTAGGAAAACACTGTGAATGATGTTCAGCCCACGGATCCAAGGGCAATTCAAAGTGAGGAACAGTACATACAAAAGCGTGAGAGGGGCTCCAGTTCAGATGGCCGTGGAGGAGATTCCTGAACTCACCTCCTCCCACAAACACAGTGAAAAGGCAGCTACATATGGTACAGCTTCCTCTGAAGAAAACGTAAAAATTGGCATTGCAACTCCTTTGTATCAGTGAACAAGAGAAGGCCCGCATTAAAGCAGATGGTAACACTGAGGACCGGAGAGGTGAAACCTGTGCTGGAAGCCACACCCTGAACGCAAAGCTCCATGAGAGCAGAGTCTGTTTTACATTCCACTGTGTCCCCAGGGCCTACAGTCGAAACTGCCTCATGAAGTAGGAGCTCAATAAACCACTGTTGGGGAGGTGGTTCAAAATGGGGTCATAGGAAGATCCTGAAATGACCTCCTCCCATAGACACGTGTACAGCTACTTACAGAAACCATTCCCTCTGAGAACGAGCTGACCAGCTCCTCCACAAAAGTGGACAAAAGGGCCACAATCAGACAGAGAAGAGGCACAGACATCACCTCACCAAATCCCCACCCTCGGCACAGATTGCCACAAGTGTGAGGGATCTTCGAATATGGAACTTCTCCCTTTGCAACAAGGGGTTTGTGTTCCACGTCAGGCACCCACAGCCTCGAAACCTGCGTGACAAACACAAGCCTCCAAAATGTCCGGCATTTGAAAAGCAACTGGACTTAACATCCGGGAGATCTACAGGTCTGTGAAGAATGGAGATTCTGCTCCTAAACGGTTACACGCAGATTCACCAGCCTCAAGACCCAGTGCAAAAGCAGTAGTTTGAAAAGAATCTGAATCATACGCGAAGGAAACTCATTCACGAATCTTAAAGAGACTGCAAGAGGGGCAAAGAACTCCTGGAACACTACCCAGGGAAAGAGATGCTTGCAGGCACCATTTTTATGTTCTCCCTTGATCTGGTCAGTGCTGCCACTGCCAAGCACAATTTTTGCACATTCTCTCCAGCTAGTGCCTGCCGCCTTTCCCCACCCCCTCCGCCCTGTGCCCAGGTGCCGTGGCCCTGCCAGAGGCAATCCGTGAGCACCACATCCCCATGTCCTACTTCCACAGCCCCAAGCACCCCACTCCCCCACACTGCCCCACCAGAGGCAGTAGGTGAGTGCTTCACCCCCACCACTCACACAGACCTGCCAGAGGCAGCAGGCAAACACTCTGTCTACCCACTGCCCTTGCGGCACCCCAAAGCCACCCCATGCAGGGCCCACCCAAGGGCTAACCCCTTGAGCACCAGCTTGTAGTGGACAGGTGTGATTGCATTTCTGTACCCAAGGGGTCTGAGTCAATCAGCGAGACAGTATGAGGGACAACCAAGGAAAAGATCAAATAGTAAGTTACAGCTCTCACAACAAGGCCACCTATTCGGGAATGGGAAAGAGAGATATCATACAGAGAAATGAACACAGAGTCAACCAAAATGAGGAACTGGGAACACGTTACAAATAAAAGAATATGATGAATCCCCAGGAAAAAAAAAACTGTATTGAAATGGAGAGAAGTAATTTACTTGATAATGATACAGAATTCAAAGTAATTGTTATAAAGAATGTTCACTGAGAAGGATGGTTGAATGCAGAGAAAACTTCAGCAAAGAGACAGCAAACATGAAGAAGTACCAGACAGAAATGACAGAGTTTAAAGTATATATAATAGCTGAACTGAAAAATACATGGGCGGAATTCAACAGCAGACTAGATGAAGCACAAGACGGATCAGTGATTTGGAATTCAGGGCTGTGGAACTCACCCAAATGAGGTACAAAACAATAAAAATAAAACTTTTAAAAGGTGAAGACAGCTTACGGGATTTATAGAACAACATCAAATGAAATAACACTCATACTACAGGGCTCCCAGAAGGATACATGAAAAGAAAGCAGGGTGGGGGGGTCCACTTTCTTCCCAAGTGCACATAGAACATTCGCCAGAACATATCACATGCTTATCACAAAACAAGTTCTAATAAATTAGAGATTTTTAAAACTTTTTTTTAATGTTTATTTATTTTTGAGAGACAGAGAACAAGCAGGGGAGGGGCAGAGAGATGGAGAGACACAGAATCTGAAACAGAAACATATTTGCAGAAATGATGGCCAAAAATTTCCCTAACCTGGGGAAGAAAACAGACATTCAGTTCCCGGAAGCCTATGGAGTTTCAAATAGTAAGAACCAAAAGAAACTCTTAACACACATTATAATTAAAATGTCAAAAGTTGGGGCGCCTGGGTGGCGCAGTCGGTTGGGCGTCCGACTTCAGCCAGGTCACGATCTCGCGGTCTGAGTTCGAGCCCCGCATCAGGCTCTGGGCTGATGGCTCGGAGCCTGGAGCCTGTTTCCGATTCTGTGTCTCCCTCTCTCTCTGCCCCTCCCCCGTTCATGCTCTGTCTCTCTCTGTCCCAAAAATAAAAAAAATTTAAAAAAAAAAAAATAAAAAATAAAATGTCAAAAGTTAAAAAGAGAAATTCTTTTAAAAAGCAAGAGAAAACAACTTGTTACATACAAGGAAACACCATAAGGTTATCAACAGATTTCTCAGCAGAAATTGTGCAGGCCAGAAGGGAGAAACATGATATATTCAAAGCGCTGACAAGAAAAAACTTGCAACCAAGAATTCTCTACCAAGAATACCCTATAAAGAGAATTGGAAAAGTGATAAAAAGTTCTCCAGACAAGCATACACTAAAGAAGTTCACCACCAATCAACAAGCCCTACAAGAAGTTTAAAGGAACCGCTTTCAGCTGAAAAGAAAGGGTACTAAATTACCAATAACAAAACATAAAGTAAAAATCTCCCTAGCAAGGGTAAATATATAGGCAAGGAGGGTGGACTAATTACTTATAAAGCTAGTACAGAGGTTAAAAAGAAAAAAGAGTAGAAAAAATAACTCTTTTAATTAGATGGGGAGACATAAAAATGTAAAACGTAATATGAAAAACATATTGATAGGAGGAAGTGAAAATGCAGGTTTAGAATGCATTCAAACTTAACTTGCTATTAATTTAAAGTAGACTGCTGTGTTTGTGTGTGTGTGTGTGTGTGTGTGTGTGTGTGTGTGTGTGTGAGTGTATCTCCTCTTCTTATATGTGACCTTCATGGCAATCATAAAGCAAAAATCTAAAGAGACATAAAAGGGTAATGAAAAAGAGATTTAAGCATAATACTATAGAAAGTCATGAAACCACAAAAGAAGAAAAAGAAAGGGATAGTGAGAAACTACAAAACAGCCAGAAAGCAATGAACAGAATGGGCTTCTCAATACCATACCTATCAGTACATAACCATCAGTAATTGCTCCATATGGACTAAACACAGACTAAATCCTCCAATCAAAAGACACAGAAAGACTGAATGGATTAAAAAACAAGACCCAACTACATGCTGCCTAGAAGTGACAGTGTCAGATGTAAGGACACACAGAGATGGAAAGGAAAGGGATGGAACGAGATGTTTCGTGCAGATGGACACCACAGGAAAACTAGGATAACTACCCTTCTACCAGACAAGAGACTTCAAAACAAAGACTGTGATGAAAACAAAGAAGTGTATTACACAACGAAAAGGGGTCAATCCAAGAAGAACATATAGCACTTGTAAACATTTATGCACCTAACACAGAGGCATGTGTGTGTGTGTGTGTGTGTGTGTGTATAAAGCAAATGTTAACAGACCTAAAGGGGAAAATTGACAGCAATACAATAATATTAAAGGACTTTAGTATCCCACTTACATCAGTGGGTAAACCATCCAGACAGAAAATAAATAAGGAAACATAAACACTGGCCTTAAACGACACATTTGACCTAAAGGACTTAATAAATACACCACACTCCACCCAAAAGCAGCAGAATACACTTTCTTCTCAAGTGCACACAGAACATTCGCCAGAACATATCACATGCTTATCACAAAACAAGTTCCAATAAATTAGAGATTTTTAAAACTTTTTTTAATGCTTATTTATTTTTGAGAGACAGAGAACGAGCAGGGGAGGGGCAGAGAGATGGAGAGACACAGAATCTGAAACAGGCTCCAGGCTCTGAGCTGTCAGCACAGAGCCCGACGCAGGGCTCAAAATCACAAACCATGAGACCATGACCTGAGCCGAAGTTGGACACTTAAACGACTGGGCCACCCAGATGCCCCCAATAAATTTAAGATTGGAATCGTACCAAGTAATTTTCTGTCTACACTGGTATGAGATTACGAATCAACTATATGAATAAAACTGGAAAAATAAAAAATATACAATGATTAAACAACATGCTACTAAACAACCAATGGGTCAACAAGGAAATCAAAGGAGAAATCAAACAATATTTTGACACAGTAAAAATGTCAATACAACATGCCAAAATCTGTGGGATACCGCAAAAAAATCTGTGGGACACTGCAAAAGTGGTTCTAAGAGAAAAGTTTATAACAACACAGGTCTCCTTTAAAACAAGACAAATCTCAAATAAGCAATCCAAATTTACACATTAGGAACTAAGGGGAAAAAAAGCCTAAATTAGGTAGAAGAAAGGAAATAACCAAGACCGGAGTAGAAATAAATCAAATAGGGACTAAAAAGACATTAGAAAAAAGTCAATAAAAGATGGTTCTTTGAAAAGATAAAATTGGCAAACTTTTTTCACTAAGAAAAAAACAGACATGGCCCAGATAAATAAAATTGAAAATGAGAAAGGAAAAATTAAAACTGATAGCATAAAAATATAAAGGATCATAATTATAGACCAACAAATCAGACAACTAAGAAATAAGTGGATAAATTCCTAGAAAGAAACAATCTTCCAAGACTAAATCATGAAAAAACAGATAATCTGAATAGGACAAATATTAGCAAGGAGATTAAATGACAAATTAAAACACCTTGAAACAAGAAAGGTTCAGGACCAGGAGGTTTCCCTGGTAAAGTTTAGCAAACATGAAAGTCTTTAAGTTTATTTTGAGAGAGAGAGAGAGAGAGAGAGAGCAGAGCCTTATGTAAGACTCAAACTCTTACAGTGCAGAGCCTTATGTAAGACTCAAACTCACAAATCATGAGATCATGACGTGAGCTGAAATCCAGAGTGGGATGCTTAACCAACTGAGCCACCCAGGTGCCCCTAACAAACATAAAAGATGTAATACCTATGTTTTCCAAATTCTTCCAATAACCAAGGAAGTAGGAATAGTCCCAAACTCATTTTATGAGGCCAACATTACCCTGACACCAAAACCAGACAAGGACACCAAACACACACACACACACACACACACACACTAATAATAATAATAATAATAATAATAATAATAATAATAACAATAAAGTAAGTAATCACAGGCCAATAATCCTGGAAAATAGAGGCAAAAATCTTCAACATAATATTAGCGAACTGAAATCAACAGTACACTAAAAGGATCATACATCATCATGAAATACGACTTCTATAGATGTAAGGATGTTTCAACATCTGCAAATCAAACAATGTGATACAGCACATCAGCAAATTAAAGGACAAAAATCATGTGATCATCGCAATAAATGCAGAAAAAAGCATTTGATAAAATGTTAACCTCATTTAGGACAGAAACTCTCAGTGAGGTGGGTATAGAGGAAACATATCTCAATGTAATAAAGGTCATACATGACACTCCACACTAAAATCATGCTCAACAGTGAAAAGCTGAAAGCTTTTCAATTAAGACAAAGAACAAAACAAGGACCTCCACTCTTTCCACTTTCATTCAACATAGTATTTGAAGTCTCGGCCAGAGCAATTAGGCAAGGAAAAGAAATTAGGACCAAGCTGGAAAGGAAAGAAGACTCCACAACACAACACAACACAACACAACAAAACAAAACCAAACAAAACCTGTTAGAATACATGAATTCAGAAAAGTTTCAGGGTACAAGATTAATATACAAAAATATGCTGTGTTTTTATATACTAACAAAAACTATCAAGAAGAGAAATTAAGAAAATAACCCCATTTACAATTGCTTCAAAAAGAATAAAATGCCTGGGAATAAACTTAATCAAGGACTGAAAGACCTATATTCTGAAAACTCTAAGACACTGATGAAATAAACTGAAGAAGACACATAAATGGAAGATTATTCTATGCTTATGGATTCGGAGAATATATTGTAAAAATGTCCATATTACCCAAAGCAATATACAGATTCAATGCAATCCCTATGACATTTTTCACACAAGAGAACAATCTTAAACTACGTATAGAAACACACAAAAAAAATCCTCAGTAGCCAAAGCAATCTTGAGAAAGAACAAAGATGAAGTCATTGTGCGCTCTAATTTCTAACTATATCACAAAACTATAGTAATCAATACAGTATGGTATAGGCATAAAACACAGAACAATAGAGCAGAGAGTCCAGAATGAACACAAGCAGACAGAGACAATTTGTGATACATAGGCAAGAATACACAATGGGGAAAAGACAGTCTTTTCAACAAATGGTGCTGGGAAAACTGGATGCCAATGCAAAAGAATGAAACTGGACCACTATCTTACATCAAACAGAAAAACTAACTCGAAATGAATTAGAGACTTGAATGTAAGACCAGAAACCATAAAACTATTAGAAAAAACCTATAGATGGGGCGCCTGGGTGGCTCAGTCAGTTAAGTGTCCAACTTTGGCTCAGGTCATGACCTCACAGTTCATGAGTTCGAGCCCCGCATCGGGTTCTGTGCTGACAGCTCAGAGCCAGGAGCCTGCTTTGAGTTCTGTGTCTCCCTCTCTCTGCCCCTCCCCCCCTTTCTCTCTCTCAAAAATAAATAAACATTAAAAAAAAAGAAAAGAAAAAACCTATAGAGGGTAAACTCCTTGGCTCTGCCCCTGGTGATAAATATACATTTTTTGTTACCTGACTCCAAAGGCAATGACAATAAAAGTAAAGATAATAAACATATGGGACTACATCAAACTAAACAGTTTCTGCAAAGTGAAGAAAACCATCAACAAACCGAAAAGCAACCTAATGAATGGGAAAAGATATTTGCAAGTCATATATCCAAATAAGGGGTTAATATCCAAAATATATAAAGACATCATATAGCTGAACAACACAAAAACAAACAATCCAATTAAAAAATGAGCAGATGTCTGGGGCGCCTGGGTGGCGCAGTCGGTTAAGCGTCCGACTTCAGCCAGGTCACGATCTCGCGGTCCGTGAGTTCGAGCCCCGTGTCAGGCTCTGGGCTGATGGCTCGGAGCCTGGAGCCTGTTTCCGATTCTGTGTCTCCCTCTCTCTCTGCCCCTCCCCCGTTCATGCTCTGTCTCTCTCTGTCCCAAAAATAAATAAAAAATGTTAAAAAAAAAAAAAAAATGAGCAGATGTCTTAATAGACATCTTTCCAAAGACATACAGATGACCAACAGGCACATGAAAAGATGCTCAACATTACTAACCATCAGGGATATGCAAATCAAATCCATAATGAGATATCATACTTGTAAGAATGCCTATTTTTCAAAAAAAGACAAGGAATAACTAAGTGTTGGTGCAGACATGGAGAAAAAGAAACCTTCATGCATTATTGGTGAGAATGTAAATTGGTACAGAAGCTGTGGAAAATGTTATGGACGCTCCTTAAAATTAAAAACAACTGCCACAGTGCAGAAATTCCACTTTTGGGTATTTATCCAAAGAAATCACAATACTAAGTCAAAAAAGGTATATGCACCCCTATGTTCATCACAGAATTATTTAGAATAGCCAAAATATGGAAACAACCTATTTATAGATGAATGAATAAAAAAGATGCGGTGTATATATACAATGAAGTACTACCCAGTCATTAAAAAGAATGAAATCTTGTCATTTCTCCCAACATGGATGGACCTTGAGAATGTTATGCAAAGTGAAATAAACCAAACACAGAAAGACAAATAACATATGATTTCACTTATGTATGGAATCTAAAAGGCAATACAAATAAACAAATACAACTAAACCAAACAAAACTCATAGAGAATAGATTGGCAGCTGCCAGAGAGAAAGGAGGTTGGGGGGGGGGGGGGTAAAATTGGTGAAAGGGATGAAGAGACACAAATGTCCCGTGATAAAATAAATAAGTCATAAGGATACAATATACAGCAAGGTGATTAAAGTCAGTAATATTTAAAAGTTGCTAAGAAAATAAATCTTAAAAGTTATCACAAGAAAAAAGTTATAATTTTGTATGGTGGCAGATGCTGAAGAGACATTGTGCTGATAAATTTTCAATATATACAAATGTCAAACCTGATGTTTTACACCTGAAACTAACATAATGTATGCCAATTATACTTCAATAAAAAAGTAAGAAACTTATAAGAACACATTTCCTTAAAAAGTTTTACAGAAATGTTTCCTTCATGCTTTACATTATCATCCTCTTTCTTTCTTTTTGTATTTAGTATTTACTAAAATGCAAAAGAAACCTTCAGTAAACAAAAATGAGATGAACTTTTATCTTCATGTTCTACTGAAATAGCATATATTTTAGCAATGACTTACTTTTTTCCAAAAAATGTAAATGCACATTTTCTAAGAAATTTAATCTTTAAAAGACCACTTGAAAATATTCATTTGGCCAGAGGACTTTAATTCACAAGAATATTGATTTTTACATCATTAAATGATCTTAGATTATTTATGAACACTATAATGACAAGGAAAAATACATTGTCTGATTGACAACCCCAGTCTTAAGAAACCTGATGACTTTTTATAAACTAGACAAGTTTTATCTTCATTATATATAACCTTCTTATCTAGATAAAATTTACTTTGAATCAATTTTGTTTTTTTATTAAAATAATACATGTATGGAGTTTTAAAAGTTGAATACTATATCAGATAACTCATGTCTCCTTCCACACTAAGTCTATTACTATTACTTTAGATCGATTCATTTTCAGTTTTTTTATCTATTTTGTCTGGTATTTTCTGCATGGGTATAAATAGAATATTTATGCTAATCTTTGATTTTTTTAATTTTAGGTATAATCTATTGCTTTTGTCCTTTGGGAAATAAGGACATAAGTCTTACGCTACTCTTTTCTCCAACACATATACTCATATATTCAAAGGTTTTTATAATTTTTGGTTAAATTCATATTCGGTGTTCATTATTATTGAAAATAAATACATACTGTCCTTGACTTAACCACCTATATATTTAAGTTTATTACACTTAATTTATACAATTATTACTTTCCCTGTACTCAAATATTCCCTATTTCTCTTTCACTTGATTGTAAAATAGAGTTACAATCTCCTCTGAATATAGTCAAATCTATGATTTAATTCTTCACTTGTATGTTTTCTTGAAGATATTGCTTCTGAAGTTTATGCCTCCTCCTGACCCAATCTTGGCTGACTGCCTTGTGAAGCAACTCCATACCCACATCTGTGGGAATTCCCTTTGCCTTTCTCATTAATTCATTTAGAAAATAATTATTGAAGGGTGCCTGGATGGTTTACTCGGTTAAGCATCTGACTTTGGCTCAGGTCATGATCTCACGGCTTGTGGGTTGGAGACCCACATCGGGCTCTGTGCCGACAGCCTAGAGCCTGGAGCCTGCTTCGGATTCTGTGTCTCCCTCTCTCTCTGCCCCTCCCCCATTTGTGCTCTGTCTCTCTCTCAAAATAAATAAACATAAAAAAATTTTTTTAAAGAAAATAATTATTGAGTTCCAATTATGTGCCAAGCGGAGGAGGGGGAGAGAGAAGGAATTTTTTAATTGCCTGAAAACATGCAATAAAATTACAGGAGAGGATACAGAAATATATAAATGAATGTGATATATGGACTATAAAAGATGAGATCATTGGAGACAATGTACAAAATAAGAAAGTTACAGAACAATGCTTTTCATTTATATATATGCAAAATCTCCAACGAAACTTTTCAACTAAAATCAAAAATGTAGACAGGACAGCACACTCTAATCAAGTGAGGGGCAATCTAAGAATGCAAGGCTTGTTCAAGATTTAAAAATCAGTTAATGAAATACAGATATAAAAGGAGAAGTAGCACACAATTTTCTTCATAAATCCAGAAAGAACATTTGACAAAATTTACTATCCGATCATGATTAAATCTCTCAGAAGATCAGGAACACAAAGAAACTTTTTCAAACTAGAAAAGGACTCTACTTTAAAAATGTACAGCTAACATCATCCCTAAGGGAAAAAGGCAGACTGCTTACCCCTAAAATGCGAAGCAAGGCAAAAAGTATCTGCCTTCCACTTACTTTGCTGTTGTCCTGGATATCCATTCTAGCCAGCAAGAAAAATAAATAAATAAAGCTTTCAAAGCTTGGAAAAGAATAACACTGTCTTTTATCATGTTCAATGGTTTTAAGTCCTAAAGAATTTATGAAAGGTGACTAAAGAATTAACATGTGAATTTTGCAAAGCCATAGATATAAACTCATCACACAAAGTCAAATATACTAACAATGAACCTCTGTAAAATAAAACGGTACCACCAACAATAGCATTAAAAAGTTAGAGAGAACTTTTTTACACAAGGACGAGACCTATACAATTAAACTAGAAAGCAGTACTGAGAGAAATGAAAGAATATCTGAATAATTGGAGATAGGTCATGCCCCTGGATGGAAAGACTTAGTATTATTCATATATCAATCCTCCCCTAATTGACAGGTATAATGCTATCACAACCAATGTTCCAGTAGACTCTAAGATTAAGATAAAAATATACAGGATGTAGAATATAGGTGGTAAGAGTAGACAAATAGACCAACGGGAGAGAATAAAGTGCCAGCTTTAGTTCTACACTTATATGATTAATTAATTTTTGACAAAGGCTTTCAGGCCATCAATAGGTAAATAAAAGTCATTTCAATAAATGACTCTGGAACACACACATGATATTAATTCATGATAAATCAGAGACCTAAATATAAAAGCTAAAGTCCTAAAATATATGAGAAAATATAGAAGAGTATCTCTGTGACCTTGGGTAAGGAAAGGTTCCTTCGTAAGGCCAAAAGTATGAACCATTATAGAAGAAATTGATAAATTGGACATTTCTCATTAAAGAAATTGGATACCAGTAAAGAAGTAGGACACTAAGAAAAAATTGCTATATATATATATATATCTCAGTATTAAACATACAAGTGGATAAAAAAATACACAGACATTCTATAGAGGAATATATACAGAGGATCAATAAGCACAGGTAAAAACCATCAGGTTAAAGTAAACTGAAAACACAATGAAACATCACTTCACACCCACTAGAACTGCTAAGATTAAAAAAGCAAACAAACCAAATATTGGTGAGGATAAGGAGCAACTTGCAATCTCATACACTGCTGTTGGGATTATAAAATAATATAATCATTACTTTTTTCTTGTTTCTTATAAAATGAGACATACATCTGTCCTATGACCAAGCAATTGCAGTCCCAGGTATTTACAAGGAGAAATCACATGTCGACAAAATGATGTATACACAAATTTCAACAGCAGCTTAATGCACAGTATTCAATAATCTGAAACAACCCATGTGTTCATCAACAGAATGAGCACATAAAAATATATTCACACAGGGGCGCTTGGGGGGCTCAGTCAGTTAAGTGTCCAACTTCGGCTCAGGTCTTGATCTCATAGTTCATGGGTTTGAGCCCCACTTCAGGCCCTGTGCTGACAGATCAGAGCCTGGAGCCTGCTTCAGATTCTGTGTCTCCCTCTCTCTCTGCCCCTCCTCCATTCGTGCTCTGTCTGTCTGTCTGTCTCTCTCTCAAAAATAAACATTAAAAAAACAATATATTCACATAATAGAATACTATTCATTGATAAAAATAAACTAATGAGGAATACACTTGACAATATAAATTTCAAAAATCTATGCTGAGGAATCCCTAGGTGGCTCAACTGGTTGGGTGTCTGGCTCTTGACTTCAGCTCAGGTCACGATCTCATGTGTTTGTGGGATCAAGCCCTGCATTGGGCTCTGTGATGATAGCGAGGAGCCTACTTGGGATTCTCTCTCTCCTTCCCCCTCTGTACCTCCCCTGTTCACAATCTCTCTCTCCCTCTCCCTCTCTCTCCCTCATAATGAATAAATAAACATTAAAAACTATTCTGAGAAAAAGGAGTCAGATATACCATTGATGGAAAACTCATGACAGAAAAATATATAGTGATAAACATCAGAGCATTGTTGTCTCTGACTGGCGGGATAGGTGAAGTATTTTTTTAGGGGACAATATTAATGAGGAGAACAAGGAAATGTCTGGGGTGATGGAAATGTTCCATATTTTGATGTGGTTTGGGTTATACAGGTATGCATTTGTCCAAATTCATTGCATTATATACTAAAATGTGCACATTTCACTATATCTAAATTGTACTTCATTTTTTAAAAGGAAAAAGAGATGAAAAGATCCAAAATAAGTTTCCAGAGATCTAGAAAGAAAAGACTGAATGGGGGAAAGCAATATTCAAAGACATAATAGCTTAGAATGTTTAAGAATTTACAAAGCACATCAATCCCCAGGTTCAGAAAGTTCAATGAATCTCAAGCAGGATAAATAAGAGAACTACCTGAATTCACACAATTTAGTGGAATACCAGAAAAAAAGAGAAAATCTTAAGAACAGAAAGGGAAAGAAATGTTACATATGAAGGAATAGCAATTAGATTAGAGCTGATTTCTTAATCTCAACAATAGAAGCCAAAATACCATGGGAAATGTTCGTTAAAAATATTTAACAGAAAATAATAGCCAAACTAAACCTGTATGCCCAATGAAACTATCTTTCAAACATTATGTTGAAATTAAAGCACTTAATCAAATTAGAATTTATTATCAAAAGACCATCATTAAAGGGACTTCTTACAGATATATTTTAGGAAACAAGTAAATAATCTCAGAAAACAATATCAGAGATGTAAATAGGAATAAATGAACAAGAAGTCTGGATCTAAAACTGTTACAGCTTCTTTCTGAAAACATTTTTTAGATGAAAAGATTTCAAAGATAGAAAAGGCATTCTGGCATACAATTTTATATTAGCAAATGTGGTATTTCAAATAATATTCTGATTAAGTAATTTTATTTTGGTTGTCTATCCATATGTCTGTTAAAGCAGATAATGTTCATTGGAAATTCCAAAATAGTTAAAATAATAGCCCTCAGATATCCTAATTTTCAGTATTCTTTCCACAAAATAAAATAAATGGCTCATGTGGAAAAAATCCTAAATTGAATACAGGACATTTTGTTGGACTATAGTTAAAAGTTAAAGTATTTTAAACTGCATCTCTCCATTACTACATAAGTAGGGTAGAGCCAATTGGCAGTTCAAGTGAGGCTGAAATTTCCCGACATATTAAGTTCATTGGGTCGTGAAATATATTTGATTTCACATAATTATATTTTTCTTCCAAGAGAAACATAATCTCTGTTTCACTTACGCTCAACCATTCAAACAGCTTATCATATGACCGTTCTTAGTTTTTATTTAACTAAAATATATTTTGGGGGCTCAAACAAAAAGAATAGCTTAATTTTACTTTGATAACCAAGATAATATGCTGATAGTGTTATGATTTCTAAATTTGATTATAATATAAATATTCCAATCAGGATCAAGTTTACAAAAAAACACAAACACATGCATTACTTAAGAGATCATAAATGTAGTGTTCTTTTGTAGGGTTCTTAAAAACCAAACTGTTAATGCAAAGGAACATACTTAAGTTACAAAAGCATATTTTTGAGAATTATGTAATGCTATCACTATCACTGATCATTTAACAAGAAATGAAATAATCATTATAAACTGGTTTATTGGGTACTACACTTTAAATTACTTCAGTACTAATTCAACAAATATAGTATAAAGTGCTACCTGTGCAAGGTTCACAGAACACAGTCTTTAGTTAATTCCATTCTCGATTTTCATCATTTCCTAACACTTCATCCGAAAACCAGTGATTTCTAATGTCCAATCCTTTCTTATTTTCTCATATAAAAATGGTTTTCCCTTCTTCCCCTATGCTCTTTTTTTTAACTTAAGTATCTTTTCCCAACATTTCCCATCATATGCTATAATTCTATTTGCAAAAAAACTAGCCCATATTCTTAGAATCAGAATGGCACACTTAGAAAATTCATACCACAGGTGATCAAAACAATAACATAAAACCTTTGGTACCAAATGCTTGATCAATCAGGATTTAAAGGCGGATAAGATAAATTACTGTAAATACTTTAAACAGAAGGTGATTTTATAGAAAGAATTATAAATATTAAAAATTATTGAAATAGTTAAAGGAGTTATCTGTTGTGTGGTCCCCCAGGAATGACTCCAGAAATGACTTCCCAAGAAGCCAATTACCAACACAGGAATCATAGAACATCTTTGTTGGTGACATGTGGAAAACTAGAGATCTTCTAAGTATAACTAAAGACAAGCCAATGTGCAGATAAACATCATAATATGCAGCATCTAACAAATGCAGCAAAACTAAATTCAACAATACATTGAAAGAATGATTCACCATGATCAAGCAGGATTTATTCCAAGTATACAAGAGTGGTTCAATATTATCAAATCAAGCAATGTGATACATCACATGAACAAAATAAAGGACAAAAACATATGATTATCTCAATAAATGCAGAAAAAATACTTGACAAAATACAATATCCATTCATGATAAAAACTCCCAGCAACTTGGGTTTAATTTTTTTTTAACGTTTTTATTTATTTTTGAGACAGAGAGAGACAGAGAATGAATGGGGGAGGGGCAGAGAGAGAGGGAGACACAGAATCGGAAGCAGCCTCCAGGCTCTGAGCCATCAGCCCAGGGCCCGATGCGGGGCTCGAACTCACGGACCGTGAGATCGTGACCTGAGCTGAAGTCGGACGCTTAACCGACTGAGCCACCCAGGCGCCCCGCAACTTGGGTTTAGAGAAAGCATACCTGAACTTAATAAAGTCCATATATGAAAACCCCACATTCAATGATGAAAACCTGAGAACTTTTGCTCTAAGGTCAGGAAGAAGACAAGGATATCCCATCTCACCACTTTTATTCAATACTACTGGAAGTCCTAGCCACAGCTATCAGACAAGAAAAAGAAACAAAAGATCCAAATTTGTAAGGAAAAGTAAAACTATCACTATGTGCAGATGCCAAACTATATATATCTGTGTGTGTATACATATGTGTGTGTGTGTGTATGGCTAATCATTTCACAAAAAACCTCTGAATTTAGTAAAGTTAAATACAAAGCAAAATACAAAATTAACATAAAGAAATCTGTCATGTTTCTAAAACTAGAAATAAAGTAGGAGAAAAAGAAATTAAGAAAACAATCTCATTTACAATTGAATCAAAAAGAAGAAAATACCTAGGAATAAATTTAACCAAGGAGATGAAAGACCAATACTCTGAAAACAATAAGATGCTGATAAAAGAAACTGAAGATGACACAAACAAATGGAAAGATATACCATGCTCATGGACTGGAAGAATTAATATTGTTACAATGTCCATATCATCCAAAGCAATCTACAGATTCAATGCAATCCTTATCAAAATACCAATAGCATTTTTTAGAACTAGAAAAAATAATGCTAAAATTTATATAGAGGGGTACCTCGGTGGCTCAGTCAGTTGAGTGTCTGACTTGGGCTCAGATCATGATCTCACAGTTTGTGAGTTCAAGCCCCGCATCGGGCTCTGTGCTGACAGTTTAGAGCCTGGAGTCTGCTAAGGATTCTGTGTCTCCCTCTCTCTCTTTCCCTTCCCTCACGCATGTTCCATCTCTCTCTGTCTCAAAAACTAAATAAACACTTAAAAATTTTTTAATTTATATGGAGCCACAAAAGACCCCAAACAGCTACAGCAATCTTGGGGGGGTGGGGAAAAGAACAAAGATGAAGGTATCATAGTCCCAGATTTCAAGAAATACTACAAAGTTATATTAATCAAAACATTAAAGAATTGACACAAAAGAGACCCAAAGATCAATGTAACATAAGAGAGAGCCCAGAAATAAAGCCGCATATATATGGTACATTAATCTATGACAAAGGAGGCAGGAATATAGAATGGGGGAAAAACAGTCTCTTCAATAAATGATGTTGGAAAACTGGACAGTTACAAGCAAAAGATTGAAACTGGCTCTCCTTCTTATACCATACACAAAAACAAACACAAAACAGGTTAAAGACCTAAATGTATGACCTGAAACCATCAAACTCATAAAAGAAAACGTAGGCAGTAATCTCTTTGACAACAGCCTTAGCAACATCTTTATAGTTGTTTCCTTTGGAAAGGTAAACAAAGGAGAAAAAAAAAAAACTATTGGAACTACACCAAAATAAAAAGCTTTTGCACAGCAAATGATACCATCAACAAACAAAAAAGCAACTTATGGAATTTTAGAAAATATGTGCAAACTTTATATCCAATATGGATTAATAGCCAAAATATATAAAGAACTTATACAATTCAATAGCCAAAAAATTTGATTTAAAAAAGGGCAGAGAACTGGGGTGCCTGGGTAGCTCAGTTGGTTGAGTGTCTGACTTCCGCTCAGGTCATGATCTCGCAACTAGTGAGTTCGAGCCCCACATCGGGCTCTGGGCTGACAGCTTGGAGCCTGGAGCCTGCTTCGGATTCTGTGTCTCCCTCTCTCTCTGCCCCTAACCCACTCGCATTCTGTCTCTGTCTCTCAAAAATAAGTAAACATTAAAGAAAATTTTTTTAAAAAAAGGGCAGAGAACCTGAATAGGGATTTTTTCCAAAGACATACAGATGGCCAAGAGACTCATGAAAAGATATTTAACAGCATTATTCATCAATAAAGTGCAAATCAAAACCAAAATGAGATATCACCTCACACCAGTCAGAAGGGATAGTGTCAAAAAGACAAGGAATAACAAGTGTTGGCAAGAATGTGGGGAAAAAATGAACCCTCACGCATTGTCGGTGGTAATGTAAACTGGGGCAGCCACTATGGAAAACACTGTGGAAGTCCATCAAAGGAGTAAAAATAGAAACACCATATGATCCAGAAATACCACTACTGTGTATTTACCCAAAGAAAACAAAAGCACTAATTTGGAAGGATATATGCACACTTATGTTTATTGCAGCATTATTTACAAATGCCAAGATATGGAACAACTCAAGTGTCCATCAATAGATGAATGGATAAAGAAGATGTGAGATACAAATACACATGAATGCACACACGCGCACACATGCGCGCGCGCGCACACACACACACACACACACACAAATGGAATATTACTTAGTCATAAGAAAGAATGAAATTATGTCATTTGCAACCACATGGATGGACCCAAGGATGTTATGCTAAGTGAAATAAGTCAGACAGAGAAAGACAAATACCAAATTATTTCACTTATATGTGGAATTAAAAAAAAAATGAACAAACAAAAACAAACACACTTAAATACAGAGAACTGGGTATTGCCAGAGGTGAGTGGCATGATGGGCAAGATAGCCACAGAGAATTAAGAGGTGCAAACTTCCACTTATAAAATAAATAAGGAGGTCAAAAGTACAGGACAGGAAATATTGTCAATAATATTGTAATAACATTGTATGGCAGCAGAGAGTGACTACATTTAGTTGTCATCACTGAGTAATGCACAGAATTGTTGAATCACTATGTTGTACACTGGCAACTGATATGACAGCGTATGTCAACAAAAAAAAAAATAATGAGATTCTTGTTTTGGCATTTAAAAAATATTTAAAATGTATAGAAACTTCAAAACATTACTGAGAAAAAGTAAAAATCACCTAAATAAATGTACTTACCCTTGCCATATACAAGGTTAATGTTATAAAACATTAATTGCTTGTCTGTACACCATGGAAAACTAAAAATGAAATTTCAAAAAGATACCACTTACAAAAACATTAGTTTCATCAGCATAAAAATATTAAATGCCTTTACCATGAAACCATAATATACTATTAACTCTTTCAATCCATGGTAATAACATGTTTTTCCATTTACTACAACAGAGAAATGTTATGTGTCTAACTAAATATTGAGAGTTTTATCACTATAAGACACAGAAAAAATGTCTGTTTCAGAATAATAGCAGACTAGCACACCTCCAATCTTGGGTGATTCCATAAAAAAATAACACCTTGGTTTCACAGCAGCACTTACTTTTATATAGTTAATTTGTGTAAAAATATAGTGTAATAAACCTTTATGAAAGAATAAATTTTCAATAAAAAATTCATTGGTTATCTCAGGGCACCTGGGTAGCTCAGTCAGCTGTGTCCAACTTCAGCTTAGGTCATGATCTCACAGTTCGTGGGTTTGGGTCCTGCGTCAGGCTCTGTGCTGACAGTTCAGAGTCTGGAGCCTGCTTTGGATTCTGGGGTCCGCCTGTCTCTGCAACTCCACCCGGTCATGCTCTGTGTCTCTCTCTCTCTCTCTCTCTCTCTCAAACATAAATAAACATTTTTAAAAAATTAAATATTCATTGGTTGCCCTAACAATTAAAGAAAATGTGTTCTTTTTATTTTTTAAATATTTATTTTAAGAGAGAATGTGCATGTACATGCATGTGAACAGGGGAGGGGCAGAGAGAGAAGGAGAGAGAATCCCAAGTAGGCTCTGGACCCAACCCAAAGCCTGAAGCAGGGCTCACTCTCATGACCTTGAGATCATGCTCTGAGCTGAAATTAAGAGTTGGATGGTTAACTGAGCCAGCCAGCTACCCCTAAAGAGAAAATTTAAATTAATACAATGCCAATATTAGCAAACATGTAATATTATTTGCAATATATAACATTACTAATTTCTACTAACACATTCTACAATTTTGTAAGAAGTATTGATTTCATGAATTGAAAACTGATACATGGGATAAGTAATATGGAAGAAGCTGATGAATAAATATTTATAAACCTGCTTACTATGTTATGATATATCCCAAACTGATTTCAAGTATTCTAAACATATTGGCTAGCATTTCCGGAGAGGTTCTTTACACAAGTTGTATTGAGTTTTATACAATATCTGCTGTATAACCTGTGAGGTTGGAAGAAGGAACATTCATAAAATAGAGTCTGTTGCCAGCAGTAGAGAAATGTGGGACATGAGAAAGTGGAAGGACACGCAGACACCTAGCTGCCATAATGAGAAAAGTTTTGTTTTTCCTGGAATATAGAAAAAAGAAGGAGGGTTCCAGAAAAATTAATTGTATTAAAGAAGAAAGGGGAGGCGATGGAGTTAGTTACACTATTAGTTGTTACATCCATGAAGACAGATATTTTTTTCAAAAGACCTGCATGGCACAAAATAAAGCAGAACTTTTAAACTTGAAAAGGCCCAGTCCATCCCTGACTGCTCAAATTTGAACTCCCAAGTCCAAGCGTGGGCTAACTGTATCCATCACTGTGTCCCACTGGAAACAAGCTAAGCATAGCCCCTTCATGCACACTGTCAGTAATGTGTTCCTACAAGGCAGATAATGGGTTTTAAAATGCTACATCCATAGCCAATTCTCCATTATTCAGAGGGGAAAATGATAATGCAATACACATAAACCCATCCATCTACAACTAAGTTCTAAAAATGCAAATGAAACACAGTGAAACACCAATGAAGGTATTATATTTATTACTGTGTTTTGAGAGCCATAAATTCATTTGAGCCAGCAATGTCTATCAGTTTGATTAGCTGGTCTTCTGAGCCTTCATTTTTGTCCTTCTGAGACTAACATTACATGTTGTATGAACAGACTTAGAAGTGAATCAATCAATGAGAAATTCTAAGAGTTCTCTGTTTTATGTATTTAATTTTTTTGGTCTACCTCTTCAAAGCCAGCTCTTAGTCAAACTGTTGTATTTTAATTTCTCTTCTATCATAATCTCTTTCACTTGCTTTGTTTTTCTCTCCACAAATTTCTTCAACACTTTCTCAATTTCCAGGGGCATTCATTGTCCAAACTGGACAAAGCATGACTACATGTGAAAGTCACTGAAAAAACATAGTCGCGACAAACATACAATGAGATAATAGCTTGTGGTGCATTTGCTGCTGTGATAGCCTTCTCTTAACCATAAAAATGTCCAAGATGAATATCTTCTGTATTGCTACTGCATGAAATTTTGAAAACATCTTTGTCTACCAATTGTATTTGGAATGGGACTTGAGACTCTTCCTGTACAATATATTACCTAAAGAGTATTCTAATGAGTTTGGGGGTGATGTAAATATATTTTCCAGTGTAAATATTAGCGCCCCTCCTAACAACAAAAACCGAGAAAGAAGAGATACAAGCATTCTATGATTTTGAGTATTAGAAACTCAGTTTTTTAATTGAGGTGTTCTAATGTAACATTCACTTTGAAAAGTATTCTGGAGAGTATGCCTGTATATTTCAAAAAGAACTTCTTTCCTCTTCCCTATCCCCACATCATACCCAACCAAGTCATTCACTTCTGTGATTCTCATTAATATTTCTTTCCTCTCCATTGCTTACTATGAATAATAAAATTAAATCAGAAAACTCAGCAATTAGATATTTGGGGCTTTTGTGAGAGCAATTTCCTTGAAGGAAATGAGAAGGGGAGAGGAGGTCTGAACCCTTGTTTTGAGCAAAAAGTAGAACATGATGGAGAGAAAATAGCAAGGAGGCAATATGCTCTCAAAAAATTTCAATGTATGCAGAGTTAAATTTCATAGTCTCTCTAGCAGGGAAGAGGATTAACAGAAAAAAAAAGAAATAATATTTGCCGAACACCAACTATTTGCCAAGTATTGTTTAAAATGCATCATATAGGGGCGCCTGGGTGGCGCAGTCGGTTGGGCGTCCGACTTCAGCCAGGTCACGATCTCGCGGTCCGTGAGTTCGAGCCCTGCGTCAGGCTCTGGGCTGATGGCTCGGAGCCTGGAGCCTGCTTCGGATTCTGTGTCTCCCTCTCTCTCTGCCCCTCCCCCATTCATGCTCTGTCTCTCTCTGTCCCAAAAATAAATAAAAAACGTTGAAAAAAAAATTTATAAAATGCATCATATAATTATCTTAACTATTTTTCAAATCACTCATAAGTAGATTCCAATAGTCCCATTTTTAAATTTTTTTAAACATCTATTTTTGAGAGACAGAGTGAGACAGCTCACGAGTGGGGTAGGAGCAGAGAGAGGGGGTTATGAAGAATCCAAGGCAGGCTCCAGGCTCTGAGCTGTCAGCACAGAGCCTGATGCGGGGCTTGAACCCACAGACCACGAGATCATGACCTGAGCTGACGTTGGCTGCCCAACTGACTGAGTCACCCAGGTGCCCCAGTCCCATTTTTAGACAAGAAAGGTAAGAATTAGAGAGGTTAAGTAGATCAGGTGAACTCATAACATGTAGTTGGCCTTGCAAAGATCCAAGTTTATGTCGTTAAACCTCAGGCACACACACTTTGCTCTAAGTATTGTGTACAGGGTTCACTAAATTAGAGCCAAGCACAATCAGTCGGATTTTCCTAACTCAAGACTGTGCCTGAGCTGCTGTGCCGGCATTCTCATCAGTAGGTAGCAGCCCTTTAAACTACTGCCAAATATTTCAGGGAAATGAGTGACCTCAAAAAGGAGCTAATCCATTTAGTCCTCATTGCCTTACATACATTTTTTAAAGCAAAAGTTGATTAGCATGTGATATCCCAAAATATATTTGTTGTATAACTCATATTTGGAAATAACTGTGGGGATTTAAAACACACATGCACACACACACACACACACACACACACACACACAGACACCTGGTCTCTGCCTTCATTATGCTTGGAATTTTTAGTAAAGTATCTGCCAATGTAGAGAATATGGCATTGGCTAAATTTGCATGTGGACATTTAGAAGAGGAATCTTGGTTGCCTTTTTCTTACTAAAATTCATTAAACAATTATTTTTATCCATCATCATTTAGCAATTAACAAAACTGCCATCATAATAAGCTCTTAAATATAACTTCTAGAGACTTAATAATAATTTAATATGACTTATGCTAATAAAGCCCTGGGTCTTACTTGACTAGTTAGAATCACTGATAGCAGATTCAGTTCAATTATGTCTTCCTAAATATTTATGTTTTGCCTCCTCTTGTCTTCCCTATTTTAAGCTATCCTTGATGGAGTTGTTAGCCCACACACATGACTACAGATGAAAAGGAGGTGAACAAGAGTCATCTCCAAAAGTCTAATGGATGTAGCCACTGTCTGTGGGACATAATGCCATTTACCCTTCTTCTATCTCTGCAAGTTCCAAGTGTTTTTGCAGTAAAGAGTAATTAACAACCATTAAGTATTTCAAAGATACACACATACACACATATTTTCCATGACACATTGAAAATACCTCATTAGAGAGGTTGTCAATAAATGACAAGATTGGATGATAACAATGCAATAAAAAAATTAGATACTTGTGCTCTATGCAAGAAAAACAATTCTGTCAAAACCAATGGTAGAAACATGTTCTTAATAAAGTGCAAATAATGGAGACTTACTCTCAAATATCTACACCACCTAAGGAATACTGACAAAGATACCCAAAGTAAAGAATCATATAAAATGAGTTGACTTAACTGAATAAACATCCACCCTGTATCAGACATGAGACTAGGCAAATTACCATAGGCAGTGACCTCTTTATTCTCAAGGGCCTAAGTTGTAAGTAATATTCTCTCTGCTTTATGGATGAGGAGACTCAGTCTCAGAAAAGTTGTACAATACACAACTAGTAAGAAGGGAGTCTGAGATTAGTATCTAGTGCATTCGAACATGGCACCCGTGGTCTTGAGGTACCTATTTGTGCTTCTATTTAAATAACACAACTGCAATTCTTGGGAATTTACAAATGGCAACCTAACTAATGGAACCCCATTGTCAGGAACAGACCCAAAAGTGCCCTAGGATATTCACTTCACCTCCTGTACTGTCCACTAGGGTGGCCATTACCCTAAGTGGCTATTGAGCAACTGAAATGTAACTAATCCCAAATGAGGTGTGCTGTGAGTGTAAAACGTACGTGGGAGTTAAAGACTTAATATGAAAACAAGAATGCAAAATATCTCATTAATATATTTGTCTTGTTTTATATTAAAATGACATTTTTGATATACTGAAGTAGTGAAAATATATTAAAATTATTTTCACTTTTAAAAATATAACTTCCAGAAAATGCAAACTTACATACGTCGCTTACATTTGTGACTCTTTTTATAGTTCCATTAGACATTCATGATATCAGTGATGTGTTCAAGATATCACCCTCCTCCACCCCCCAAAACCTATACAAAGAGAGAGACAAAAACTGTATAACTATTTGCTAAATAAATGAAAATTAAAAAATAAATAAATAAATAAAAAGAAAATCATCAGTGACTCCAATAGAGTCCTCTAAATTCATGATGAAGTCATAGTTTGTCAGAATCACTACACAGTTGAAGTCTAAGCAAACTTTCGCTTTTCACTTTTACCAAGAGAAAGCATATACTTGAGCGCTCATAATAGTATAGACCTCTGGGTTTTGTTTTTTGTTTTTGTTTTTGTTTTTTTCCTCTTGGGGTCTTTCTACTGCAGCCATTTCTACCAATGATCATACTTTGTATAAATGAATACTGTGCCTCCTTTTTACCTTGTACTGTTTTCTTTGCTCTCTCTCCCTTTCTTTTCTTCCTTCCTTTCTTCTTTCTTTTTTATTTGTTTCCCAAGCAGTCAATACATTTTCAATGTATGATCATTTGGGGAAGAAACTAAAACAAACTAATATTTAACGCGGTCCCAGTTTAGCTCCCTGCTTCCTTTGTAGTATTATCTCAGATAATCAGCGCTACTAGGTTCCTGCTTCAACCAAATCACCCACTCACAGGCCACCTTGGCAGCCTGAGTGTCACCATCTCTGATCTGTCTCATGCCCTTATTCCTCCCCACATTTGTTATTTGTTCCACTGTGCTCACACTTGGTGCCCCTATCCCACAAACTGAAGGAGTCTTTCCTTCAAATAAGCCCCAGGTATGGTTCCAAACTCCTGCATGCCCTATAAATAAATCTCACATCCAATGTCCTCAGCTGGGTGTTTTCTTCATTTGCTTTGCACTCTCGTAAACTTTTACGTATTTCTCCTGGCATTTAATTATATCATACCACATATTAGAGTTATTTGAGGTGTTACTCGTATTCTCCCTCACCATAATACTGAGTTGATCTTAAAAGCAGACCTTCTTTTTATTTTCCATTCTTCAAAAAAATTTAATATAGTACCTTAAATATTGTAAGGATATAAAAAGAACTCTACCTTTATTAATATGTGCCCTTCATTTGATAATCAATATATATTTTATACCAGTTTATAGATATTTTAAAATTTTCCTTTGGAAATTTTTTAAAATAAATTTTATTGGGGATTTCACAAATTTAAGAATCTGATATTCTCAACAAGATTGATTTGTTCCTCATGCATTCCATTTTGTTTGTTCATTAAAGTTGGAAGCAATTCAATGTAAAACTTGCTCCCTCACTACTCAGAGCCTATATGATAGGTTTTTTTTGGTTTTTTGGATCTATACCCAAGCTGATACAGCTGCCATCCAAAGAGTCAACACAGAATGGAAAGTAAAGCTTTTCTCAAGGAAGTAGATTAAGTCTGAGGTATCTGAAATGCTCCTGCATTACATTTACATAAGGATACTAGTCCCTAAACAGCCTTGAAATATGTTTGTTTTTCTCTATAGTATTCCACATAGTGCTAGAAACAGGTCAGGCAAAGACTGTTCAACTAGTTGTCTACTGGGGAATGCTCTCTTAACCAAATTAAAATACTCCCTTTGGCATGAATGGAGAAGTCAAGGAAGAAACACAATGTTCCTTATTTCATCTGCCATGTTAAAAGCCAGAACAAACATTCATTCTTTTTAAAGCACTATTGTTTTTTACCAATTATAAGAGATAAAATTTATATACCAAAGGAATGGCACTTTTGGTATCTACACTAAACTCATGGTTTAAATATTAATATGTCATATCAATTGACAAAATTTGCTTTTTTGTCATTTTAATATATATACCATATTTGTTTTCATTCCATCCCTCTAATATATCATATGGATTAATGGTGCTTGTTATTTCCACTGCTTACAATGCTGTCACTATGTGTATATTGTGTATATGTGTATATTGAACATCTACCAACTCAACATTTTAATATAATTCTTTAAGCAAATTACCACAAGATATTTTAGTTTAAAAGACTTTAGGAGCATATTCAATCCCCTAAACTATTTAAATATGTAAACTCAACCATTCAAATCGCAATGTCCACTGGTCTAAAAAGGATAAAGTAAAAGGTCCATCCATAGTAATGCCCAATTAAAATCGAATAACTCTGTTCTTGATGTTCTTATATTTTATTGAGTAAATTGATATTTGTTAAGGATTGAATTCTGAGTCGTACAACAAACAAAGGAGATTTCTCTTATTTCATGGATCTAAGACACAGCTGACTCAACAGAGAACTCAGACACTGGTCAACATACTGAGGCTTGGAGAAAGCCTGGAAGACAGTGTGATGAGTCTGAGCTTGAAAGATTTTTTTTGTTACATTCAGAAAGATTTTTTTCTTTATGAAAGCAACGAATCACTAGATGTTTATATCATTTCTTTTCCATTTCTTTCCTTCCTTCCCACCTTCTATTCTGTGAAAATACCAAACAGTCACAACTTAAAACGTACCTGTTGGGAGAGGTGCTGCTGGTTCTTCTTTCATGGACCAATGGGATGGCAGACAACTCTTTGTAAGCACAATGTCATCCAGGGCAATATCACCACGGTGTCCTTCCCCAACTCTACCTTCAAATTTGAGTTGGAAGTCTTCATCGCCAGACAGTGATATTTCTTTCCGCTGCCAGAAATTGCCCTGTTCTACAGTGAGGTTAAGTAGGACCTTCGTTTGGTTTGAGATGGACACCTGGCTCAAGGTGAGTGCCCCAATGCCATTTCCATACATGTGATAATGAAAAATTATCTGTAACCAAAAACAGGAATATTATATATAAATAGTACAATTGATTCCATTTTACTTTCAAGTATATCATATTGTTCTCTCCTTCATTAACAGAGTCAAAGGAACACGAGATCTGCATATCCTAATGTTCTGTGAGTACTCTAATACTGAGTGAGGTTAGGCCCACCTTAAATCCTAAGCTATAATACATGGGAGACAGTGTAGTCAGAATCAAATAGAAATTTAGGTGGGAAAAAAATGAGCAGATTTTATTTTCTTTCTCTGACTTCTAAATGCATAATTCCTCAATAAACTCTTAAACTCCACTGTCAAAGGAATAAAATAGCATTAAAAATTGATCCATCATTTAAAGACTTTTCATGATTAAGCAATAGCAGGAACTAAAGAAGAACATTTCCAGTCTCATAAACCTTAAATCATTTTCTTTGAAAGAGTATTCTGTTGCTTATTCTAATACATTCTTGTACTTGGAACACATTTTTTAGTTCCACAAGATCTTTAGGGCTCCACCATATACCACAAAACCACCAAACAGAAGCTATCCAAATTTAGTTGAAATGCTAAGAACATGATCTAGGATAGCAACCTTGGGCACTTCCCCCCAAGAAAAATTAACAGAAATATTTCCAAGGATTAACATTTCAGTGTTTCAAAGGTGGAGTTCACCAGATTTTTACTAACAGTTACACTGAAGGGAAAATTCAGGGAGAAATTCTAGGAGAAAAAAACAGTGCAGGTTAGAAACAGTAAGAACTCAGAGCATTTTAAAGCTTTTGTCTTGTCATTTGTATGAATGAGGGAACACAGCAAAGGTGAGTGATCTCCACACAGGAAAAAGACATTTCTGAACACTAGCAGTCAGCGATGTTATTCTCTAGAGAAAGAAAAAAATGAATGTGCTTAAAGGGTAAAGTATATGATTAAATAATATATGCAATGCATACTTCAGAAAGCATCAATTTAACATAGGCAAGCCATGTGCAAGTGACTCTACTCAGATCTCCTAGTTGATGGTGTTCTTCTAGGATCCAAAATTATTCTTCTGTTGATAGACCTTTCCAACATCAGCTCTGTGACCATTATGACATGCTCTGGGAGAGGACCCATGAAATCTGGGTTCTGTGACTCGACTAAGAAACATAAGGGGCCCAAGGACAACCTCTTGACCAGCAACAACCAGCCCCAGAAGAAATGGTATGATGGGCATCACACACGGCTATGTGGAGCCCCTGCTGCCACAGAGATGGTCTTTCTAGTGCTCTGCCTTGTTTTGTCTGATTTGAACAACAAATCTGAGGTCTATGTTTCATGTCACAGTAAACACTTCCCTACCTTTTTGAGGACATTTGTTGAATGATCCCATCTGGTTAACATGCAAACAAGCATAAAAACGCCTCCATTTCTATAGAAAACATTTGACAACAACATAGTCTAGTTGCAGGGCACTGTGAGGGAATAAAAGTCTTCTAAGCACCAAATTCTTCTGACGAGGCTCTTTCACTAGAAATTTCAGAGTTACTCAAAGGTCCCCATCTCTTCCCTCCTCAATCTGTCTCATCCCTCCCACTACCTATCCCTCAAAAGGAAGAAAAATCTTCAATTTGATTTTTTTTCTGCTTGAAGGTATTCCACAAGGTCAAGTGACAGAAAGGATTTTCATGAAAATCCAGGTCACTCTGCTTACCCGATATACATATTTTTTATATGAGAGACACAATCATTCCCAGCATGACCTTTCCTCACTTCTTTGTATTCAATCTATATCATAAATATTCATAAAATGAACCATTCATCATTAATTTTTTGACATTTCTTCTAGGCATATTTCATTATTCTCACACAGATGTTTAAAACAGTGGGGACTACAGTTCCAGGACCAGGGAAAGAGAGAGATGGATGAAATCCTTATTTGCTACAGTATGAAAAACAAATCTTTTTCAGCATTTTCAGACAAAGTCTAAATAGAAAAGTTGAGAAGTTAAGCTAGAATTCTATATGGTTTATGCTTAATTTTTAATTAGCTTTCTAAGACTAAAACACATTTGCAAATTTCAGGGTATCTACAGATACAGAAAGAGAGATTTATAGATAAAGACTAGGCATATAAAATCTGGTGTGTTTGGGTTTGATTTTTGAGAAAATACCAAGTAATTTGGAAAACAACAAAAACAAACAAGAAATGTATTTGATTAAAACTCATTTTCTTTGGCCAAACTAATTACATAAAGTTTAATGTTATTCTGTATGATTTGTTATATCTGCTCGAGACTGCTGAGTTATCTCTCTAAAACTCTGATCTGATCATGTCACTTCTCTTGCAGAAAATTCTATCAAATGCACCTGAAGAGATAAGAGAAATGAGGTTACCCCCTGAGAGTTAAACTATAAAATCAACTTAAGACGAGACAGAAAAACTTCCAATACAAGCTAAAGACTTAACTTCTATTAAGACCATGACAATGGTAGGAAGAGAAGGCTGATCAGCACAAAACAGAGGAGCAAGCATCTGTAATGGGTGCAGGCAATGTGGGGAGCCTTTGAGCAAAGGCTAAAAACAACTCCTTCCAAGGGGTAGGGCTCTCACTATTGTGGAGTCAGGTACACAAGAATATTATAATTTGAAGACAACAAAGATTAAATCACATTATTGTCTCCCAGCCCGATTCTTTGATCAACTTTCTGGACGTCATCTGCTTTCCTTTCAGTGTTCAGACACTGGAGAACATGCCAGTCAGAATACATGTATTCAGATCTTATGGAGATCACATTTCTCATTGTAAATATAAATAAATGGCACATTTATTCATGTACCATTCTCTTGTAAGCAAGATTCTTGAGAAGTCACCTCTGAATGTTTCATTTACATTGTATGTAAAGCTAAGTTTAGTTCCTAACTCAGCTGGCTCAAATCCTTCATGAAATTAAAGACCACCCATCAATAAAGAAAAAGTAGAGGACCTGAAAATACACACTCATCATAGGAGGCTGCTTGTCCTGAAGAACCATACAATCCTATTTATGATTTTAATAGTACAAATGATTTCCTTAAGTTTCCATAGGATAGTGGCCAAACCATCTTTTCTTCTTGTCTACAGAAAGTCTCCCTTTTTAAGGGATAATTTGAGCCTTTCCTTTTCCATAAAGACTCTTCAACCATTTTATAGTAGCTCCAACTACCTCTGATACTCATTCTTGGAAATATGTAACTATCTTCTACTTGTTGAATTTTCCGATGACAGAATTCTCATATTCCCAAATAAGTACTAAATTCCTTGAGTGGAAGCAACTTGATTTTACTTTTCTACTATCCATAGTGACGGATAATACCCATGAAGCTTCCCAGTGGTGTCCGAAATTAGAATATCTATGGAATTGATTGATACGATAAATTCTTCCCACAGTTCTAACCATCCTTCCCTTTTCTCCTTACTTCACTTTCTCCTTCCCATACATATCCCAGGTTGAGTAAATTTAAAGTCGGCTTTTGTCTGGTCCTGGCCCTTCCATTTTTCTCTATTAGCTCTATCAGCAGTCGCTTACAGTATTTGTTTTGCTTCATTTTTTTTCCATACCTTGCAGTTTTTGCTTCTTCTACTTATGACTGGGCTTGAGATTCTGGCTGCTCTCATGGGCTGCTGAGGGAACAAGCTCTTTATAAAGATGTAATGACCAGAGGAGTTCCGGAAGGTGTGATCAGCAGCTGGTTCCGTGCCTGCAGCAGGGATGCTGCTAGCTTTCAGATTCCAGTCAAAGTCATCATCCTGTTCCTGCTCCCAGGAACAAAGGTCAAATTCAAAATCACAGTGCCCACTGGAGGTACCTGGAAAACATTTCCCAATTTATGGTAGAGAGAAAAAGGAAATTAGCTGACTTTAGGACATACAATGCAAATTATAGTGATATTGACACATCATGGAATATTCAATACCTAAGAATAGTATCCTGACACTAGCATTAAAAGAGACTATTTTAAACCCATGTTTAGTAATTGATGTTTCAGCATTTCATCTTATTTGGAAAAGACTTAAATATCCAATGAATTTAACCCAATTTATCATTTAACTGAGCAAAACTTCCAAGTTTTAGGTTACCAAAGATTTTGAAAGCTATTTAACAGTCTATAAACCTTTTTTTATCTTTCAGCCCACTTGTTCTTTTTTTAAAATTTTTTAAATGTCTACCTATTTTTGAGAGAGACAGAGTGCAAGCAGGGGGAGAGCAGAGAGAGAGAGAGGGAGACACAGAATCTGAAGCAGGTTCTAGGCTATCAGCACAAACCCCAATGCAGGGCTCAAACTGACAAACCTTGAGATCGTCATGACCTGAGCAGAAGTCGGACGCTTAACTGATCCATCCAGGTGCCCATCCACCCTCAAGTTCTTAACAATTACCCATGAAAATGTCCTGAGACAAAATAAACCATTATCTTAAGTTATTTTTGCTGGCAATTTGCACCAGGTACAACATGAATTCAACTAATAAATTCAGATAGAATAAAAGCTGATTATCCAGAAAGGCTTGGGGAGACACAGGAGTAGAGCAGCTCACAATTGGTTACTACTTAGTTTTTATTGGGAACTAAGGTTTCTAAGAGTTAAAATTCTGGTAAGTGTAATTAAAATTCTAGAATGGATAAGGGAAGCACTATGTATTTTGGAAAGTAAGATGCATAAGAAAGGCATAAGCAATGAAATATATTTTTGTTAAGGGGAAAGAGTAATTTTGTCTTAAAACGAGACTAGCTATTTAAATAGAGAAGGCTTACAATAAAATCTGAATTGAAACTTGTGAAACGTTTGTGAAGGGGAATCTTTGGAAAAAAATTTATCCAGGGTTAGAATGGACAATAATTGGAATAAATGAACTTTATTTTATTTTATTTTTTTTATTTTAGAGGGAGAGAGAATGGAAGAGGGTTAGAATGAAAGAGAGAGAGAGAGACTGACACTCAGTGCAGAGCCCAACGCGGGGCCCAATGTGGACTCAACAAAGGACTTAACCCCATGACGTTGATATCATGAACTGAGATGAAATCAAGATTGGGATGCTCAACCAGCTGAGCCACTCAGGCACCCCAGAATAAATGAATTTTTAAAGTACACTGCTATAAATTTGAAATCTGGCTTTCTCTCTGCCAAATAGGTTTCTTGGATTACTTCTCTGTTCTTAGTAAGAAACTGTAAGTAAAGTTTCCATTTTGTCTTTATCAGTTCTTTAATTACATGAAACAGTTAAAACTTAGCAAAATAAAAGGAGCAAAGTTTTGCTAACAGCGAGACAAGCCAATGCTTTTGCGTTTGGAATCCCTTGTTGCCAGCTTGGTTAAATAAATAATGAAACAAGTTTTATAGTGATCTTTGATCCTATTTAGGTATGTGCTTTAGAACCTTCTGATATTTTATAACAAACTTCCCAAAAATTCATAATTCTCAGTAAAGTCTTTTTGACTACAAAAAAAAAGTATGTGCGCACACACACACGTATGCACAAACACACATGTACGTGCACACACACACACACACAAGCACACACAATTTTAGTTTCCTACAGAAAGCTATTTCCGTGGCTTGTACAAGTCTATTTCTCTACAAATCTGGTTCCCAGGCTCAAAATCAATAAGAAGATACTTTAGCATTACACACACATTTCTTCCCCCAAACACCTATTTGATCAATGTAATTTATTTCTTCTCTCTTCTCATCTTTGCTCCTCGGGCCCTGGTAGAGAATTTAGGAAGTTTCTTGTTCTACTCAATACAGCTTGGCTTGGAAACCGCTGCCTAAAGCAAAAGTTATTAATCATTGCAATTGTTTTTAAAACATAATCCTTATTTTAGAGATGAGAAAATTGTGCAACAGAAAGGTAAAGAGTGTATTAATTGGAATTTATAATAAGCTGCAGAAATTAAAAATGTTAATTTGCACAAAATAGCAACTATCTCCCAGGTTCTTAAAATTATTTCATTACTAACATTGCTTAAGTCTTTTCTTCCACTTCCAGGACAGCAAGAATTATTGAGTTCGACTATGACCTTATTGATTTTCTGCCTGCTGGGTCTATCCATTTCTGATACATGAGGGTGGAAACCTCCAACTACAATAGTGAGCCCATCGATTCTCCTTGCAATTCCGTTAGGTTTTTGTCTCATGTTGTTTGACATTCTATTGTCAGGTTCATACACATTAGGGATTGTCATGCCGCCTTGGGGAATGACTCCTTTACTATTATGTAATACCTTTATTTACCCTTGGTTACTCTTAAAAGCTTTTATTTTACCTTCACTCTCCAAAGCTTTCTTTCCCTTATGCAAATCTGAGTTTCTAATCTATACCGTTTTTCAATCCTCTAAAAACAAAGAAGGTTTTCTGGCAAAAAAAAAAAAAAAATTCCCTCAGTCTGTGTTTGTCTGAGAAAATTTTTGTTGACTCTTCACTTTCAAAGGAAAATTTCAGAATACGAAATCTAGGTTGGTAATTTGTTGTTATTGTTGTTCCCCCCACACACACACACAACATCTTAAATATTTCACTCTTTCTATTTACTTGCATAATTTCTGAGACATCAAGTGTAATCCTTACCTTTGTTTCTCTATAGTAAAAGTGTCTTATCCCTCGGACTTCTCTCAGGATTTTACTTTGATTTTCTGTGGCTTGAAAATGATTTACCTAGGTGTAGTTGTTGTGTTTTATTTGGGGGGGGGTGTTGTGGGGGGTTTTGGTATTTATCCTGCTTCATAGTTTCTGCGCATCTGGATCTGTGGTTTTGCATCCAACATTAATTTGGGGAAATTCTCAGTCATTATTCTTTCAAATATTTCTTCTGTTCCTTTCTCTCTTTCTTCTCCATGTGATACTCCCACTAAGCACATTACACCTTTTGTTGTAAAGTCCTTGGATATTCTGTTGTGTGTTCTCAGTCTTTGTTCTCTCCACTTTTCAGTTTTTGAGGTTTCTATTGTGATGGCCTCTAGCTCAGGTATTCCTCCACTGTGTCCGGGCTAATAAGCCCACCAAAGCCGTCCTTCACTTTTGTCACAGTGGGTTTTTTTTTCCCCTTTATTTTATTTTATTTCTTTATTTTTGTTACTGGATCAGATGATTTTTTTTTTTTATTCTCAAGTTAGTTAACATAGTTAACTTGGCTTCTGGAGTAGGGCCCAGTGATTCATCACTTACATATAACACCAAATGCTCATCCCAACAAGTGCCCTCCTTAATGCCCATCACCCAGTGCCTCCCCCGCCCCAGCAGCCCTCAGTTTGTTCTCTATATTTAAATGTCTCTTGCAGTTTGCTTCCCTCTCTGTTTTTATCTTGTTTTTCCTTCCCTCTCCCTATGACCTTCTGTTTCTTAAATTACACATCTGAGTAAAATTATATATTTATCTTCCTCTGACTTATTTCGCTTAGCGTAATACACTCTAGTTCCATCCATGTTGTTGCAAATGGAAAGATTTCATTCTTTTTCATTGCCAAGTAGTATTCCATTGTATATTTTGACCACATCTTAATCCATTCATCATCAGTTAATGGACATGTGGGCTCTTTCCATAATTTGGCTATTGTTGATAGTACTGCTATAAACATTGGGGTGCATGTGCCCTTTCAAAACAGCATTTCTGTATCCTTTGGATAAATTCCTAGCAGTATAATTCCTGGGTCGTAGGATTAGTTCTATTTTTAATTTTATGAGGAACTTCCATATTGTTTTCCAGAGTGGCTGTACCAGTTGGCATTCCCACCAACAGTGCAATAGGGTTTCCCTTTCTCCAAATCCTCTCCAACTTCTGTTGTTTCCTGAGTTGATAATTTTAGCCATTCTGACAGGTGTGAGGTGGTATCTCATCATGGCTTTGATTTGTATTTCCCTGATAATGAGTGACATTGAGCATCTTTTCATGTGTCTGTTAGCCATCTGGACGTCTTCTTTGGAAAAGTGTCTACTCATGTCTTCTGCCCATTTCTTCACTGGATTATTTGTTTTTCAGGTGTTGAGTTTGGTAAGTTCTTTATAGATTTTGGATACTAATCCTTTATCTGATATGTCATTTGCAAATACCTTCTCCCATTCAGTTGGTTGCCTTTTAGTTTTGATGATTGTTTCCTTTGCTGTACAGAAGCTTTTTATCTTGATGAGGTCCCAACAGTTCATTTTTGCTTTTTTTCCCTTGCCTTCAGAGACATGTCAAGTAAGAAGTTGCTGTGGCCGAGGTCAAAGAAGTTGCTGCCTGTCTTCTCCTGTAGGATTTTGATGGTTTCCTGTCTCACATTTAGGTCTTTCATCCATTTTGAGTTCATTTTCATGTATGGTGTCACAGTGTTTTTGATTGCTAGGATTTCTTTCCGATTCTTTCTTAAGATCTCCATCTCTCTGTTTACATTGCCCACCTTTTATTGCATGCTCTTTTATCCACTAGAGGACTTAGCATATAGTTTTAAATTCCTGGCCTGATAATTCCAACACCCCTGCCATGTCTCTTTCTGATGCTTCTTCTGTCTCTTCAAAGTATAGTTTTTTTGTTTTGTGTGCTTTTTGCCTTTCAGTATATGCCTTGAGATATTTTCTTAATAGCTGGACATGATATATTAGGTAAAAGAAACTGCTTTAAATAGCCCTTTAATGTGGGGAAAGGGGATATTCTATGATTCTGTTATTAGTTCTCAGTCTTTCAATGAACCTATACCTCTGGACTATGAAATTCACAAGTGTTTCTCAGATTTTTTTCTCCCCCCTTACATGGAACAGTATAACTAGAAAGGTGTAGCACTGGATATTTCCCTTCCACAAAGTCAGTTAGGCTCTGATAATACCCTGGCAGTTTAGAATTTCATTATCTGAGGGAAGACCTTGTTAGGAACAACAGAGTTCTGTCTAATATATATATATACATGTATATATGCATATATATATATATGCATATATACATGTATACATATACATGTATATATGCATATATATATGTGTGTGTATATGTATATATACATATATGTATGTATATACATATATGTATATATATGTATATGTAGGTATATATATTTGAGAGAGAGAGTGAAAGACTGTGCATGAGCAGGGGAGAGAAGCAGAGGGAGAGAGAATATTCAGCATGCTCCAAGCTCAGTACAGAGCCTGACATGGGCCTCAATCCCACAAACCATGAGATCATGACCTGAACTGATATCAAGAGTCGGACACTCAACCAACTGAGCCACACCTTATAAGGTATCCCTAGAAGGGGGTTTCCTGAAGGTTTTCACTCAGGCTTGTCCACACGGCAATGCCAGAACTTCATCAGCATCATTTCACCTTTTCCTACCCAGGTGCGGGTTCCTTTAGTGGATTCTTCTCCTAAGTGCCAGGTCTGATAATATGTGACTCCCTGTGTTCACTTGCCTCTCTCCGATCTTGGGACAGCAATTTGCTCTGTGTCCTCCCCTCTCTTATGGATTGAATAAGACTTGTTGATCTTTCGGTCTGTTCAGGCTTTGCCTTGTTAGAAGAGAGCTGTGAGTTCCAATTTCATCATACACCAAGCTAGACTATAGGAATTACACAAACATCTTCCTATAATTTTGCTGGTAAATTATAAAGCTAATAATGTAAGTGAAGATGTTGTAAAACTGAGCATTCTGCTACTAAGAGTTTGTATCTTATAAAATTATATTCAGGATACTTTCCATGTTCTTTATTTTTAAATATATATGCATGATGCAGCATACAGCCCATGAGTGATTCATTTGATCATACGTAATAAAATGAACTATTTAGAATTCTTTGATAATAGTAATTCTTTATTAAGTTCTCCCTGAATATTAAACTGAAAATGAAAATCTTGAAAACCATAATTATAGGTGAGATGGTACCCAAAAACTAAAAATACTTAAGAAGAACCTAACTTGTAACACATCAATAAGTATTTATATAAAGATTTATCTCTTTAAAAAAAAAAGCTTATTTGGGGCGCCTGGTGGCTCAGCCCGTTAAGCATCCAATTTCAGCTCAGGTCATGATCTCAGGATTTGCAGGTTCGAGCCTGGTGTTGGGCTCTGTGCTGACAACTCAGAGCCTGGAGCCTGCTTCAGATTCTGTGTCTTCCTCTCTCTCTCTGCCCCTCCCCTGCTCGTGCTGTCTCTGTCTCTCAGAAATAAATAAACAATAAAAAATAAATTTTTTTAAAAAAGAAAGCTTATTTGAACAAGTACCCAAAAAATCTCCGGAAAGTTAATGTAAATGAGAATAGGAATGATTCTGGCAACAAAGCTCTCAGGGACCTGTGCTCTTAAGTGCACATGCCAAAGGAAAGCAGGTGCACATCCCAGCTGAAGCCACAGCCATTCTGGGACAAAGATTCTACACTATTCTTTTTCTTCTCTTTTTAAATGTTTATTTATTTAGAGAGTGCATGCACACAAGCAGGAGAGGGACAGAGAGAGAAGGAGACAGAAAGTCCCAAGCAGCTTCCGCACTGCCAGCACAGAGCCAGACCCTGGGCTTGATCTCACAGGCCCTGAGATCATAACGTGAGCCAAAATCAAGAGTCAGTCACTTAGCTGACTGAGCCACCCAGGCACCCCCTACACTGTTCTATAACAAAAAACTCTTTCAGAATTTCCAGTTATGCTAGGCATCAAATTATGTCTTTATGGACTTATTCTTACAATTAGCATAGGTCAGAATAAATGAAATACACAAAATACCTTCTATGTTATTTGTACCTAATAAGGTGGAAAATTTTAAAACACATGGGCTTTATCATTATTTCAATACCATTTTGGAGTGTAAAGACCACTAAGATGAAAGTTAACTTGGGGTACCTGGGTGGCTCAGTCAGTTAAGCATCTGACTTCAACTCAGGTCATGATCTCACGCTTCATGAGTTCAAGTCCCACATTGGGTTCTGTGCTGACAGCTCAGAGCCTGGAACCTGCTTTGGATTCTGTGTCTCTCTCTTTGCCCCTCCCCAGCTCACACTCTGTCTCTCTCTCTCTCTCAAAAATAAGCATTAAAAAAAATTTTTTTTAAGTTAACTTTATCACAACTTCCAGGAAAAAGAAAAAAAACCACTTGCCAAACAATGAAAATACCATTTTCAGTTTTTGAGATAATTAAAAATTAATAAACTTAAAAGGCATCAAGACTAATGTGCTTTTAAAAATAGTTTAACAGCCAGGCTAACACTGATTTCTAATATTTTCAAGGATACAGAATTTTCTGCCATAATTCTGTCACCAAATGAACAAGATGGCATTTACAATCCAATTGCTGATTCAACTTTAAATCTGTATTTGAGGGGCACCTGGGTGGTTCAGTTGGTTGAGCAACTCATGTCATGATCTCAGTTTTGTGGGTTCAAGCCCCCATGTCAGGCTCTGTGCTGACGGTATGGAATGCGCTTGGGATTCTCTGTCTCTCCTCACTCTCTGCCCCTCCCCCACTTGTGCTGTCTCTGTCCCTCTCAAAATAAATAAATAAATTTTAAAAAAAAGAAATAAAATAAAGTTACATTTGAAACTTATTTCGGTAATTTACTCTTTCTGAGAATAGACTGTACACAGCCTGTTAGCTCAGAATTCTAAAGTTCTCCTATGTATCTTTTCAGAGATCTGGGAGGTAAAAATATTCAGCATCATGTTTAGAATCTGAATAGTTATCTTAAGCATTATAAAATGAAGTGACTAATTCAGTTGACCTTGTATTGGAAAATTTAGCAGCCCATGAAGACTAGATTGCCATATAGACCAGCATCTAGAAAGGCCACTTGTATAAAAAATGATGTGTGCTGTTGAAAAACAGATCTGTTCTGTTTTTAAAATCATACAAATGCTGCTACATGAATCTCTATCATTTAAATTCTGTATTTCTTTTGAAATTTACTATAGTTTTGAGGACGTGTTTCCTTGGAAAGTTTAATTGTAACCTATCAGTGTGGAAAATACAATAAGCAGGCCTAAGTACTTTGGATTTCACATCACTGTGGCGAGAGGGAATAACTTATAATTTCATATTGCACAATTTCCCATGGATGCCAAGTGAGGAAAGCAGCAAACAGTCTTCCGTGAAGATGCCAATTCCTGTCATTTCATGGAGCAATTAATGCCAGTGCCAGGCAGGTGTGCCATCAAGAAGAAAATGACCACCTTTGTCTACAGCTGTATCATCAATCAAACCAGTTTCTAGCTTTCTAAATGCTATCATTTTTCCATCTATCACTATCTTCAGGAGCATAAAATATTGGTTTCATTAAAAAAAATTCTTAATTTTGGAAGACCATAACCTAATTCTTTTTAAGACCCAACTAGCGAATTCCTAAAATTAAGTTCTCACCATTCTATTCAATCATTCATTTAATATAAATTTATTGAGCATATGCTATAAGTAAAGCACATTTAGGAAGATAAAAACACTGACTGGAAGGGGGGCTACCGTGCACTGACCATGTGTGTCGGGTGCTAAGCATTCTCCTTATTTGTGTTATTTTATTTAAGTCCCACAAAATCTGAATATAATAGTCGTTATTCTTCTTTTGCTTGATGAGAAAGCTGAAGTTCAGAGTATGATCCTAGGCAAAGTATCACACTGTAAGTAGCAGGGCTATGAGTTGAAGAATGACAATGATGGAACCCTGTACTACTACTCCCCTTTATACTGTGGTATGCAGCACTCCAGGGTGAAGGCTTCACCAAAAAAAAAAAAATTGACAACTACTACAGGATAAGAGAATGTGTCTATGAGGAAATTCTTGAAGGGATCTCTTTGTCTATAGGTAGGCAGCCATGAAAATATGGCGGTTATCCACTTTGGCTTGATTTTTCTTGAGATAGCATGGCATAGTTTATCAATTCTTTGTTCATCTAAATATGAATGTCTTCGGGCACCTGGGTGGCTCAGTCAAACATCTGGCTTTGGCTCAGGTCATAATCTCATGATTCAGTTTGTGAGTTTCAGCCCCACGTCAGGCTCTGCGCTGACAGCACAGAGCCTGCTTTGGGTTCTCTGTCTCGCTCTTTCTCTGCCCCTCCCCTTCTCTCTCTCTCTTTCTCTCTCTCTCTCTCTCTCTCTCTCTCTCTCTCAAAATAAATAAATAAATAAACATTTAAATATGAATGTCCTGCGGATGCCAATTTGCCATCCAAAGGAAGAAGTTTCTGCAGTCAAATGAGTATGATGAATCTTATAAATTATATCCCTCTTTGGGAGATTTAAAAACACACTAGTATATTATTAACACACTAACTCTAAGAATTCCCACAGTATGGAAACTATTTCTTTATATAAAAAAATATTTTTAAACTTATCTAAGGAGGCGGTGTACTTTTTTTCCTTTTTTTTTTTTTTTTACTTATTTGTTTAATAGAACCAAGAATATCATGTCGATTGCTACCGTGGTGATGCATAGGACAAGTTTTACAAATACTATTATTAAAAGAAAAAAGAAAAAAAAGCGTAATTTGAGAAATTAGTTTCCAGTTCTAAATGGGGTAACTTCTTGGCCGTGTGACCTTAGGGAATGCATTAGTTTCTTAGCACTCACATAACAAAGTACAACAAAAAGGGCAGCTGTAAACAACCAAGATTTATTCCCTCAAAGTTGCTAAGGTTAGAAGTCTGATATCAATGTGTCTACAGTAGCATGATCTCCCTGATGGCCCTTCCTTGTCTCTTTGCATTTCTTGCTTACCAGCAATGTGAGCATCCCTTGGCTTGGTTTGTACATACATCCCTCCAATCACATGGCATTCTTCCCTGTGTGTTCCCACCCCATCTTCCCCCATCTTCCCTCTGGGTGCCTATGTCCAAATTTCCTTCCTCTTAAAAGAATGCCAGTCACTGGGTCAGGGCTTATTTTAACCTAGCATGAACTCATTTTAACTCAGTACATCTGCAAAGACCCTGCTTCCAACTAAGGTCACGTTCACAGGTCTTTGGTGGACATGAGTTTGGGGGAGCCACTATACAGGGCTGGAATGTTTACATTGTTTTATGTTATTCTCTTGGGCTTTTGAGATATATAATCATATCTTTAGAAAATTATTACGATTTAGTGTTACTATATTTTATTTTATGCCTTACATACTGACTAGAACCAGAACAAGAATATTAAATAATAACATCAATAGTAAGTACTCTTGATATAACCTTGATTTGAATGAAAATACTTCCATTCATTCCTTCACATTCATATCAGTTATGATATTTTCACTACTTCCTTTAAATAGGGTAAGACCCTCACCTCAAAGAGTATGATATAATGATTCTGTTGCTGAATTTGGTTTGCTAGCATGTTAAGTTCTTCTACATTTATATTCACAGGCAGCTTGAACTATAGTTTTCTTACTTTTCTAATTTTTGGAGGCTTCATTATCAGTGATATATTAGCTTCATAAAATAAATTTAGTCATTTTATATGGTTAGAATAGCTTCTTTGGCCATTATCAGGTCATTAAAATGTGATAGAACTCAGTAGTATCTATCTCGAGAGACAAAACTGAAGGACGTTTGTTGATAACTTTATTTGATAGTTAATAGTCTGTTGAGGTTTTCTGCTTCATTAGTTAATTTTGGTCATTTTTCTCATAGAAAATTAACTATTTCATTGACATCTTCAAACTTTCACAGAGTTATTGGTCTCTACGTGGTTATTAATTCCCCTTTAACAAGACTACATTATTTAAATGTTTTCCTCCTTTTTAAAACTAAACTTTGGTGTTTTAACATCTGTCTACTTTAAAAAACAACATACTTCTCTATTTATGATTTGAATTTTTTGTCTTCCAAACTAGTACTTCTTTCTCCTGAGTTTCTTTTTTTCTCTTTTTTCTCAGTTTCTTAATATTATTTCATTTCTTATAAGTTTTTATTTTTAAATAAACTCATATTTAAAGAAACATTGTAAGGGTAGCACAGTACCAGAAACCCTATTGATATTTAAATAATAGAAAGGAAAAACCAACATGAATAATACATTTATTCTAAAAAATCAACAACTTGGAAGAAATGAGAAAAATACCTGTAAAAACACCTTAAAACTGAAACAAATCTAAATGACACTCTATTAACAAAATTGAACTCAAAGTAAAACTTTTCCCACAAACCCAACTTTCATTTCAGATGGCTTGATGGGTAAAATCTACCAAACATTTAACGATGAAATGGTACCAACTGACACAAACTCTCAGGACATAAGGAAAAGAGAACTCTTCTCAACTCTCTTAAGAAGCCAGTATAATACCCATAACAAAGCCAGACAATCAACTACTAGAACAGAAATTTAGAGACTAATATCCCCCACAAACATAGGTGCAAAATCTTTAACAATACATTTTATCAAGAAATGTGTTTGACTTAGTGCTCAAAAATCAAATAATGTAATTCATCACTTTAACACAAAAGGAAAAAATATCATATGATGTCTTCATCTAGATGCAGGAAAGGCACTGATAAAATTCAAGACTTCTTAATGCAAAACTTGATGTAAACAAGCTATAGAAGGGAGCTCCCTCAAACTGAAAAAAGTGACCTGGGGAAAACATACAGGTCATGTCATATTTAAATGTGAAATATTGAATAATTTCACCCTAAGACTGGAAATAGGGTAAGGCAGTCCAAAAGCACCCCTTTTATTCAACAACTGTCCTGAAAGTTCTAGTAGCAGGTGTCCAAAGTAAACACCAAGAATAGTGGGACAGATCAATATCCTAACTCCTGATATGATGTACTGAGAAGGACCCATGATTATATCTGTGGTATTCGTGTTAAAACAGTGAATATTTTTCATAGTTATAAGATTGACAGAGATTATGACTGTGATATGACTATACTTGTGAATATTTCTATTTTTATGTTAATTCTTTCGTATTTTATTTCATGCATTTTGAAACTCTATTATACATGCACATTTCTGACATAACTTGATAATTACTTTGTGATAATACAATTTTCCTTTTACTATTTGTAATTTTTCAAAACTCGTATATCAATTTGGATACTCTGTACATATTATATTCACTATTTGTAACAGAACAATTTTATTTATTTATTTATTTATTTATTTATTTCATTTTATTTGTTCTCATAATAATTCTCTGAGAGAGAGTGGGGAAGGGATGGGCAGAGAGAGGAGAGAGAGAATCCCAAGCAGGCTCTGCACTGCTAGCACAGAGCCCAATGCAGGATTCAATCCCATGAACAATGAGATTCTGACCTGAGCCAAAATCAAGTCAGATGCTTACTGACTGAGCCACCCAGGCACCCCCGGAACCATTTCAAATATAAATTCAGTGATAGTTGGAAAGTAAAAGGTTAGAAAAATATTTATCAAATAGTTGTCTCATGCTTTTTTAACCAATCAGAAATGTTTACACTTTAATTGGTATGATTAGAATAGTTGCATTTGATATAATTAATGTTATAGAAAGATTTATCTTTTATTTTATTATATTTTTGTATTTAAAAACATTTTCGCATTTGTTTTTTATTATTCTATTTCTCCTGTGTTTTTAATTTTAATTCTTCATTCTCCATTTTAATTCTTCTATTTGGTTTTTATCTGTATCTCTTTACATTTTAGTGCTGGTCGAGTGATTGCATGTGCATACTTTACCATCACTATCTAGAGTTCATACTGTTCTTCATACAAAATTTAAAAACCTTGGTACATTTTAATTCCACTCACTTCCTGTTCCTTGAGCAATTTTTGTCATATTTATCTGCACTTGAATATAAAAGCTACAAAATATGTATGTTTTATTTAGAAAAGTCACATACCTCTTAAGGAAGTTAGGAAAAGAGAAAATGTGGTCTTGTATATTCACCCACATAATTATTATTTATATTTTTTTTCATTCCTTTCTGAAGATTCAAGTTTCAATCTGAAACTTTTAGCCATAAACACGTCCTTTAACATCTTTTACAATGAATGCTGATATCTCTTGCTGTTCATTTATTTAAAAATATCTTTTAAAAAACGTCTTCACTATGCCTTCATTATTGAAGGGTATTTTCTGTAGATACAAAACTCTATGTTGGTACGTCCTTTCCTCTTCCCCCATTTGAGTATTTAAATTCATTCTTCCAATATAATTAGGCCTTTTTTTTTTGTTTTTCTGATGAGAAGCTTTCAATCATAGGATTGTTAGATTATATATGAATTATTTTTCTAGTGTCTTCCAAGATATTCTCTTCATTTAAAATAAATTTTTATCAGTGAATTAGGAGGTACCAAGATGTACCAATTTTCATTTATGTTGTCTTGATCATCCTAATCACTTTAAGGTGATGTTTTCCACAAATTTGGAAAGATTTTGATAATTATTTGTTCAAATATTTTGCTGCCTCATTTTTCCTCATTCCCTTGTGTTGTTTCATGTACATGTACATAAGAATATATGATGGAGTTGTGTAGATCACTAAGGCATTGATCAGTTTATTTTCTTTTTTTCTCTTCTTAATTAGATAACTTCTAATTAGATCTGTCTTCAAGTTCGATGATCTTTCTTCTGTTGTCTATGTATTACTAAGTCCATCCAGCAAATTCTATTTTAGATAATGCATTTTTTAACCCTAGAAGTTCCCTTTGTTTATTTTAGTATTCTTCCTTTTTCCTTTACCTCCTCCTCTTCCTTCTTCCTCACCCTCTTTTTCTTCTCCTCGTTCTTCATTTTCATTTCTCCACTGAGGTCCTCCAAATCTGTTTGTTCATTACAGCTATATTCTTATTTAAATCTTCAAAGACATTTGTAATACCTGCTTTAAATCCCTTGTTTATTAAATCTAAGTTTTCCATTATCTTAGGTTCAATTTCTATTGACTATTTTTGTTCTCTCAAATGTATGTTAATTTTCCTGTTTCTTGACATGTGTAATTTTTTTTCTTTTTACTTATACGCTGAAATTGTAGATGGCACATTATAGCAAATTTGAGTTATGTCATGCTCCTTAGAAATGTGTTATATTTTTTACAAACAGTTAATTTTTGACAGATCCTTTTTCATCTAATCAGGCTTATTTTTTGGTTAGGTATATTAAAATTTTCCACTTAATCCTACATTATGTTCTGTATTCTTTAAGAAAGTTTAATGAACTATACAAAAACACAGGCAATAACTAAACAAGATTTGGAGAACAATGCATGAAAAAAATGAGGTGTTCAACGGAGAAAGAACAGCCATCTCACACACACACACAAATTCTATAGTTGAAAAATACAATAACTGAATTGAACAATTCAATTTAGAGTTTCAAATATATTCAACCATTCAGAAGAAAGAATCAGCCACCTAGAGAATAAGACAGTAGAAATTATTCAGTCAAAAGAGAAAGAAGAAAAAAATGAAAAAGAGTGATGGAAGTCTATGGAAATATGGAACACATTGAAAAGAAACAGTATGTACATTATGGGAATTGCAGAAAAAGAAGATAAAGAAAAAAAACCAGAACGTATATTTAAAGCATTAATGGCTGAAAACTTCCCAGGCCTGGGAGAGAAATTATCATCCAGATTCATAACACCCAAAGGACTGTGAATACATTGGACCTTAATAGGGCAAGACTGAGACACAGTTTAATTATAATTGTCAGAAGTCAAACACAAAGAAAAAATTTTAAGAGCAGTAAGAGAATACAGAAAAGCTATAAACAAAGGAATCTACATTAGACTTTGGTGTATTTCTCAACACAAACTATTCAGGCTAGGAGAGAATGGGATAACATATGTTAACATTTTGGAAAAAAAATATAATAATAACTGTCAACAAATAATTCTATACCCAGCAAATCTGTCCTTCAGAAATGAAGGAGGGACAAAGATTTTCCCAAACAAACAAAATGTGATGGAGTATATTGCCACCAGACCTGCTTTACAAGAAATGTTAAAGGGAGTTGAGTGGAAGTAAAAGAAAGCTAATTAATAACAAAACACAAAACATAAAAGGTGAATTTCACTGGTAATGTTAACTATGTAATTATAGTTAGATTATGCAATATGCTAATAATGATGCATAATTCATTTACAATTCTAGTTTAGAAGTTTAAAAAATATAATAAAATCATGATAACTACCATAATATGTTATTCCTTTCATAATATTTTTAAAACATGTAAATTATGACATAAATGATTTGAAAATGTAAGGGGAGGGGGCACCTGTGTGGCTCAGCTGGCTGAGCATTCAACTCTTGATTTTGGCTCAAGGCATGATCTCATAGTTGGTGGGCTTAGCCCTGCATTGGGCTCTGCCCTGGATTCCCTCTCTCCCTCTCTCTCTCTGCCCATCCCCTGCTTGTTCTCTCTAGCTCTCTCAAAAATAAAGAAACATTTTTTAAAAATTTGGGGGGGAATCAAAAGTGTAAAATTTACTAATTATATAAAAGTTAAGTTGTTTTCAGTTTAAAATAAGGTGCTAAAATTTAAGAAATTTTATGTAAGCCCTATGGTAACCACAAACAAAATTCTGTGGTAAAAACACAAGAGAAAATGAAAAGTTGTTAAAGCATATTGACATCAAAAGATATCAAAACAGGAGCGCCTGGGTGGCTCAGTCGGCTAAGCATCCAACTTCAACTCAGGTCACTGTTCAGGAGTTCAAGCCTCACATTGAGCTCTCTGCTGTCAGCATAAAGCCTGCTTCAGATCCTCTGTCTCCCTTTATCTGCCCCTCCCCCCACTCCCTCTTCCTTTCCTACTGTCTCAAAAGTAAACATTTCAATAAAATAAAATAAAATAAGAAGATATATGTTAGCTGAAGATATATGTCAGCTGAAACTGTTGTGGTATCATTTCACAATATATGTAAATAAAACCATCATACTGTACACACTAAACTTATAAAAATGATGTAAGTCAATTATTTCTTAACATAACTGGAATAAATTGATTGATAGAAAGAAGATATGGGGAAGGCATATAACCATTCAACTAGATTGTCTGTTTACACTGATTATATGAGTTTGGATAGGCTCAATGATTGGTAGAAACTTTGATAATGGAATTTTAATATCAATAAGTGGCAATTCCTACTTTTCAGTTTAAATGTAAATGGATGAGATAGGTATCATCCAGAATGACTGCAGGTGGGGAATAGATTTAAAACCACTGCATGTTAACAGTAATTTCCAATCCCATATTTCTATCACTTTCTGAAAATGACACTTGGTGATTGCCAATTACCCACTTATTATTAAATCTAATAGAGATTTTTCAGTACTTATTTGATGTTTGCTTCTTTGGTAATGTTACCCACTTTTTCCTTTCAGAATTATAACTTTCCTTGTCTTCTATGACACCAGGATCTGGGTTTTTTTCTTTCCTTTTCCTTCTAGTTACTTCCTTTCTCTCTCTTATAAGATTCTTCCTCATAAATATTGGTAAATTCAGGGTTTGATCCTATGCAATTTCTTCTCTTCACATTGTACATACCCTCCTTGTGTGATATTATCCATTCGATTATGTTAATTACCGCCATATATTGATGGTTCCCCATTTTATGTCTGCTGCAGAAATGCCTTCCCAAGCTTAAGATCTATTTAGCCATCTGTTTATTGGACAGATCTCCATTTGGAAGACCCACACATATCTCAAACTAGACAAATCAAAAAGTGAAATAATGTCCTTTAAAACCACCTCATTCTCTTGTTTCATTAATTAAGAAGAGTAAATGAAACTTCCAGTTACTCACTTATCCAACCCAGAAATCCTCCACAGTTAACAATCACATTTATAGATTTTTCTCTTCTAAACATGTATTCACTTCTTTCCATCTTCATTGAATGTACCCTGAAACTATTATCTCTTTAATGGAATACTAATAGAGTTTCCTGACTAATCCCCATGCATTCATAATTACTGTCAACTACACTGCTGTCAGAGTGATTTTTCTAAACACTAAATTTTATTATATTATTTCCCTATTTAATATCCTAAAATGACTTTCTGTTACTCTAAGTTAAAACACAAATTTCTTAACGTGGACTACCAGATTCCCCTCCTTGTCTCTCTGAACTCATTTCTAGCCATTTCCCCCTCTTAATCTAAATGCTTCAGATGCTAAGATTTCTATTCCACAAACTCACCAGGTGGTCTCTCTTTCCTTTGAGTCTTTCCTACTATCTTTGTAATTCTTACTATTTGGAATCTTCCTTATTTGTTATTTATTCATGCAACTTCCTACTCATTGTTCTTAGCCATGATCAACATAAGACTAACTAAAAGAATAAAAACTAAACTCCTAAAATTCCTAGGCTGTATGAATCTGTTACAGTAGATGAAAAAGGGGGGATACTGAATATTTTTGTGATGGTCTAATTCTAATTAGAGTACTGTGGTATTTTCTGAATACTTAATTCTCATGTTTAAGGGAAAATTTGAGAATTGAAACCATACATTAAGAGGAAGGCCAGAGAGTAGAGCTCTAAAATCATGCATATATGATGTTATTAAAGAATTCAAGGATATTTATACAGACACTATGACTACAAACATGAGAAAGAAGAATAAGAAAAGATGTGCAGAATCAATGGTATCTGTTGCCAATTCTTCAAGTTTTATCATAGAGAATTACAAGTAATAAGAAAGATTATCATTAAAAACCCATACTGTGCAAATATGGAAATACTGATTCAATATTAGGAAAAACATTATGACAAGGGTTTCCTTTAGATGAAAAGAGGTAGTGTACTATTTCGTATGAAAGCGCTTAAGAGGGAATTAGGTGAATCTCCCTACCCACCTACTTTGTCTGCCAGGTTGGGGAAGTTATAGAAATGATTCCTTTATTTGTTGGTAATTCATTTATCACTAGCAGTAGCAATTTAAATGTTGGGGCTGATCCACCAACAAACATGTCCTAGTGGATTTCTCTCACATTTTAATAGAGTGTGATATGTGGTAGGATGGAGATATAGGACTAATTGTAATTGAGAAAAATGAGTCCTTAGCAGAAGTCTTTGTGTTAGATCCTATTCCAAAGAGGTTGGACTAACTTCTTTTACCCTCTCAAATTCTAAAATTCTTTGTTTTTATAATTCAACTACTTGAACTTTGAATCATATTTTGACAAATTACTTATGTTGTATTTATAAAAGGGTTAGTAGCTATGTTTCCTCTTTAATTAATTGGCACTTTCAATTAAAAAAATGATTAGCAAAGCAAAGAGAAATAAGACATAAGTCACTTATAGTAGGAATGAAACAGGATATATCAAACCTTGTGGGTATCAAAAAGATAACACAACAATGATATAAACAACTCTACATGCCCACTTGACAACTGACATGAAATGGACCCGTGCTTTGCAAAGCACAGTCTTAGCCAATACAAAATAATTTGCACAAATTCATAACTATAAAGGAAACTGAACTCATAATTTAAAAATCCCTGAAAAAGAAATCTCTAGGCTCAGATTAATCGCTGGACATTTCTACCAAATCTTCAAGGTCCAAAGACCAGAAAGGAAGACTTCCAACAGTCCCAATTTTCAGATGATATGTCTACAGAGGAAATCTAAAGAATGTATTGTAAAACTCTGAAAGCTAATAAATGAGTCAGCAAGGTTGCAGGATACAAGTTCAATATATAAAATTAGTTGTATTTTTATGTACCAACAATGAACCCATAGAAACCAAAATTAAAAATGTAATAGCTTTTGGGCACCTGGGGGGCTCAGTCCATCAAGCCTGCTTTGGATCCTCTGTCTCCTCTCTCTCTCTCTGCCTCTCCCTGGCTCTCACTCCTACGCACACTCACACTCTCTCTCTCTCTCAAAAATAAATAAAAAACAAAAAATGTGATAGCATGTATAATCCTTCAAAAAATGAAATATTTAGGTGTATATTTTATAAAGAGGACAAGGATAAGTCACCCCAAGTTGGGCCACTCTGGCAGGAAATTATTTTGCATTAAAAGCAAAAACCCAGCAGATTCAGGGAACGCTCTTTACCTCTTGCCCCTCAATTGCCTGCTTGTACTATGAAGACAGCTATAAACAGAGATTCCTCCTTCCCTAAGAAACTCACCTACATAATAGGGCAACCTTTGCTTTCCAAACATCTTCTCCCACTTTCTTGCTAATGTTCTTTCTCACCTTTGGAACCTCAAACCTCTATCCATCTCCTTAGCTCGCCGAAGCATCATGTTGCCTCTCTGTTTTTGGAATTTCCATGTCTGTGTTGATTGTACACACACAACAAAAATTTTCTCCTGTTAATCTGCCTCATGTCAATTTGATTCTTGGTCCAGCAGAAGAACCTTGAAAGGCAGAGGAAATTCTTACTCCTCAACAGTATCTATGGGACTTTTAAGATGAAAACTACCAAACACTAATGAAAGAAAGAAAAAGAAATCTAAACAATGAAGAGACATACATACATACATACTGTGCTCAAGGACTGGAAGACTCAACATATAAAGTATGTAACTATCCCCAAGTTGATATATGTGCTTCATGAAATTTTTATGAAGCTAAACAAAATTTTATTTGTATAGAACAGGATTTTTCTAAAATTTTTATGAAAAGTCAAAGGAACTAGAATAACATTATTTTGAAAAAGAGGAATATTAGGAGGAATCACTCTACCCAATTTCAAAATTATATAGCTAGCTTTAGTTAACAAGACTGTAGTAATGATGGAGGAATAGATGCCTGGATCAGTAAAACCGAATAGAGAACCCAGACATAGCTTTACACAAGTACAGCCAATACTTGGCCAAAGTACAGAAACACTAAAATGAAGGGAGAACAGTCTTATCATTCATGACGCAGGAATTAGATAGTCATAGGGGGGAAATATCTTGACCTAAACCTCACACCTTAAATAAAAATTTAAAACATAAGTAATAAATTTAAATATAAAATATAATGCTATATGAGTTTTAGAACAAAATACAGAAAAAAATTAGAGATTTCAGACTTTGTATTTTCAGATACATTATCAAAATCATGATCTCTAAAAGGAAAGATCTAAGGGTTATACCAAAATAAAAATAAACATTTGCTCTTTTCCTATTAAGACTATGAAAAGACAATTTAAAACCTGGGGGAAAGATTTGCCACTCACTTATCTGTCAAAGGACTTATATCTATATTTACAAAACCTTCAAAACTCAACAATTTAAAAAAGTTAAATTAGAAAACAGGCAAAAGACATGAGGAAACATTTCACCAAAGATGATCTATAGATGGCAAAGAAACATACAAGAATACATTCCACATCACTAGCTGTCACAAAAGTGCATATTAAAACGACGATTAGGTATTATTACTCCACACCAGAAAGCCAGCAAAAATAAAAATAGTAAAGATACTAAATACTCACAAAGAACCATATAAACTGCATCTCTCATGCATTGTTGGTGGTAATGTAAAATAACACAGCTGCTCTGAAAAATAGTACATCCATGCCACGAGACATGACTCAGGACCAAAAAAAAATAAAATAAAATAAAAAATGACTTATACATACAATTTTGACTGATCACAAGAGGTTATGCTGAATGAAAAAAAAAAGTTTCAAAAGGGCACCTACTGTATGGCTCCATTTACATAACCTTCTCAAAATGACAAACCATAAAAATGGGTAACAAAATAGTAGTTTCCCAAGGCTGGAGATGGGAGAAGTAAGTATAACTATGAGCAAGTAGCTCAAGGAAGATCTTTATGAAGATGGAGTATCTTTTTTTAATGAATATGGGATATCTTGATTGTGGTAATGCTTACATGAATTTACGCATGTAATAAATTTCCATAGAATTTACACACATATATGAAACCAATGTCAGTTTCCCAGTTTTAATATTATAGTAGCATTGAGGGAAATGCAAGAAGGGTACACAAGATTTCTCACTACTATCTTTGTAACTTGCTATGAGTTTATAATTACTTCAAAATTCAAAGTTAAAAAAAACATCATTTTCCAATTTTCATTGGATGACATCACTAGGAATTTAACTTCCTTTGTATTTCCGTATTCTATCAAGTAATAATAATAAATTCTCTAAGAAAAATTTTCCAGACTGTTTCACAAAACAAATGTTCAGTACAGAAAATATTTGTTCCCATACAAAAAGGGTTTGGGGGACAATTTAGAAAATTTTATTGATAGTACCAACCTTTTGAGAATTTGCAATGCACAAATTGATTGAACAATGCTCCTAACACAGAGATTGTTTCGATAACTACTTGATTTCAAAATATAAAAAATACTACCCTAACACGTCTCTTAAAACACTGGGATAGTGAGAGCAGGAACCAGTATCGATAATTTTGGAAAGACTGTAAGGGTTAAATTGTAGCGTAGGGCTAACGCTTAGCTTGAAAAATAACAGCTTTGTGTTGATACTGAAGGTTAAGAGATAACAGCCTTGCTTTACTCTTATAAATTAGGCTTCACCAATTAAGGAAACAAAAGTTCAAAGAAAACAGCATCAGAGGCAGGGTCAAGGAGATCCACTGGTTGCAACTTAGAGGCAGAAAGTCTACAATAAACACCTCATTAGGCAACTGTTTCTAACTCATCTGGCAACTGTTTCTGACTCATCTGGAAACTGTTTCTTTGTTCTGTTCCTAGGTGATGATAAAACGATGTGATCGGCTATAAAAACTCTGTACCCCGGCTGTTCGGGGCCGCCCTCTTATCAAGAGTGTTGGTCCCTATTGGTCGGCCTTGCCTCTCATTGTAATAAACTTGGTTGTGACTGTCACTGGTGCCCGTAGCATTCTGTTTCAGGAGTCACGTGGATGCAACAAGACAATGAGAGCTTTCTGAGCCCCATTCAGCTACAGTCTACAATAATGAATCTCTGATGCTTAAGACATCACAGGAAGCCTGCTTTTTTTAACACATTATGATACCTGGCCTGCTTCTCACATAACCTCCCAAAGAAACCAAAAGCTATTCACAATCTATGATTAATAAAGTCTCTAAAAACACACTAGTTGTTTTCAAGCTGATGTATTACTTTTGAAAGGTCAAGCTGGGATTAGTATTTCATATATAACTAAATTACCTCCCTTTATCCCCTCCAAAAGTGATTTGTACTTATTCTGACTCTCATTCATAATGCAAATGTTTGTACCTGTCTCTTTTACTAGACAAGCAGTGCCACAATTATTTAGGTTCTATCTTGTTTTTGTTTGTTTATGCTCCAGGGCCATTTATATCAGTGGTACCTAATGTTTACCAAATAAACAAGTGGAAAGTAAATTTGTGTTAATTTACAAGTGCTTGTTAATTACAAAGTGCTTTAATTACAAGTGTTAATTACAAAATGCTTGTTTAGACTTTATATGATCACTGACAAAGAATGAAGTAATTGTCTAGGTCAGTGGTTTTCAGTGATGTGCCTTACTGCACTGTCACCCTCCTACTGGGTGACTTTGAATTGCATTTTTGCCACAAATGAACACAAATTCTGATATGCTAAAAAGTTTCGTATGGAGCACTCAACTGGATATGGTAGATAAGCAATTATTATATGTAATCTTACAGTCAGCAAAAAGTAAAACATATATCAGAGTATCAAACCACACCCTCTGGTCCCCCAAAATTCATAAAAAATGTGTGAATTCTGCTATAACAAATGAGAGAGGGAAGTCAGGATATAAATAAGTCAACTCAAAACAAAATCCTAAAGGATAACTAAGTGTGTTGGGAAATTATAGTCGCACATTTATAGAAATCAAAGGACATTGCTATTGACATGGTGAAAATATAGAAAGGATTACTTTCATTACTGCTGACTTCTAAAATACTTTTTGACTGTTTTAAAAAATTCAGTCACAAATACCTGATATAACTTAGCTTAATCCATTTTTTTCACTTTGTTCAAATTTTAATTTCTCAATAAGGACTTCTCTGGCTGCCCTATTTGAAACTACAGCCACCATTCCAGACATTTTTTTCTATTTTTCTTTATTTAACATCTTTCTAGAGCACTTACCATTATGAAATAAATTGTGCCATTTTACTTATTTTGTTTTTTTGTGTCCCTCCGCACCACCAGAGTGACCACCCAACCAATGGAAGCTCCATGGATGCAGGAAATTTGTCTACATCATTCACTGCATCCAAACCCTGGCACATAATAGATGTTACATAAATATTCCTGAATGAATGAATGAATGAATGAATGGTCATTTAAAATTTTTCTTAGTTTCTCCAAAAAACTATATCTGGTAATCAAATACATACATAACCACTAAATCCTGACTTCAATATAACTGTACCAATTAAATTCATCAAGAAGATATACACAAAATTATTTTATTTTAAAACACTAGTTATTGCCAATGATTAAAAGCCTGATACATGTGCATGTGTCAATAAGAAAATAACAGTTGTCTCTTTTCATCAACAACTTTTTCAAAATTGTGTACTGTTTAGATTAGCGCTTTTTATGCCCAGAATTCGTGATCCCCAAAGACCACCAGGGAGCTGAGTCCGATGCAAAAGCAAAGAGCCTTTATTCGAGCTAGCTCGAGCTCAATCCCCTACCTGCACCGACGCAGCGGTGAGATACCGGGGAGAGAGAGCGAGTTTCAAAAGCACAAAGGTTTTATAGGGGTCTAGGGGCAGTTGGTGAGGTAAGGGCTGTGGCCTTGGCCGATTGGCTGGGGAAGGGTCGGAGTCCTGTTACGCAGGTCGCGGGGCGGGTTTTGATCAGGAAGTTTGAACAGGTGAGCGGGAGGTTACTCAAGGGGAGGAGGCTCGGTCTGAGGTTTCTGCGATTTTCCCGGAAAAGGGGTCATGTTGGGGACATAGTCACTCAAGGTGCAGAACACAGAACAAGATGGAGTCAGCCGGCGTAGGCCCGCCTTTTCACGCTTCTCAAATTTTAATGCACATACGACTCAGCGAAGAATGTTGTTACAAGGCAACTTATAATTCTGGGGTGGGTACTGAACTCTAACAAAAGATTTGTTTGTCCACAGACCCAGATTTGAGTAGATGAGTTTAGATTATTTTCTAACAGATAAATTGCATGCTGATATAATATTTCTAAAAAATGGTATTTTGAGGATGATTTTATTCAGTAGGAAAAATGTGTTTAAAAATACTTGTAATGACGTTAATGAAACCGTTATTTTGTAATTGAGTATAAGAGTGCACTACATTATTTATCAAACATCCTTTTACCATGAGAGAACCTGAAGTAAACTACGGAATGTGAGGGACACATCGATGTAGGTTCATTGATTGTAACAAATCACCACCCTGGTGGGGAACACTAATAATGGGCAAGGCTGTATGTGTACGGTAGCTCTGATTTGCTGTGAATTTCAAACTGCTTTTAAAAAAATTCTATTAAAAATAAAAAGTAAAATAAAAATGGCAACCTATACAGAATGAGAAAAAAATCTGCAAATCATGTATTTGATAACAAGTTAATATCCAGAATATATAAATAATTCCTACAACTCAACAATAAAAGACAAATAATCCACTAAAGAGATGGGCAAAGGATTTCGACATTTCTCCAAAAAGACATACAAATGGCTAATAAGTGCAAGAAGAGCCATGAAAATGGCTTAACATTATTAGTTAGTAGAGAAAGGCAAATAAATCAAAACCATAATGGGATTCCCTTCTATACGCACTAAGATGGCTATAATAATTTTTTTTTTAAGGTAAAGAACATGTACTAAGTCCCAGACCTGCCTCAAAGATTTGCTTGTACATTTTTCATCCAGGTCTGTTCTTATCACCTCCTTAATACTGCAATTTGCACTCCCTCCATTTACGGTGTCCCTCAATTTACTCTGTATTTTTTTAAGTTTATTTTGAGAGAGAGAGAGAGAGAGAGAGAGAGAGAGAGAGAGAACGAATAGCGTGGGGGAGGGGCAGCAAAACAGAATCCCAAACAGGCTCCGTTCTCAGCTCAGTGTAAACCCCTACACAGGGCTTGACCCCATGACTGGGAGATCATGACCTGAGCTGAAGTCAAGAGTTGATGGCTCAAGGGACTCAGCCACCCAGTGGCCCACACTGTATTTTCTCAAAGTACTTGTCACCTTTTAACAAACTGTAATTTATACACAAATGTGGCGGTGGGGCAGGGGGAAGGGGAGGGAGAACATTTTCTGTTTAAATCAAGAAAATGAGGAAAAGGATTTTTGTCTGTTTTACTTACTGATGTAACTAGGTGTCTTCAACACTGCTTGACACATAACTTCTCAATAAATTTATGCTCAAATTTATTTGCTATTTCTGTTTTCTCTACTTCCCTTGATCATTCTTGACAGGGTTTTAAAATTTTATGTCTTTTCCAACCCTCTCCATCTTAACAACTAAGTTCTATACCATTAATTTGCACTATTAGGTAATTAGTTTCTAATATAAGGAGTTGAGTCTATAAATTTTCCTTTAAGTACTTGCTTACCTAAATGGCACAAGATTTTTAAGCATTGTTATTATTACTATTTATTTAAAACCTTTTCTTATTTTACTATAATTTTTTTTGGAGGGGAAGCATAGGTTATTATTAAAAGTGTGTTTCTCCCAACCAATAGGTATTTTCCTGCTTTTGTTTTCCAATAGATTTCAAGCCTAATTAAAAAGACAGGGTCTATGTCACTTTAATCCACTTAAAACAATTGCAATTGCTTTAATGTTTAATAATATAATCTCTCTTTTTTGGTAAGTATTCTGTGTGTGCTTGCAAACAATCGATATCTGCAGATAGTAAATACAGTGTTACATTTGCCCATTAAGTTCAGATTACTTACTAATTGTGTTGATTAAATATCCAGCATCCTTACTAATTAGGGTATAGAATTAAATTATTTCCAGTATGCGTGAGACCCTCTTAATTGTGTATGAACAATAAATATGCTAATTGGAGTATATGGTGAAACAAAAAATATGGTTGCTTTCCAAAGGTGCATCTATATCAGTGGCAAACATACGTTCAGATAAGATTTTAGAGTTGTTGGATATACAAATCACTTTCTTCTTTGACCATATCCCATATTTTAGACATGTTATTTACATAATAAAGCCAAAAATAACATTTTCATCTTTCTGCCGAATTTTGTTTTCAGAGTCTATACTAATCTACAGAAAATTAAAGCAGCAAGTGCTTTTGTTTTTTAAAGGATTCTTTTATAAAATGATATAAAATATTACATTATCAGAGATAATCCATTCCTGTAAAAAGAGTTTTTAAATTCCTTCCCCTATTCCTCCATGGTGTATTTCTACTTAAGGATACTTTGGAAATTTTCTTAGAGTCATGATATATGATCAGTCTTTACCTAGAATTCTCAAGAAACCAACAATTAAAAACCCCAAATACAGTGGAATTTCAGGCTAAATATTTGACTAGTTACCAGCCAAATTTCTTGAAATCAGTTGCTATGGTAATTGTCAAGATTTTTTCTTCCTATTCTCCTGGGTCTAATTAAAGCATCAAGGTTTACATTATACACAGGATAATAACTCATAATTCATATAGCATATTCTAGCCACTCTATAAATAAAACATTTAATCCTGTAGAATGGGAATATAGGTGAATTTTTTAAATGTTTGTTTATTTTTGAGAGAGCAGAGCTCCTCACAAGCTCCTCTTGTGAGCAGAGGACGGGGAGAGAGAGAGGGACAGAGGATCCGAAGCAGGTTCCACGCTGCCAGCAAAGAGCCTGATGGGGGGCTCAAACTCACAAACTGTGAGATCATGACCGGAGCCAAAGTCAAATGCCTAAGCCACTGACTCACCCAGGTGTCCCTAGGAGAATTTTTAAAACTACATAATAAAGGGGCACCTGGCTGGCTTAGCAGGGACAATATGCAACTCGGGATTGTGAGTTCAGGCCCCACATCATGTGTAGCGATGACTAAAAAAAAAAAAAAAAATTAAATAAACTTAAAAAAATACATAATAGGAGCACCCAGGTGGCTCAGTTGATTAAGCATCTGAGTCAGTTTCAGCCCAGGTCATGATCTCCTGGTTTCGTGAGCTCCAGTCCCACATCAGGCTCCCTGCTGACAGTGCAGATCCTGCTTGGGATTCTCTCTCTCTTTCTCAGTCTCTCTCAAAATAAATAAATAAACTTAAAAAATAATACGTGGTAAAAATAAACAATGTTATTTAAAAAATCATACTCATGAGGGTGCCTGGGTGGTTCAGTCAGTTAAGTGTCAGACTTCCAACTTGGGCTCGGGCCATGATCTCAGTCAGGGTTTATGAGTTTGAGCCTCACATCAGGGGCTGAGGATCTACTGTCTCCCTCTCTCCTTGCCCCTCCCCATCTTGCACTTTTTTTCTCTCTCTCTCAAAAATAAATAAAGATTAAAAAAAACATATTAACGTATGAGAACCAATATCAAAATGTGGGTTTCTTTTTAGGGTTTGTTCTGACTTTTTGTTGCCGCTGATTCATTCTAATAAACTGAAAAAGTTGTTCTTTTTTTTTTTTTCTATATGCTGTAATATCTAGAAGCAATTCAGCCGTCATGCTCCAATATTATTGATACAAGTAAGCCCACTCAAACTTTTCACAAGAGTGATCTGGCAATCAATTCACTAAAAAGCACCTTCTGGTACAACTTTCCCTCCAAAGGCTTATGATTACTTTTTTCTTTGTTTTCATACAAAAGGACTACCAATATTATGCTAAGTGAAATAGGTCAGAGAAAGACAAATACTGTATGATTTCATTTATATGTGGAATCTAAAGCACAAATGAAGAAACAAACAGAAAGCAGAATCAAACCTATAAATACAGAGAAGAGACTGAGGGTTGCCGGCGGGGAGGAGGGGAGGGGGAGGGGCAAATGGGTGAAGGGGAGTGGGAGACATAGGCTTCCAATTATGGAATAAGTCATGAGGGTGAAAAATACAGCATAGGGAATATAGTCGATGGTATTGTATCAGCCTTGTATGGTGACAGATGGTAGCTTGTGAGCACAGCATATTGTACACAGTTGCTGAATCACTATATTGTACACCTAAAACTAATCTAAGAGTATGTGCCAACGATACAAAAACAAAACAAAACAAAACACTACCAAGACAGTAAGGTCCCAGATTTTCAGACTCTCTTAGTACATCAGCATCCTTTCCTAAATACAGATAAAGCATTCCTAGAAATATTTACAAACTTAGAACATAAATACACAGAGTACAGGGAAAACTTAACCATAAATAAATCGATACTTTAACTATTAAAAAATGGCATCGAATTTGATCTTGAGAAAGAGATACATTTGCCACATGACTCATAAAATTCAAAAGCAAAATGTCTGTTCTATTTGACTGATAACCTAAGAGATTTCTGTGATACTGAAATGAAAATGACAATGAAGAAAATGTAAAAGCATGTGATGCAGAAAGTAACTAAATATACAGAAAATATTTATAAGGTAAAGATATATATTAATATAGAATTCAAGAGTCACCAAATAGTTTTGCTTGGTTCATCTGTGCTAATAGATGTAAGAAATAATCCACAACTAAAGGAACAGTTACATGATATAAACAGGACTTCTACATGTATAACATTTTTATATGTATTTTTAAGGTTCGGTTTTACACATAGCTGGAAGGGGAGCTTGGACAAAGAAGTGAATCATAAAATACCTGATTCTATGAGCAATTCTGTCAACATCAGTCTTAAAACTGACAAAACATAACCATGTCTGTTAAGAGCTTCATCTATGGATTGCACTAATAATATGTGTCCCACTCACCCTGCAGGGCTTCTATGAAGATCAGGTAGAGATTAGTAGATAAAAGGGCTTTGAATTTGTCAGCCCTACATGGCTTTAAAGGACGCTTTGCTTGTCTTTCCTCCAAAACTTGCCTTCACATGAAAAATATTTGTTTCCATTCTGTTTGTCTTTGAAGACGCTTGTTTCCCAATCTATAGCCAATTATCTCAAACACACCAAGCTCCCAACTCAATTTTTTAAATGTTTATTTATTTTTAAGAGACACAGCATGAGTGGGGAGGTGCAGAGAGAGAGGGGGACAGAGGATCTAAAGCAAGATCTGTGCTGACATCAGTGAGCCCGATGCAGGGCTTGAATTCGTGAATGGTGAGATAATGACCTGAGCTGAAGTTGGATGCTCAACCGACTGAGCCTCCTAGGTGCCCCCACCAACTTGTTTTAATGTTTTTGTTTGTTTTTGACAGAGACAGACAGTGAGTGGGGGAGGGGCAGGAAGAGAGGGAGACACAGAATCCGAGACAGGCTCCAGGCTCTGAGCTGCCAGTACAGAGCCCGATGAGGGGCTCGGACTCGTGAACCATGAGATCATGACCTTAGCAGAAGTCAGACGCTTAACCGAATGAGCCACCCAGGCACCCCCACCAACTCATTTTAAAATGAATTACAGTTCTAAATTTAGTGCTGAGAGAAAGAAAGAAACATATTTAAATAGGTCAATCACCTTACCTGCTCTGGGTGCTGAACCATACATACTTTTTCTATGTTTCAGCAATTAACACACCACATACAGTGCAAGGTTGTAGGAGATAAAGGCAAAAGCAAGGAAACAGAAAACTTCCACTTACTGCAAATGAAAGGAGACTCATCTGAATTATCAGCACAATCAGTCACAAAATCACACAGCTTGTCCTTTGCAATGCAGTGCCTGTTTGCACACGTGAATTCTTGAGCAGTACACTTTCTGTCTGGGCTAAGTAGGGGGGAACAATCTTGAAAGGAAATATCATCCACTGCTACATCTCCCATGTAACTGACACCACGCTTTGCCCTGAGGACAATCTTTAAAAAGAAAAAAAAAAAAGAAAAGAAAAAAAGAAAAAGAAAGATGTCAATTGAGCCGTCCAAGCATTCAAAAATTGAGGCAAACATTAAATACAGGATTATCAGGCTGGAATCTCGTAACGATACTCCCATAATGAAACTGACCCAGGAAGTCTGAGGGTCATGTGATATCTGTGCCACCCTCACCTAAAATGTGAAAATGGCAATATCAGTGCCTCTTGTTTAGATTTTTAGGACAGGTGGCACCGAAAACCTGTAGGAGCCACAAACCCACCCACTGCTGCCTCTGTGGTTCTCTGATCCAAAACAATACCTGCTCATTTCTTACAGCCTCACTGCATATGGAGAGGAGGCCAATCCGGTGACAGAGAGCACCAAGCGAATGAGGATGTGACACACCCTCTGTTCTGCCCAATTCTTGCCACTCCTCAGATCTATCCATCCCAACTATGTGAAAGCAAAGATATCAAACCTCAATAACATGAGCTGTTTTTTTTTTTAATTTCCCACATCTTTGAAATTAAAAAGATTTGGATTTGCCTTTGATAACTTATGTGGTGAACAAAATCCTTATGTGTTCCACTGTTTGACAGCGAGCTGCCATTTATATGGAATCCAAAAGAATTAGAAATGATTGGAAATAATAACAGGAGTTGCTAAAATGTTTAGAAATCCCACCTTCAGTTTGTGACATTACCACTGCTTAGACGAACAATGAACACTGTTTCATGGAACATAAATAGTCACAAACTGTTTAGTTTCAAATTTCTGAGTGAGATTAACTCAGAGTACTTCTATTATATTTCTCTGCATGCCAAATATCTGTTTGTGTGTTAAGATAAGACGTATTCATAAGTTTTATTATTTTTTAAGTTTTGTTTTTTTGTTTGTTTGTTTGTTTTTGTGAGAGAAAAGGAGATAGAGCGTGAGAGAGGGAGGGGCAGAGAGAGAGGGAGACACAGAATCTGAAGTAGGCTCTGGGCTCTGAGCTGTCAGCACAGAGCCTGACGTGGGGCTAGAACTCACGAGCTATGAGATCATGACCTGAGCCAAAGTCGTACACTTAACCAGCTGAGCCACCCATGAACCCCAGAAGTATTCATATATTCTAAAGAAAATTTAGAACAGTTAGAAATGAGTTAACAAGGACTAAAGATTTACCTCAGTGATTTTATACAAATATTTATTGTGCAAACTCAAGAGCACCTTTTGACCAAATCTAAACAATCATTTTTCATGAAAGAATTATCATTTTTCCCTAAGATGTGTTATCCTTTTATATGACTATATGAAAACCTATGTGTTTTCCTTTTAAGGTGAGACGATAGAATAAATGCAAATAATGTCTCTCAAATTATCAAAACAAAAAATAAAAATTAAATTTCAAAAATTCATATAACAAATTTATATAAATTGTTCTTCATAACAGATATGCTGGAAAAGAAAAATAAATTTGACAGATTGAGAGATTGGAAATTATTAAAAAGAGGCAAAACTGGAAAAAATAATAAGGACTACAATGTTTTGTTTTGTTTTTTTTTTTTTTTCAACGTTTTTTATTTATTTTTGGGACAGAGAGAGACAGAGCATGAACGGGGGAGGGGCAGAGAGAGAGGGAGACACAGAATCGGAAACAGGCTCCAGGCTCCGAGCCATCAGCCCAGAGCCATCAGCCCAGAGCCCGACGCGGGGCTCGAACTCACGGACCGCGAGATCGTGACCTGGCTGAAGTCGGACGCTTAACCGACTGCGCCACCCAGGCGCCCCGGACTACAATGTTTTTATAAGGAAATACTGATACACAAAAGGAAAAAGGTTCCTTATTGTCTGGATACATCTAACCACTTAAATATGTGATGCAATGTTCTGTAAATAAGAAATCAGATAAGTGTTCCTTTATTAATTTGTTCATGTGCAGTCCTATAGACAGAATCTCAGGTGTCTGCCATGTCCAAATGATCAAATCATTGCTTATGATCCCAATGGTCCATAAAATGTTAAGAGTCCATAGACCTGAATACTGATTACACTTTTCTAAAAGAGTAATTATATATTTTTTTCAGTAGAATAAAAGCAGGGTCAACTATCTTGGAAAAGCTGGGAAGCAATATGGCATAGCAGTTGGATTATGGACTGGTAGATAAACTGTCTATGTTTAAAGCCTATCTAAGCCATTTTGTAAAATACAACTAGAGTAAGTTTCCTAATGTGCAGGTCTTTCTGTATTCTAACCTAGAAAATGGAGAGAGTGATTATGCAATTATTGGAAACACTAAAGGAATGAACATTTCAGAGTCATGGTATAGTACTTAGCATATATTAAGAGCTATGTGAATGACTGTTCTAGTTATATACAAAATATTTTAAATAAATACTCTGTTTAAGTTTGAGGGCTCCCAAATAAAACTCTGAAAACCACCCAGTACTGATTCAGATATTTCAAAAAATATCTTCTACTCTTACTCAACGGTTAGAGGTATTCCTCTTTCTGAGGTGAAAGGGAATTGTATTGTAAAAATGGAAGAATCATGGAGAGTATGCCTGGCTCATCACTCTATCTCCAGTGCATGGGAATGAGCTTTGCCCATGGTAGGATGCTTAATAAGTTTGTATTGTAGGAATGAGTGAATCACAAAAAACATCAAATATTCACAAGCCATTAATATCTAAGTTTAAGATTCAAACAACATGGGCATATTCCTCTTCAATAAAATTTCAATAAATGACAAACCAAATTTCAGAAAGGCTAAATTAATAATTAATTCTTCCTGCTGAAATCTCCTTTGTTATTTTGAACATGATTTTACTATATAAGTATTCTGCTTGCACAGAACTAGGTAAGAATTCATTGCGTGGGGTAGAGCCTATGTCTGGCAGCAGCAAAATCTTCTACATGTTCTTGCTGAGGCTCAGTTAAAAGATATTGGACACTGAACAGGTGGAATCATTTTGATATTAAATTTCATGTTGTGTAATATGAAATTGCAGTCCAAAAATTACACCTTCAGAGTGAACTTATTTCTTCTCAGTTTACTAAATTAAATACAAATGACCCATAAGAAAAGTGGACTTCAGTGAGAGATCAAAAATATGTGGAATTCATGGGGTGCCTGGGTGGCTGAGTCAAGTAACCGTCCGACTTCGGCTTAGGTCATGATATCATCATTTGTGGGTTCAAGCCCCTCATTGGGCTTTGCACTGACATTGTGGTGACTGCTTGAGATTCCCTCTCTCTCCCTCTCTCTCCGCCCCTTCCCCACTTGCACTTTGTCTCAAAATAAATAAACATTTAAAAAATATATATGGAATTTATAACACCTATCATTCCAAGAAATTGGGGACAATGCTCTCTGTATCAATGTCTTTAGACAGCTGTAGCTAGTCTGGGCTTCCACTGGAATTGAGAAGGGCTGATCTATCAGACACAGCACATGACTGTACCTCCTGAATATTCACAGGAGAACTGGCTACTATTTCTACTTATGTAGAGGACTGGAAACACAATTAGCCAAGATATTGTATCTTCTATCTAGAGATAAATGGTTTTAAATTCATGAGATTAAGCTTTGTGCAGTTAAGACTAAGAAATGTTCCCAGCATAAATACCTCTGGATTCTCACTCTCCAGATCCAGGTCTTAAAAATCTTAATAGCTAAGCCTTATCGTCCAAGAAAACCCCTCTTCTGCGAAACACACACACACACACACACACACACACACACACACACACGTCCACGAGCTTTTATTTTCTTGATAATCCATAAAAAACCAAAACCCATACCAATTACCTTGGCAAGTAATTATCTTCAGTTCAAGCATTTTAATCTATGCCCTACGTGTTCTTTTTGCTTTGATTATTAGATACATATAGGTCTTATCCTCCTAATATTATTGTCATCTCCATGAAGGCAAAAATACAGCATCACACAATTTCGTGCCTCCCCAAAATATTTTTGAATTAAGTAAATTATCTCTAATAAATTTCAACAACATAATGTGCTTTCAAAAGTCTGTCGTTTTAATTAGGTTTGAAATAAATTTACATAATTACTCCAATGTCCCTGAGAATACATTTGTTAATAGGGGGAGGTGTTCTTTATATGAGGTAGGCCGATTATGAAGTGGAGCATGGTTGGCATTACATATTCCTAGAATATGGTTGTCTAACTAGGAAGAATTAGGCCATCTGAAGCTGTAAGTTCCTTATGGAAATTCTACATGGAGTGGCAGGCATTCATGTAACACATCAGAAAGGGGATGGGAGGGCAAGAAGGCCATGAGCAGAGGAAATAAAGTAGGATTAGAGAAAAAAATCAGCAGAAGTTCATCACCCAACTACTTGGATTACAAACCTGTATATGTGATTGAACGCCTAAAAACACTTCTACTCTTTTCCACTGTGCACCCTGCTGTCCACTTTGAGCCCACAATTTAGAAGTAACATTGTCTTTCTTGCTGAGTACCTACAGAAATAAATCAAGTAAGAGGTGTTAAAATATTCTGTCTTGATAAATTTTAAACATTTAGAATTCTCCCAGTGATTTTTTTAAAATTTTAATATCAACATGAATTCCCTTGGAGAAAAGCAGGGACATTTTTCATTAGATGTCTTTGTTTTCTGTACAGCAATGTGTCTCCAGGGTACCTCACAAGCTTTGTGTAATAAAAGTGTACACGAATATCTGTCAGTCAAGTCCAAAGGATCTGGGCAACATTTAATTAAGAGCTCTTAACCACATCAGCTGTTAAAAACCTGACAGCAGTAACTATTGGAATTTTATGAATTAAATAATATCCATGGAGTCGACTAAAAAGCACTTACTACTTCACTTATTACTTACTAAAGTGCTTTTTTCAAGATGACTTTACTTCATTATCCTCTTGGGTTCAATAGGGACAGTGGTGTTATAGTGGGAGCCCATTCAATATTTTTAACAGCACACGTGGGTGGTGTGTGTGGGCACTGACTCATGCTGTGATGGGAAGAGCTCCCGACCCAAGAGCCGTGAAACCCCAAATTCTCCCCAGTACTATATCCTTATTCCAAAGGGAAATTCAGATTTGTCTTAGGAGACAAATTATCATGGCTCTCCTAGAATGCTACAAAATGAGCCAACAAGAGAGTAACTGAAGAGAACAGGGACAGGATAAAACAATTCCACATTTTAAAGTTAATTGACTTAGATGGCTAATTTAATTATATCACAACATTACTTTTTAAAAATACAATGTGTACAACCAAAAGAATCATTCTGGTAAAGGGTTTGTGAGGGTTTTGACTTTCGAAAGTGGAGGTAATCCTGTAATGGTTTTGTTATTGCCTTATTTATGATTAAATTCAAACAGTTATTTTTCTTGGAGTGTAATTAACAAACTATTATAGAAGTAGAGTTTCTAGACCCTTTAGAATTTCTAATATGAGACTAACAAAAATATCACCAAAGTTTTGCTACATATATAATTTAAGTTAAAACAACGTATTATCAAGGTCAAGAAAATACAATTTCTAAAAAAAATAAAAATCATTTTTGATGAATACTTTTAAAAAATGTGGGAAATAGATCTTGATACACATACCACTCTATATATAAATCACTATGAAAATGTATTCATGCACAAAAAATATCCCACATTACTCTTTTAATTATTTGAAAACTAACTACTTATGATATTTTAGTAATATCTTATAATTTTTCACCTACTAATACAAACTTGTACCTGAAAAAAAGAATTTTTCAGATAATTAATTCTTAATCATAAAATATACCAGCTAAATAATTCTCATTTTTTCTGATGAAAACCCTGCAGTAAGTTGTACAATTTTGCCAAAAACCATTTTTTGAAAGCCAATGTAAAAGAAGTGATAAGCTGTGGAGTGCCTGGGTGGCTCAGATGGGTAAGTGTGTGACTTCAGCTCAGGTCATGATCTCACAGTTTGTAAATTCAAGCCCTGTATCGGGCTCTCTGCTGTCAGCACAGAGCCTGCTTGGGATCTCCTGTCTCTCTCTCTGTCTCTCTTTCTCTGTCTCTTTCTGCCCCTCCCCTGCTCATGCTCTTTCTCTCTCTCTCTCTCTCAAAAATAATAAAAGCATCTAAAAATTTTTTAGAAAAAAAAATAAGTTGTAACTTTAATTTCCTAAGACTCCTGAATGCTTTTAGATTATTAAACATGCACACATACTTCTTTACAAACAAGTTTATTTTTAAATCATTACAGGTAAGGAGTCTGACCTATAATGAACAAGATAATTCTTCTAAAGCCGATATATAAATTTAACATATTTCCAGGTAAACAAGTAAACAATAAAAACTACCTATATTTGTGAAATATGTGTATCTAAAACTTATTTGGAAAAATAAATGTTTAATACAGTCAGGAAAATCTTAGATTAATACAGTGATCAAATGGAGAGCCAAAGTACCTAATATTAAAATTATACTCAAGGTATGGGGAAGACGTGATTAAGCAGCTGGTCTGCAGTCTGTTTCTCTCTCTTCATTGGATAGCATGTAACCTAACTGTAAACTCTTGGCAAATATGCTAAACATGGACTTCTTGGCAAACAAATTGATTGTATTTGACAAGGGGAGAGCCCTTTTCTGTGCCTGCTTTTAGCAAGATATCCCTGCTCTAAAACTGCTCGAGCTAAACAATTCTAGGACTTTGGGATTTATCGTTCAGACATGGCTTTCTGGAAAGTGCTACAAAGGCTATGAAACGGTACAAATGGAGATGTTTGAAAACTGAGTTGGCTTATTCTGTTGAAATGATGCATCTCTACATATTACTTAAAACCTCATATATTATATATGGCACAGCCAATATGGGAAAACAGGATCTAGGGATCTGCATTGAGATTCAAGAACCTCTCTCTGGTTTGCTTGTATAACTTGGTCTTCTAAAAGAAACCAGGACCCGCTGGAAAAACAGTTAACTCCAGGGATGGAACAGGATAAAAGTAACAGAAGTCTGGAACATCTGCTTAGACAGACATGAAGGAAATGCTCAAAGACTGATGGGCTTGTCAAAGAGACAAAAAGTCAGCTTAAAGAGTATCCTATGAGCATATCTGGGGCAAGGTAACAATCAATAAATAATAATAGATGATAACAAACTGAATACAAAACGAACCCATGAATCCACACTGATTGAAGTCAATAAATGGAGAGCTAAATGGAGAAGTGATTTTGTTGGTGGTGGTGTGGGTGATGGTGTTTTGTACAATAGAAAACCAATGTACAAATGTAAACAGAATAATGGAGTTAAAAAATCACAATTAAGCCATCATCATAGTCAAATTAATTCCAGCGAAAAATATTAAAGAATGCAAAAACTAGCAAGTAAAATTGACTTGAGAACAGGATTTTACATACCATCAAAATATCTCTTCACAAAATATTTATTGATAACACAGGGTATAAAAATAATGAGACCTATAGATATCATAAACTACCATTAGGATGCAATTAAAAGAACACAATGTTGATGATATTATAACAAACATACGTATTTAACATTAAATCTAAAATGAGTAGATTCTACATACTGGATTAGACTATAATATTTTAAAATACCAAGGTCCTAAGAGTCTAGAGAAGATTAAGGAATTATTCCAATTTGAAAAGCACTACAAAGAAATAACTGGGTACGATAAGTGATCCTGTATGGAATTTTTCCTATAAAAGATAATACTGGGACAATGGACCAAAAAAAAAAAAGGAACTCTGAGTAAAGGTTATATTGGAGTTATCTGTGAGATTATTGAAACAGTTTGAGACAGTCTAAACAGTAATTCTGAAAACAGTTTAATTTTTTTCACAAGGAAAAAATTGAAAAAAGATAATTGGGAAACGTAGCAGCAATACCATCAGTATGAAGAGTGCACATTCAAACATCACCAAAGTGTGTCTAATCCACATGCACTATTCTCAGAACATTGGTATTCTTAGAACATTGATACTAAAGCCTACATGAAACATTTCAAGTACAAAACTGTATTACAGAAGCTGTAACCTCATAGTAAAGATAGTAACCATAAACCAAATAGTAAAACCAATATCCTACTAGCCATTCAGGTCCCATTCTGCTGAAAGCTCTCTTTCAATCATACCATGGTTAAACGAGTAAGGTGCTGACAATTATCCATTGTCACATATTAGCAAACTATATTTTAATACCACTAGATTGTACTGTATGAGTTTTTATAGAGAAGTTTTAAAAAGTGCAATTGCTTAAGTAATACCTGGAGAGAACCAACCGTCACCCCATTCATGTGAGTCCAGAACACCAGAGTACATTTTGGTCCCAGGCGTGAAATAACAGGAGTGAGTATATCAGCCATATCACCAAACTTTCCATTTGAGCTATCAGCATACAGATACCAGCCATCTGTGGTATTTCTGGGGAAAGTACAAAGCATTTATCAGATTAAAAAAAAAAACAATAAAACAGAAGAGAATCATAAACTATAATACAGTTCATCATTTTGGGGCATACTTTATATTGTTCATCACTGACCACAATTTATTGCTCTATAAGTTTTCCTAAAGTATAATAATGTTTTATAGCATAATGATAACTCATAATCTTCAACAGAAGTAATTATTCTACTGCCTCTTACTTGTAGCCAAGAGGTTGCCACAGTCTGTTCAAGACTGGCTACATCTGACCCCTTTCTGGGCACTGGGGACTAAGGTAGCAGGCCTTGGCCTCATCTCATCCCTGAGACATTAGGACAGGAGAGTGGGAATTCTTTCCTCCCACCCAGACGAGTTTTGCCCCCACGGATGCCTTTCTATGGGAGTGTATTGAATGTTCATTTAAGACATAGCCTATTTGGGGGCACCGGGGTGGCTCAGTGAGTTGAGCATCCGACCGACCCTGACCCAGATCACAATCTTGTCGTTCACAAGTTCGAGTGCCGCCCCTGGCTCTGTGCTGACAGCTGGGAACCCAGAACTTAGAGCCTGGAGCCCGGGCCCGGAGCCTCTTCAGATTCTGTGTCTCTGTCTCTGTCTCTCTCTCTCTGCCCCTTCCCACTGCGTCCTTTGTCTCTCTCGCTCTTTCAAAAATAAATAAAACATTTAAAAAAATGTTTAAAGTGGGGTGCCTGGGTGGCTCAGTCGGTTAAGCGTCTGACTTCAACTCAGATCACGATCTCGTGGTCTGTGAGTTCGAGCCCCATGTCGGGCTCTGGGCTGATGGCTCAGAGCCTGGAGCCTGCTTCCGATTCTGTGTCTCCCTCTCTCTCTGCCCCTCCCCCGTTCATGCTCTGTCTCTGTCTCAAAAATAAATGTTAAAAAAATTTTTTTTAAATAAAAATAAAAATAAATAAATTAAAAATGTTTAAAGAAATAGCCTAATTACAGCTGGAGGAGAAATGTGCCCAACACTGGTGGAGATCTGACTCTCACTAGGGCCCTGGCCTCCTTCACAGCCCTGCCAGTAGTGGTCCCAGAGCAAATGATGGCAGAGAAGGGCACACACCCAGCATTCCCTCTGCTCCCTAACCCTGGGTTGCTAAGATCACTCAGCAGACTTTCTCACAGCCTTCTTGCGCCTGGACATTCCCTGCCTCTATCATTCCCTTCCTCCAAGATTCTCAACTCCTTGACATATTGGCTGACTCCTACAAAACCAGTGTTTGGAGCAATATGATTATTTTTGCTTCAGCCTTTTTTCTAAGAAAAGGTAAAGAGCGGGCATTGTGGGAATCTTCCTTCCATGCCTTTGTGGTGTACCTCTTCAAGAAGAGAGATTTTAATAGGATGGATGTCCGAGTTTCAACCTCAGAGTACCTTTGGTAAAAGTACTCCTTAAGGAGGGAGACCCCTAACTCTCTGCCTTCACCTTGCTCCATGTTGCCTGGGCTTCCGGCCCCGCCCACCAAGTGCATCTCTCACCTTTAATCCTGGGTGCGCACTCCCCATATCTGGGGCATCGCTGGCTCTTGGGTTATGGCTCTCCCCTGACTCCTTTCCCCTTCCTTGGTCTGTGTGGTGGCCATACAGGCACAGCGCTACTCGAGTCGCTTAGGAACCAGCAACCTGACAAAGGCCAAGCTTGGGGCTGAGGCCCAGAGATGGTGCCTCGGCGAACCTTCCACACCTGGCTGGGGCACAGCCTTCAGGATGCCAGGCCCGTCTCTGATCTTGCCCGCTAGGCCTGGAGGACAGGGACTCCTGTCTAGAGAGAAGCCTTCGGAGGGGAAACCAGGAGGTGGGACTTGAGGGTTGGCTATCATAAGCTGCCTCAGCCACCATCTAGAGGTGAATGCACTGCCACCCATCGCCTGCAGGTCCCCACATCTATTTCCACGAGAGGCCACAGAAGGGAGGGACTTTATTGAAGAATATTTTAAAGAAATCTTTTGTACCCCCTGGGCCTCCTTCATCAAAACAAGGGACTATGTGGCAGAGTTTTAACGTTCATGTGCGGCTGACTTGGGTGCAAGAGAGGTTTTGACCCAGGCTCAAAGTTAGTTTCAAATACCACTTAATAAATCTATTTTTCTTTATTTTTTTTTTCTGGCACAGAAGCTGGTAATCTAGGACCTACATGTGAACAACTTTATGTGAATATTTTTTGTCCTTAGTTTACTTGGGTTGGTAGGATACATTATATTTAAATTCCTTGAACACTGTGGATCCCCCTAATGTGTATGAATGACTAAGGCTTTGTAAATTAAGGAATGTTGGCGAATAAAGTTATTTGATGGGATCAAAGAAACCAAAAAAAAAAGAAATAATTATTCTACTATTTTGATTTTAAATCCATGTATCATTGGTACAATGTGCACAAATTATGATAAAGGCTGAAATTACCAAATCTAGTCTGTAATAATTTGGTTGTGTGGGTTTTTTTTTTTTACAATAATACTGCCAATAATGTGGTCAGCTTTGTACAGCCTATTTTCTTTTTTTTAACATTTAATTTTTTATTGCAGTATAATTGACATACAATGGTATATTAGTTTCAGACGTACCACATACTGATTTGACAATTGTATACATTACATGTATACATGTATACATGTATCATGCTCAGCATGATAAATGTAGTCACCATGTGTCACCAAATATTATTACAACATTATTGATGATAGTCCCTAAACTGTACTTTTCATCTTTGTGACTTACTTACTTTATAACTAGAAGTTTAAAGTATGTACCTCTTAACGCCCTTTACCTATTTTGTCCATTCCCCGCCCCCATCCACCTCCCCTCTGGTGGCCACCACTTTGTCCTCTGTATTTAGGAGTCCATTTTGTTTTTTGTTCATTCGTTTTTATAGATTCCGCATTTGAGCGAAATCATATTTTCATGTGGGTAAAATGGGCCCTAAAGAACTGAATATGTTTAGAAGAGGCACATAAAGAAGAAATTATATACATACATATATATACATATATATACACACACATATAAATGTATACATATATACATGTCTATATGTGTATACATTTGTATATACATATACACACACACACACACACATACATATATAAAGCATGGAAAATAGACAGGAAACTGGTCTGGGGTTCTCCTTATAGGTCTAAAAGGTTTTCAAGTCTCAAATTTAGTCTCTATTAATTTAGGTCAATTTTGTTTAAATATATTTTAATAAGCTTATAGATAATTTTTAAAATGTGTCTTTCCCTTCCTAGCTCCAAGTCAAAGAGAAAGAATCAGGATGAAAACAATTAAATATCAATGTAATCTTACCATAAAAGACAGAGTTTATGCTCCCACTTTAAATATCAATTCAAAAAAAAGAGATAATAAAACATTAAAGACATCTAGGTAATATGCAGCCTTTCGAAGTATTAAGTGAAGAGGTGATTTCTCACAGTATGGGCATTCTGGCACTCTGATTAATTAGATTTCTTACCACTTTCTCACCTACAGATTATGCTAGATACTATAGAATGTAAATTTGCTACTTATTAAAACCATTTTTATTTTGAAAGTTGCACCTTTTTTCTTTTTTGAGGAAAGAAATGTGAATCACCAATAGCAAATGGATGGAGAAGTTACCACATAGTTATTGAGTGGATCTTTGCAGTCTTGCCTGCCCAAGTCACTGGGAACATGATTGTGAGAAGCCCACAATGTGAGGCCTCTGGCCTCATCATTTACTGGGTAGACAATATTAGGCAGGTTAGTGAATCCTGCTGAATATGTTAGTTTCTTCATTTATGAGATGTTCCATGCATGGTCTTAATAAGAATCAGAAATAAAATAAGGGAATATCTAAAAGAGTACCTGGCCCATTCTATGTATTTAATAAATTATAGTTGTGATTTGCAGTTATGTTTATGTCATTAGTTGCTGCTAATAGAATAAAGGATTTAGTGTCCCATAAACCACAGAGGGTATGAATTAAGACCGTTTTTAAGAGGCAGAACTATTAGTCTGAATTATGTCTCAATAAGTAAGCACTTCCAGTTTTGTTCCTTGTGTGTTTAATATCCCAAGATCCTAGGGATAACAAGGACAGAAATGAATATATAATTTATTCATAGATTCACTGAGACCCAGCACAATTTCCACAGACATTTCTTCCTAGTTATTGACAGATTCTAAGCTTCATCTAGAAATCTAAAGGACTAAGAATAGCAAATTTTAATGTACAGAAAAACAAAGAGAATTTAATAGGTCAATTCATTATAAATGTGGAATAATCAAGACAGAGCAGTACTGAAGACAGGAAAATGGACCAGATAAATGGACAAAACACTCCTGAAACCAATTCACATATATTTGTACACCTGATTTTGAAAAGTTTGCTTCTTCAAAGCACTGAAGGAAAAGACAAGCTTTTCAATGTGGACTGAATAGATCAGGTAGCAATGTGGGGGGAAAAACAAAACTTGCCTCTATTTCACAGCTTTAAAAAATAATGAATTCCAGGTAGATTGTACCTTGAATATAGAGGGTGAAACGATAAAGTTTCTCTAAAATAACCTAATAGGGGCACCTGGATGACTCAGTCTGTTAAGCATCTGACTTCAGATCAGGTCATGACCTCACGGTTCGTGAATTCAAGCCCTAGGTCAGGCTCTGTGCTGACAGCTCAGAGACTGGGGCCTGCTTTGAATTCTGGCCTCCTTCTCTCTCTGCCCCTCTCCCACACATGCTCTGTCTCTCTCTCAAAAATAAACATTAAAAAAAAGAAAAAAGAAGATAACCTAATAATATCTTTATGATGTGGAAGAATGTTTTAATAATATATAAAAATTGCTAACCATAGGGGAAATATTTAAAAATGGGACTATATTCAAATTAAGGATTTCTGTTTATCAAAGATGCCAAAATGATGATCAAAATCATCACTGAATCATCATTAGCAAATGGGAGGAAAGCATACATATCACATACATAGAATATAACACGTACTGACTGCTTACTATGTACCATGCTCTATGCTAGATGTTCAACAATATGTGTGTGTGTGTGTGTGTGTGTGTGTGTGTGTGTGTGTGTAGGGACCATGCCTATTTTGTTTCCTATGCAGCAAACTGGATCATAGGCCCTCAAAAAATACTTGATAAAAACTTGATAAATGAGTTTAAAATTAGTAGAACAAATGTGGAAATAAAAAGACCAATGGAGTGACAGAACTATAGATTCAGATCAAATCATTCACGAAAAGCTGATAATGTGTTTCATGCTGGGGGGAGAAAAACAACATAAGAAAAGACAAAACAAAGTGAACAGATCTGGAGACCATGGAGGAACGAAGTGACTAAAAGTCATTAATTCTGGCAATGATAAAATTATCAACAGTTCTTCAACTGGAGGTCTCTGTATGAATTGCGCAGAATTAAACACAATTAAAAACTATTCATGTGTAATTTTCCCAATCCAATATAACTTGATATAATTCAGTCACAAAGATATATATAAATTACTAAAGAAATTCCTTATAAGTATATATCCCTGAAATATCCCCCATCTGCAAGAAAAAGAAAAAAGGGACACATATCAGGAGATTGACTTGCAAACCACAAACAACAAAACTACATTTGTGTCTTCATGTCGTACTATGAACACAGAACACAGCACTGCATCCTGTGGTCACCAATATTACATGCATTAATTGTGGGCACATGATGTATGCATGATTCCTAGTGGAAACTTGAAGAATTACACAAACCCTTGTGTTTGGGATGAGATCATCCAAGCACGTACTTGCAGAGGAAATCAACCCACCCCATGGAATGGGCAAAGCAGTTATGACCACACCTAACAATGCTGTCACCCACAAAATATCAGTATCTCTCTACTGGCCTTAAAATTGTCCTTTCTCATATAAGGTAGGAAGTAGGATGTTTTATAGGCACATATATTTTCTAATAAAACATATCATAAACCACATAGGAAGTGTTATAAGACAAAGAAAGTGTTACACACCCAGTAGTTGCACAAGGAAAGATGCTGGGTGATGATGTACAGGTCAGTTAAAAAGTGATTATAAAAAGAGATCTTACTTACCGTCCGTGTTATTTTTTAAAAAGTCTCCTAGGCCTCATAGGATAATCAGTTTCTAAAGTCTTAACCATGACATAAATTAAGCAATTAAAATACTGAATATTTTCCCTTATTTGAGAATCTCGTGGGTATTCACCCTAAATAAATTAGTAAGAAAAAAAAATCCTTGCAAGGACAAGTCAAATTATTTCTGGGTGAGATAAACTGACCTGTGATCCTGTACATATACAACATCAGGGACATATTGTCCAGGTGTATTCTTTGGGTTGAAAAATACCTTTTAATTCATTCTGATACTATAGGCCTTTTTTTAAAAAAATTTTTTTTTTTTTTCTTCAACGTTTTTTTTTTTTTTTTTTTTTAATTTTTGGGACAGAGAGAGACAGAGCATGAACGGGGAAGGGGCAGAGAGAGAGGGAGACACACAGAATTGGAAACAGGCTCCAGGCTCCGAGCCATCAGCCCAGAGCCTGACGCGGGGCTCGAACTCACAGACCGCGAGATCGTGACCTGGCTGAAGTCGGACGCTTAACCGACTGCGCCACCCAGGCGCCCCTAAAAATTTTTTTAACATTTATTTTTGAGACAGAGAGAGACAGAGCATGAACGGGAGAGGGGCAGAGAGAGAGGGAGACACAGAATCGGAAGCAGGCTCCAGGCTCTGAGCCATCAGCCCAGAGCCCGACTCGGGGCTCGAACTCACGGACCACCTGACCGTGAACTGAGCTGAAGTCGGATGCTTAATCAACTGAACCACTCAGGCGCCCCACTATAGGCCTTTTTTTAGCATAACGAGTGAGATGTAATCTACTAAAAGTTGTCATGGACTTTTTTAGCTTCATGAGTAGCAGAAAATACAAAGTGCTCAATGGTGTAGCTCTTATAATAGTTTCCGTAGCACTACCCTAATATCTGTAGTGAACCATTCTCCTGGTGTAAAACTGACTGTTCCCCTCACCTCAGCCGCCAACTTCTCTGTAGAAGACAAAATCCCTGACCCACCAACTGCTGTGGTAGGCTTCCTAAGCAAGCCAGACTAATCAGAGTTCTCCTGTGGGATTTTGATTTTTATTTTATTTTTTTTTAATTTTTTTTAACGTTTATTTATTTTTGAGACAGAGAGAGACAGAGCATGAACGGGGGAGGGGCAGAGAGAGGGAGACACAGAATCCGAAACAGGCTACAGGCTCCAGGCTCCGAGCTGTCAGCACAGAGCCCGACGCGGGGCTCGAACTCACGAACAGCAAGATCATGACCTGAGCCGAAGTCGGACGCTCAACCGACTGAGCCACCCAGGCACCCCTCTCCTGTGGGATTTTTAGAATATAAAAAGGGAAAAGGAATATTCCCTCTTCAGTGTCAAATCTTACTAGTTGACTCCCCAAGTTGTGAAACCAGTTCTGCCTGATTCCAAAACTCCACACATGGCTGTCTATACTATGCTTTAGTGATGCAGAAGAAGAGTCCAAAAAAAAAAAAAAAAGTTTCCATTGACTTTATTGGGCCTTTCTGAAATACACATCTGATCCTACCATCCTGCTTAGAAATCTTCAATATATCCTCACTAACTCAAAGTAAGACCCTTGAACTAAACTGTATGCTATTGGACTACAGTAAAAAGCTTTAGTGAACTATACAACTATACATCTACTTACTACACACACTGTCCAGATCAGCTGACATTTTTTTTTCCAGAGCACAGCTTTCTTGATAAAAGAAGCAGTGAACTAACTTGCATTCTAGTGCAAGCTCCTTATATCATCAAGTATTTGTAACTAATAGTCCACAGACTGATATTCCACACTGCAACGCTACATAACTGGGTCAGATTTTTTTTGTGAAGGCCATATAGTAAATATTTTAGGTTTTATGGGCCATAAGGTCTCTGGTACAACTATTGAACTTCTGTCTTTGTAGCATGAAAGCATCCATGGACTACTTAAATGAATTGTCACATTCCTGCTCCAATAAAACTCTATTTGCAAAAAACAGGCTTCAGGCCAGAATTGGCCCACAGGCCATCCTTTGGTCACCACTATTCATTCTATGGATAAAGTCTCAATTCACTGGGATCTGACGAATAACTTTCTAAAAAAAATTTGGCATCAACTTTCATACATTACTTTACTCAGACACTCGGATATATACCCAATGCATATGCTTGTGTAATTACTTGAATACATCATGCACTTTCTTTTCTCGGTCTCCCTTATATCTGCCTTCTTCTGAGCACTCTTATAACCTATGCTCTTGGTCTTTCCTCTATACTATTCTCAACATATCTCCACAACATATCTCAAGTATATTCTCATTTCCAAGCCTTTTTAGATGCCTACACTCAAAATTCCTTGATTCAAAATTACCCCCTTACAGAAGAATTTTAGAGCACTTATACACAACTTTTTAAATGTATTTTTCATGTTACGTTTTAATTCACTGAATATAAAGCTTTATTCCCCAGTAGATTCTACCCATATCATGGCACAGATTTTAACTTATTTATCTACCTCACCTTGTATATCCAGAAAGCCTTGTAAAGCGACTTAAACTCAATTGGTGCTCAATAAATATTTCCTGAATCTGTTGCTTAAGATTAAATAAAAGTGTTAGAGAATTCTTGCTTTTCTATATCAAAATTCTCCTTTACAAGTGCAAGGAATCTCAATTTAAAAAACACACACACAATTTTAGCAGAATGCTTTTGGGTTTTTCTTTCCTAGTCTCATGAAATATAAATGAAGTAATGAACAACATTTGCTGAAATTTTATATAACCACCTGGGGCTTTACCAACTCAAAATTCAATATCAAATGTATCAAAGCCAACTATTTTAATTAGGCTCCCCCACAGTTCCTGTTTCAATATTGTATGACATTCACCACAGAAAAACTCTTTGCGAGTCAAATAGAAACACACACACACACAAAATAACAATGGATAAATTTTTAAAGCTGAAGAAATTACATAATGTGGTTGTATTTATTTATTTATTTTCTCTTTTCAAAACAGAATTTTTAAAGGCTCATTAAAGTAATTATATTCTTTGTAAAACAGACTTTAGGCCAAAACCCCATTAGTTTCTGAGATACATAAACTAAAGTATCTGAGGTTTTTAGATCAGTCTTTAAATGATCTTTCAATGAGAGAGTATTAAGTAATAGTTTGTCATTTAATATTTGTAACAAATCTGAGAGGCAGGATTATAACCACTACTACTTCACAGAAAAGTAAAATTAAATAACTTGTCAGTGCGATCCTTCTCCCATGTTTTATATTCTCAACTAGTTGTCCTCTAACTATGGGGTCAGAAACAGCACATCAGGATTACCTGATAACTTAGTTTAGTCACTAGTTCTTGGGCCCTAATGCAGACATACTGAATCAAGAACTCTGGGCTAAGAGTGCCTGGGTGGCTCAGTCAGTTGAGCGTCCAACTTGGGCTCAGGTCATGATCTCCTGCTTAGTGAGTCCAAGCCCCGAGTAGGGCTCTGGGCTGACAGCTCAGAGCCTGGAGCCTGCTTTGAATTCTGTGTCTCGGGCTCTCTCTGCCCGTCCCCCATGAGTGCTCTCTCTCAAAATAAATAAACATTAAAAAAAAAAAGAACTTTGGGCCAGAGCTTAGCCATCTGTTCAACAAATTCTCCAACTTACTCCTGTGCATGCTAAGTTTTGAGATCCACTCTTCAAAACCACTTATGCTAACAGCTAAAATAGTACCTTCAAGTCCAAGATGCAAAATCAAGATACCAATCCAAAAGGAATACTTAGAAAAGTGGACACTCATGGGGTGCCTGGGTGGCTCAATCAGTTAAGCAACCGACTCTGGGTCAGGTCATGATCTCACGGTTTGTGGGTTTGAGCCCCGCATCAGGCTCTGTGCTGACTGCTCAGAGCCTGGAGCCTGCTTTGGATTCTGTTCTCCCTCTTTCTGCCCCTCCCATACTCACACTCTGCCTCTCTCTCTCAAAAATGAATAAACATTAAAAAAGAAGAAGAAGAAAAAAGAAAAGTAGACATTCAAGCTTAATTTTTCTTCCCAAAATAAACACTCTGGGGAAAACAAATACTTGTAAGATTAAAGAATTTTTTACACTTGTTTTTCTGGCACCTTATTTTCTATTACATACTGTGTAGAACATAGGCACTGCATTTTACTTAAAAAAAAAAAAAAGAAGAGTTGACTGGGAAGGGTATAATTTGGAATTCTTAGTCCAATATATTTGAGAAACTCAATGGACAATTCCAGAGTACCATTTACACACACACACACACACACACACACACACACACACACAGAATTTGATGTAAATAATTCTTTAGGAATTGTGTAATCAATTTCCATTATACTCTTTCTTTATATAACTCACATATCCTTAATGTATTTGACCAAAAAAAATGTCTGTCACATGATAAGTACTCAAAATATTTGTCAAGTGAGTGAATGAAACAAACAACTGAAGGCTTATTTTTGAGAATTACTAGATAAACAATACCTTCTAACAAAAACTTATTGACCTAAATTTCAAAAAATAATTTAGTAATTTAAATTTTTGAGATTTTAAAAATAATTTTTAAAATTAAAAAAATACTTTATCAGATATGACCATTATTAATCCAAAATGTATTCCCATGTTACTACGAATTGAAAGTTCTATTTGTTTAAGAAATGTTTTTTTTTCAGGCTTCAAGGCAAAGAAAATCATCAGGAATAAAGAATTTTATTACATAATGATAAAGAGGTCAATAGTACAACAAGACCTAACAATCGTTAATGTTTATGAGCCTAAAAACAGAGTGTCCAACTATGTGAGGCAAAAACTAACAGAATTTTTTAAAAAAGCAAAAAGCAAAAACAAAAAACAGATGAATCCACTATCATCATTAGAGACTTCAACACCCCTCTTACAGAAAAGGACACATTTCACAGTCAAAAGATCAGTAAGGACAAAGGTGAACTCAACATCATTAATCAGCTGGATGTAAATGATGCCTAACACTGCTTTATCCAATAACATAAGACTATACATTCTTCTCAAGCTTACAGCGAACATTTACATCTAATAAGGACTGTTAAACAAAACATACAGAAAATTCTTAATACTTAACAATAAGAAAACAGACAACTGATTAAGAAACGGGCCAGGTTTGGGGTGCCTGGGTGGCTCAGTTGGTTGAGCGTCGAACTTTAGTTCAGATCATGATCTCACGGTTTGTGGGTTCGAGGCCCACGTGGGGCTCTGTGCTGACAGCTCAGAGCCTGGAGCCTGCTGTGAATGTGTCTCCCTCTCTCTCTGACCCACTCATAGAATGTCTCTCTCACTCTCTCTCTCTCAAAAATAAATAAAACATTTAAACAAATTAAAAAAAAAAATGGGCCAGGTTTTTAGAGTTGTCTCTTTCCCGTCACGGGTTTTGTAGAGTGAGCTCGTGGGTCTGTGAGACCCAAAAATTGAGAGCTGCTTCACTCCCAAGCAGCTGCACCCAGCATCTATGTGGCTGTCTCCAAGACAAAACAAATACTCGAAGCACAGTGGACTTCTTTTGTATTACAACGAGAAAAAGGGAAAGAAGGAAGCTGGCGAGGCTCATGAATGTTCAAAGAAGGTCAAAAAAAAAAAAAAAAAAAGATGATTAGTCTGAAAGCCAAGCTTTACCATAAACAGTGCCATACTGAGAAAATACAAATGAAAAAGACTATCAACATGCAGGAAAATAAAAACAGTAAACAAAAGGATGATGAAAAGTTTCTACAAGGAGCACTACTTGCATACCTTCTGGAAAGGGAGGGACAGTCCCCAGCTAAAGTACTTTCCAACATGATTAAATAAAAACAAAGAGAAAGCAGGAAAATGGGAATTCCCTTTGCCCAAAGTTCATGCCCAGGGACAAATGGAAGTATTAACAGTTATTCGAACAGGAAAGAAAAAAAAAGCAGGCATGGTAGAAGATGGTTTCTAAAATTGCTTTGCTGGAGATGTCTTTATTCGAAAATCACCTAAATAAGAGTGATTCATTAGGTTAATGGCCTTACATTTCAAAAAGGCCCATGTAACACATCCTGAATTGAAAGCCACTTTTTGCCTGCCACTACTTGGTATAAAAAAATCCTTCACCCACACTATACACAACTTTGGGTATTATTACCAAAGGTACGATCACTGAGGTGTGAGTGAGTTGGGCCTTGTGACACAAGAAGGCAAGGTTGTATGGGAGAAACACAGCCAGGTTACACAATCCTGAAAATGATGGATGCATAAATGCAGTCTTGCTAGTTCAACAGCAGTTTCAGACAAATAACTCCTCATAAGTACTAAAGACTACACACCAATCAGGAAAACCACTATGATTGTGCTCGTTCTGAATACTAGCAAATAGCCTCATATACCTGCTGTCATCAGAATTATTTATTCCATTGTAAAAGAAATAAATTAAAACATCCCAGTTTTACAAAAAGAGAAAAAGAGAGGGGCACCTGGGTGGCTCAGTAGGTTGGGCATCCAACTTTGGCTCAGGTCATGATCTCACAGGTTGTGAGTTTGAGCCCCACATAGAGCCTGCTTTGGATCCTGTGTCTCCCTCTCTCTCTCTGCCCCTCCCCTGCTCATGCTCTCTTTTTCTCTCCCAAAAATAAACCGAAAGAAAGAAAGAAAGAAAGAAAGAAAGAAAGAAAGAAAGAAAGAAAGAAAGAAAGAGATGGTGAGAAAGAAAGAAAAGAAAGAGACCAAACACCTGAAAAGACACCTCATGAAAGAAAATATACAGGTAGCAGGTGCTCCATACATATGTCATCAGAGAAATGCAAATTAAAACAACAATGCAATATTACTATATACCTATTAAAATGGTCAAAATCCAGAAACCAACAATATCGAATGCTGGTAGGAATGTGAAGTAATAGGAATTCTCATTCATTAATGGTGGGAATGCAAAATTGTATAATCACTTTAACAGGCTGTTTGGTAAGGTTTCTTACAAATAAATACACTCTTAATCATATGATCCAGAAATTAGGCTTCTTGGTATTTATAACCAAAGGAGATGAAATTTATGTCCAGATAAAAACCTACACATGGATGTTTATAGCAACTTCATTCATTACTCCAAAAACTTGGAAGCAAGCAAATATCCTTCTGTAGGCAAATGGATAAATAAACTTTGGTACATTCAACAATGGAATATTATTCAGCACTAAAACAAAATGAACTATCAAGCCATGAAAAGACAAGGAAGAAACTTAAGTGTATATTAATTATGAAGTGAAAGAAGCCAATTTGAAAAGGCTACATGCTCTATGATTCCAACTACATGACATTCTAGAAAAGGCAAAACTATTGAAACAGTAAAACATTAGTAGTTGCCAGGGCTTTGGCAGGGAAAAGGGAGGGAGGAATGAACAGGCAGAGAACAGAGGATTTTTAGGACAATGAAAGTACTCTGTATTGTACTATAATTCTGTATATATGCAATTACGCATTTGTCCAAACCCATAGAATATATAACACCAAGAGTGAACTATAGTGTAAAATATGGATTCTGAGTGTTTGGATGTCATGTAGGATCATCAATTGTAAGAAATATACTGGCCTTAATTCTAGAGAATGAAGCAGGGTTCTCCTTGCACATAAGGGAAGAATCTAAAGGTACAGAAGCTGATACAAAGCAAGAGGCATTACAAACAGAAATGAAATAAAAGACAGAAAACTACTTGATAAGTTTCAATCTGTTACACAAATGATACAGCCATTATTCATTGATTTCAATTTGAGGCAAAAATAAGTTAAAAGGGATTTTTTTAAGTTTATTTACCTTTTTTGAGAGAGAGAGAAAAAGTGAGCGAGAGTGACAGTGGGGGAGTCACAGAGAAAAAGGGGGAGAGAGAATCCCAAGCAGGCTCTGCTCTGTCAGTGCAGAGCCAGATGCAGGGCTTGAACTCATGAACAATGAAATTACGACCTGAGCTAAAATCAAGAGTAGAACGCTCAACTAACTGAGCCACCCAGGCGTCCCTAAGAGAGAATTCTTACTATTTTCTGAAACAATATGCGCTAGCCATGTTTGCAGTAAATACATTTATTTATTAAACTGACCTGATTTAAAAAAAAAAATCAATCTTTCCAGCACTGATCTCTAAGGCTATTTATTCAAAATTCTACTTGTAACCTCACTGGGATTTTGAAATTTCCCTGTAATGAAACTAGCAAATTGGATTCTGCTCACTAGATTCATGACTGTATCCAGTTTTATGAAATGGACTTATAAAATTTCGGGATTGTGAAATCAATACAAGACATAGCCAAAACTTACTTTGAAACATATTATAGATGAAATCCCAGTAGGAGAAGGGATTGAAATGGCTGTGCACTCCCTCTGCCCAGAGATAACAATTGTAAATATGGCATAAAATACATAAAGTTAATTCTAAAATACAAACCGGAAAATTTCCAAAGCAGACAAAAATCAGAGGAAAGCATAATACACATACAAACTTGCAACTCAAAGTGGTGAGAACAGTGAGTTTGTGTCTTTTTGATCTGAAAAAATTGACAATCTCCCTTACCCTTTGGCTATGTTTGTAAAAACTGACACAATGACAGTCTTACTGGCTAAAGGAATGAGAGATCAGAGTTCAGAAGAAAATTTAAAAGAAAAATCCTAGAAATCCTAACAGCAAAGCTACACAGTTACAGGGGCGACAACAGGAAGCATGGCAAAATGCAGGTAGGGACCAGAGAAAAAACTCTGCTGAAAGATTAGAGCTATGTGGACACAATCTTCAAAGTTAAGGTTTTTTTTAACAGTATAGTTTTTAACCATATATAGCTCAAACACCAGAAGGCACAAAGCTTTATGTCCTTGTGGACTTGAAGTTTCAGAAAAGAGAGTCTGAAACTGACACAGCATGGATAAAGAAGGAATGCACAAAAAAGCAACACTGGAAAATGATAAAAACAGAGCAGAGAAAGGAGTAGCTACATTCAGTGCACTAGATAAAGTTTACAGTTTATATATATATATTTTTTAACGTTTATTTATTTTTGCGACAGAGAGAGACAGAGCATGAATGGGGAAGGGGCAGAGAGAGAGGGAGACACAGAATCTGAAACAGGCTCCAGGCTCTGAGCTGTCAGCACAGAGCCTGACGCGGGGCTCGAACTCACGGACCGTGAGATCATGACCTGAGCCGAAGTCGGCTGCTTAACCGACTGAGCCACCCAGGCGCCCCAAGTTTACAGTTTAAAACCAAGTACATTAACTACCTATGTATGGAAACAGAAAACAAAAATCTTAACACGAACATTACAGAATCCAAAGTCACTAAAATGTATTATCAGTAATATCTAGTTTTCAATCAAAAACCTCTAGACATACAGAAAAAAATGTAGTATGATCATTATCGGCTAAAAATAAACAGCCAATAGAAAATCACTCCAAGTGGGTCAAGATGTTGACTGTATCAGACCAAGATTTGATAGTACCTGTCATAGATACATTCAAAAAACTAAGAAAAATTATTTAACCAACTGAAGAACATTAGGTATCAATGGATGCATAGATAATCTCAAGAGTAAATGGGAATTCTAAAATAAATAACCAAATTATAACTCAGAGACTGAAACCTACAATAACAGAAAATAAAAAATAAGATGCTAGCTGGGTTGAATAATAGATTGGATATCACTGAAGAAGAATGAGTAAACATGAAAATACATTAGTGAAGTTATCAACTCAAGAATCACAAAGATTGACAAAAATTAACACCATTCGAGACTTGTAACACAATATGAAACAATCCAAAATTGATATAAATGGAATCTCAGAAGAAGAGAAGACGAAAGATAAAGTATTTGAAAAAATAGTGCCTGGAAAGTTCCTAAGTCTGGTAGAAAACAATTAAAGATCTAGTAAGCTTAATAGTAGATACACCATAGCCAAAATGTTATAAGCCAAAGATACAGAGAAAATCTTATAACTGAACAAAGAAAACAAAGAAAAATGATGCATAAAGAGAAACAACAATACGACTAACAACAGATACTGTTTCTGAAACTAGTATAGATACTGAAATTATATGTTCACAGTGCTGAATAAAAATAAACAGAAAAATTAATTCTATACCCAGTGAAGCCTTCTTTTAAAATTGAAAGGGAAATAAATTTTTAGATTGAGGAAACAGGGAGAATAATTTGCCAGCAAACCTCTACTAAAAGAAATACTAAAGAAATTATCTTTAGAAAGACGGATGAAATAACACCAGCTAGGAATCAGATTGAATAAAATGATAAATATGTTATATTAAAGTATATGTATATATAATTTATATATCTTACACGTATATATTTTAAATTATATATGTAACATATATATATATATATATATATATATATATATATATATATGTGTGTGTGTGTGTTCTTTTTTTTCCTCTTAATCCTGCTAAAAGACAAAAAGACTGAATGAAGCAAAAATAATAACACCGTTTTGATAGATTTGTAATTTATATTGACAATATATATGACAATAATAGCACTAAGAATAAGTAGGAGTAAATAGAAATAAACAGTACTAAAATCCCTGTATTTAACCTTGACTAATTCAATATTAACACTAGGTACAGTGGGTCAAATTTAAGATGTTTGCTGTAACATCTAGAGCAACCAATAAAAATTGCAAAGATATATAGTAAAAATAGAATGATAAAATTTTTGAATTAAAATTAAAAAAAACAGGAAAGGTAAAAAGAGGGAATTCTAAAAACTGAGATACATTTAAAAAATAAAAAACCTAAATATAAGCATATCAATAATTACATTAAATGTAAATGGAATAAATATCCCATCAAAAGACAGAGATTGTTGGTTAGAATAAAAGAGCAAGAAACCACTATATATCATTTACAAGACACTTTAAATACAAAGACAAATGTAAACTGAAAGTAAATAGCTGTGAAAGAAATACTGGTAACCTACGAGCATAAGAAAGCTAAACAAATTATATTAATATCAGACAGGATGGTTTCAAGACTGATATGTATCAGTCTATATCATGTACACATAATATGTATATATGTATCAGTATATATCATATACATATTAATTGAAACTGAATCAAAGCCTTGAATGCAAGAGCTAAAGAACTCTCAGGAGAAACCGAGGGGAAAGACCTCATGACTGCATTTGGCAACAATTTCTTGGATGTGACACCAAAGGTAAAGATAAAAATAACAACAAAAAAAATACACTGGACTAGACCAAAATTAAAGCTTTTGCGCATCAATGGACACTACCAACAAAGTGAAAATTCAACCCACAAAATTTGATAAAATATTTACAAATCATATTCTGATAAGAGATTAAAATCCATAATATAAGGAACTCCTACAATTCAACAACAAAAAAATAAAAACTAATTCAAGATGGACAAAGGACTTGAACACACATGCAAATTACCAATAAGCACATAAAAGGATGGTCAATGCCACTATCCTAAGAGAAATGCTAATTAAAACCACAAATCACTTCACATGCATAAGATGGCTATTGTCAAAAACAAAACAGAAAATAAGTGTTGGCAAGGATGTTGAGAACAGGAACACTTGTTATATATGCGAAATTTTATGTTACATATATTTTAAGAAAGAAAATTTTAATTAAGAAAATTTTAAATTATTTTACCAGGATGCCAAGTTTTTATTATACTTGTTCAAAAAAGCATTAGTTCTATTCAAATCCAATATTTAATATCTTCCAATATTTCACTTTACTTCTCTTACCATAATAATATAAACATAGACATTTTATCTTAAATATTATATATATAAATAAACCCTCAAATCTCCTGTAATTTACCCAAAGTATTACTAGTATTATCAGCTCCTATAGGATTAAGAAGTACAGGGTGTTGGGGCAGCTCATTCTGTTGAGCGTCTGACATCGGCTCAGGTCATGATCTCACAGTTTGTGGGTTCGAGCCCCCCATCAGGCTCTGTGCTGACAGCTCAGAGCCTGGAGCCTGCTTCAGATTCTGTGTTTTCCTCTCTCTCTGCCTCTCCCATGCTTGCATTCTGTCTCTCTCTCAAAATTAATAAACATTTTAAAAATTCAAAAATTGCCTTAAAAAAGTACAGTTATACTCAAGCCTCCTTTCCTATTAATTGGCCAGCTAATTTAATTGTAGGAATATATGAAATAAAAGTCAAAGGAGAAATTGAAGGGAGCAACAGCATGGTCTCAAAAAAGTAATATCTGTAATGGAGATATTATTGAAAACTACTATTGCTAGAGATAGGAATATGGCAGCAGAGGAGGATGGTGGGCTCACCTCATCCTGCTGATCTTTCAGATTCCATCCATATCTGCCTAAATAACCCAGAAAAATGCCAGAAGACTAGCAGAATAGACTCTCAGGAGCCAAGGTAGACAAGAGGCCCATGGAAGAGGGTAGGAAGGGTGGAGAGGCAGTGCGTGCTACAAGGACTGGTGGGAGGGAGCTGGGGCAGTGGAGGGGCAGCCTGCCGAGCAAGGCAGAGCCCCTAAAGTCTGGCTTGCAAAAGAGGAGGGGCCGGACTCCGTGACTTCTGACAGCCAGCGGGACTTAACATCTGGAATGTTGTAAGTCAACAGCTCTGCTTTTGGAGAGCGGGGAGTGCGATAGGATGTGGGGAGGGAGAGTTGTTAAGCCCCAGAAGGACAGAGGTTGGTAGGGGAACAAAGGCGCTGGCAAGCGCCATTTCCCTCTCCCATCCCCTGGCCAAAATGTCAAAGGGAACCAGTTCCCATCACCCAACTTGCTTGCACCACACAAACACCCAACATTGTGCTTCTGTGGATCCATCCCTCCGACGGGCCTGCCTCCCTCCTGGTGCTGCAGGTCCCCTCCCGCAGGGGACTACCCATGGCAAAACTAGCTAAGCCTGCCCCTCCCATCCCTTGCACCTTGCGGATCCACCCCAGCTAATATGCCAGATCCCATCGAAGGAGCACCACAAGCCTGGCAGTGCACAAGAAGCCCAGATAAGGGCCACACCATCCACAGTGAGTCCTGCCCCTACCAGAGGGGAAGATAAGGTATACACCAGTCTGACTGTGGCCCCAGTGGTGGGCTGGGGGCAGACATCAGGTCTGACTGCGGCCCTGCCCACCAACACAAGTTTCTCGGACAACATAGGAGAAGTGCCCTGCAGTTTGGAGCTACCACAGGGAATACCCAAAATGATGAAACGGAAGAATTCTCCTCAAGAGAAACTCCAGGAAGTAGCAACAGCTAATTGATCAAAACCAATTTAAGCAATATAAGGGAACAAGAATTTAGAATAATAGTCATAAAATTAATTGCTGGGCTTGAAAAAAAGCATAGAGGACAGCAGAGAATCTATTGCTACAGAGATCAAGGGACTAAAACATAGTCATGAGGAACTAAAAAATGCTATAAATGAGGTGCAAAATAAAATGGAGGCAGCCATAGAAAAGATTGAAGAGGCAGAGAAGAGGTGAATTAGAAGATAAATTTATGGAAAAAGAGGAAGCTGAGAAAAAAAAGAGATAAAAAAAATCCAGGAGTATGAGGGGAGAATTAGAGAACTAAGTGATGCAATCAAATGGAACAATATCTGTATCACAGAAGAAGAAGAAGAAGAAGAAGAAGAAGAAGAAGAAGAAGAAGAAGAAGAAGAAGAAGAAGGAGGAGGAGGAGGAGGAGGGGGAGGAGGAGGAGGAGGGAGAAGAGAAAGGGGCTGAAGGTGTACTTGAATAAATCATAGTTGAGAACTTCCCTGATCTGGGGAAGGAAACAGGCATTGAAGTCCAGGAGGCACAGAGAACTCACTTCAGACAACTTGAATCAATCTTATGCACAACATATCACAGAATTCCAGAAGAAGAGAGAGAGAGAAAGGGGCTGAAGGTGTACTTGCATAAATCATAGTTGAGAACTTCCCTGATCTGGTAAAGGAAACAGGCATTGAAATCCAGAAGGCACAGAGAACCTCCTTCAGACATAACTTGAATCGATCTTATGCACAACATATAGTGAAACTGGCAAAATACAAGGATAAAGAGAGAATTCTGAAAGCAGCTAGGGATAAATGTGCTCTAACAGATAAAGGGAGACCAATAAGACTAGTGACGGATCTCTCTACTGAAACTTGGCAGGCCAGAAAGGAATGGAAGGAAATCTTCAATGTGATGAACAGAAAAAATATGCAGCTGAGAATCCTTTATCCAGCAAGTCTGTCATTCAGAATAGAAGGAGAGATAAAGGTCTTCCAAAACAAACAAAAACTGAAGGAATTCATCACCACTAAACCAGCCCTACAAGAGATCTTAAGGGGGATCCTGTGAGACAAAGTACTAGAGACATCACTGCAAGCATGAAACCTACAGACATCACAATGACTCTAAATCCATATCTTTCTATAATAACACTGAATGTAAATAGACTAAATGCTCCAACCAAAAGACATAGGGTATCAGAATGGATAAAAAAAAAAAGACCCATCCATTTGCTGTCTACAAGAGACACATTTTAGACCTGAGGACACCTTCAGATTGAAAGTGAGGGGATAGAGAACTATCTATCATGCTACTGGAAGTCAAAAGAAAGCTGGAGTAGCCATACTTATATCAGACCAACTAGACTTTAAATTAAAGACTGTAACAAGAGATGAAGAAGGGCATTATAATAATAATTACAGCTTCTATCATCAGGAAGAACTAAAAATTATAAATGTCTATGCACCGAATACGGCAGCCCCCAAATATATAAAACAATTAATCACAAACATAAGCAACCTTATTGATAAGAATGTGGTCATTGCAGGGGACTTTAATACTCCACTTACAGTAATGGATATATCATCTAGACACAGGATCAACAAAGAAACAAGGGCCCTGAATGATACATTGAGTGAGATGGACTTGACAGATATATTTAGAACTCTGCATCCAAAAGCAACAGAATATACTTTCTTCTCGAGTGCACATGAAACATTCTCCAAGATAGATCACATACTGGGTCACAAAACAGCCCTTCATAAGTATACAAGAATTGAGATCACACCATGCATACTTTCGGACCACAATGCTATGAAGCTTGAAATCAACCACAGGAAAAAGTCTGGAAAACCTACAAAACCATGGAGGTTAAAGAACACCCTACTAAAAATGAATGGGTCAACCAGGCAATTAGAGAAGAAATTAAAAAATAAATGGAAACAAATGAAAATGAAAATACAACAATCCAAATGTGTTGGGATGCAGTAAAGGCAGTCCTTAGGAAAATACATTGCAATCCAGGCCTATCTCAAGAAACAAGAAACATCCCAAATACAAAATCTAACAGCACACCCAAAGGAAATAGAAGCAGAACAGCAAAGACAGCCTAAATCCAGCAGAAGAAGAGAAATAATAAGATCAGAGCAAAAATGAACAATATAGAATCTAAAAAAATGTAGAGCAGATCAATGAAACCAAGAGTTGTTTTTTTGAAAAAAATAAACAAAATTGATAAACCTCTAGCCAGGCTTCTCAAAAAGAAAAGGACAGGACCCAAATAGATAAAATCATGAATGAAAATGGAATTATTACAACCAGTCCCTCAGAAATACAAACAATTATCAGGGAATACTATGAAAAATTATATGCCAACAAACTGGACCACCTGGAAGAAATGGACAAATTCCTAAGCACCCACACGCTTCCAAAACTCAACAGGAAGAAATAGAAAACTTGAACAGACCCATAACCAGTGAAAAAATTGAATCAGTTATCAAAAATCTCCCAACAAATAAGAGTCTAGGACCAGATGGCTTCCTTGGGGAATTCTACCAGACATTTAAAGCAGAGATAATACCTATCCTTCTCAAGCTATTCCAAAAAATAGAAAGGGAAGGAAAACTTCCAGACTCATTCTATGAAACCGGCATTACTTTGATTCCCAAAATAGAGACCCAGCAAAAAAAGAGAACTACAGGCCAATATCCCTGATGAATATGGATGCAAAAATTCTCAACAAGATACTAGCAAATCGAATTGAACAACATATAAAAAGAATTATTCACCATGATCAAGTGGGATTCATTCCTGGCTGGTTCAACATTCACAAATCAATGTGATACATCACGTTAATAAAAGAAAAGATAAGAATGATATGATCCTATCAATCAACGCAGAAAAAGCATTTGACAAAATTCAGCATCCTTTCTCCTTTCTTAATAAAAACGCTCAAGAAAGTCAGGAGAGAAGGGACATACCAAAACATCATAAAAACCATTTATGAAAAGCCTGCAGCTACTATCATCCTCAATGGGGAAAAACTGAGAGCCTTCCCCCTGAGATCAGGAACATGACAGGGATGTCCACTCTCACTGCTGTTGTTTAACATAGTGTTGGAAGTTCTAGCATCAGCAATCAGACAACAAAAGGAAATCAAAGGCATCAAAACTGGCAAAGATGAAGTCAAGCTTTCACTTTTTACAGATGACATTATACATAGAAAACCCAATACACTCCACCAAAAGTCTGCTAGAACTGATCCATGAATTCAGCAAAGTTGCAGGATACAAAATTAATGTACATAAATCAGTTGCATTCTTATACACTAACAATGAAGCAACAGATAAATAAAGAAACTGATCCAATTTCACCAAGAATCATACAATTGCACCAAGAATCATAAAATACCTATGAATAAACCTAACCAAAGATCTGTATGTTGAAAACTATAGAAAGCTTATGAAGGAAATTGAAGAAGATACAAAGAAATGGAAAAACATTCCATGTTCATGAATTGGAAGAATAAAAATTGTTAAAATGTCAATACTACCCAAAGCAATCTACACATTCAATGCAATCCCAATCAAAATTGCACGGGCATTTTTCTTAAAGCTAAAACAAGCAATCCTAAAATTTGTATGGAACCACAAAAGACCCCGATTAGCCAAAGTAATATTGAAGAAGAAGACCAAAGCAGGAGGCATCACAATCCCAGACTTTAGCTTCTACTACAAAGCTGTAATCATCAAGACAGCATGGTACTGGCACAAAAACAGACACATAGACCAATGGAATAGAATAGAGACTCCAGAATTGGACCCACGAAAGTATGACCAACTAATCTTTGACAAAGCAGGAAAGAACATCCAATGGAAAAAAGTCTCTTTAACAAATGGTGCTGGGAGAACTGGACAGCCACATGCAGAAGAATGAACTAGACCACTTTCTTACACCATTCACAAAAATAAACTCAAAATGGATGAAAGACCTGAATGTGAGACAGGAAACCATCAAAACCCTAGAGGAGAAAGCAGGAAAAAAACTTCTCTGACCTCAGCCACAGCAATTTCTTAGTTGACACAACTCCAAAGGCAAGGGAATTAAAAGCAAAAATGAACTACTGAGACCTCATGGAAATAAAAAGCTTCTGCACCGCAAAGGAAACAATCAACAAAACTAAAAGCAACTGATGGAAAAGATATTTGCAAATAACATATTGGACAAAGGGCTAGTATCGAAAATCTCTAAAGAACTCACCAAACTCCACACCCAAAAAACAAATAATCCAGTGAAGAAATGGGCAGATGACATGAATAGACACTACTCTAAAGAAGACATTCAGATGGACAACAGGCACATGAACAGTTGCTCAATGTCACTCCTCATCAGGGAAATAAAATCAAAACCACACTCAATTATCACCTCACGCCAGTCAGAGTGGCTAAAATGAACAAATCAGGACACTATAGATGCTGGAGAGGATGTGGAGAAATGGGAACTCTCTTGCACTGTTGGTGGGATTGCAAACTGGTACAGCTTCTCTGGAAAACAGTGTGGAGGTTCCTCAGAAAATTAAAAATAGACCTACCCTATGACCCAGCAATAGCCCTGCTAGGAATTTACCCAAGGGATACATAAGTGCTGATGTATGTATACACATAAGTGTATAAGGGCACTTGTACCCCAATGTTTATAGCAGCACTTTCAACAATAGCGAAATTATGCAAAGAGCCTAAATGTCCATCAACTGATGAATGGATAAAGAAGTTGTGGTTTATATATACAATGGAATACCACTTGGCAGTGAGAAAGAATGAAATCTGGCCCTTTGTAGCAACATGGATGGAACTGGAGAGTGTTATGCTAAGTGAAGTAAGTCATACAGAGAAAGACAGATACCATATGTTTTCACTCTTATGTGGATCCTGAGAAACTTAAGAGAAGACCATGAGGGAGTGGAAGTGGGGGAAAAAGAGAGGGAGGGAGGCAAACTATAAGAGACTCTTAAAAACTGGGAATAAACTGAGGGTTTATGGGGGGTGGGAGGGGGGAAAGTGGGTGATGGGCATTGAGGAGGGCACCTGTTGGGATGAGCACTGGGTATTTTATGGAAACCAATCTGACAATAAATTTAATATTAAAATAAAAAGAAAGAAAACTACTATTGCTTATTCCATAATCTAAAATCAGCATAAACCTGCTAGTGCAGGGGCATAAAAGAAATGTACAGTCTGTTAGCAGGTAATAGACTTGTCAGATGTAAATAACAATCACATGTATGCAAATGAATCAAGGGTTTCCAGTCAGATTCTTATTCTTTCAATATTACCAGGGTCTGGGGGAAAAAAGTGTCACATACTCAAAATGTAAATGACTCCTATATTTCAACAATCACAAATGGAAATATCTTTCAAGATGTGAAAGGTCTTGTGATTCAAAACAGTTCTACTTTTACACCACGTTTTTAAAACAGCTGTGCTATACTAAACCAGAGATTAAATTGGTAATAGAGCAGGAATAACTAACAGCAATCATGTTACAATGGTTACTATCTATTCTCCTGTGTTATACACAGAAAGCTGACCCTCAGATTTAGACATTCACTGAAAGAGCAGATAATTTGGTTTTAGTTCTTAACCTCGAGGCATTCACATTTACTTAAGGGGATTCATGTCATGCCATTCCTCCCCCGTGCTTTGCCACCAGGGTTTAATATCAGTATTTTAATGCCTTGTATACTTTAAGGATGAAAGTGAATTATCATACTTTGACCTTTATATTATTCTACAGCATTCCTCATCAGCAATTGCCATTATCGGTTATTTATAGCATCGTTGGTGTGCGGTGGAAAGGCCAGTCTGAATTCTGAATGTACTGAATATGTAGATCACGTAAGAAGTATTTAAAAATGTAAACAAGCACCAACCACAGTGTTTGGTGGCTGATTCTGTTTTTCTAATGATGTGAATACAGAATGTCACAACTGGAAACTACAGTAAAGGCAATACTAGCAATGAATGGAAATGATACAAGCTACAACAGTTAAGCAGTGTTAAAATGGAATTCTTTTTTTTTAATTTGAACATGGACAGTGATGAAATCCAGGATAATTTAGAACCAGATATTTCCATCTCCTAAAAAGCTTACCATGTCCTTTCATTTAAGACTGGGCTTTGAAATATGTTGATTCTATTGGCTGGAACTACTGGCTATTCATATTTATATGTTCTAGAAGTTGTGTTGATGAAAAGTATTAATATTTTAAAATAATAATAAAACAAATAAAATTTAATTTTTAAAATATACATTTTTTAATTAACTAAAAGCTTTCCCAGAGTACTATTTTGAGTTCATGATATCCTAGCCAACAGCATGACTGTGTTTGGTTAGAAAACTTTGTGTTTAATCTAAAAGAGACTGAGATGTAATCCCTGGTAGGTAATTTAGATCTCCGCTCTAAAGAGAATATGAGAAAATTTAATTTTAAACCTAGTGACTTCCCCAAAGAAATTCTACCTCAAAACATTTTTCTTTGTCTTTTTTTAACAAGAAACTTCATATATTTCATGTAAAATATATCCAAAGTGAATAAAAGTTATATATTTGTGCATGAGTTAAGACTATAACATATAAGGAAATAATTCATAAAGGCATTACAGTTCTATCGATAGCAGCTTAGGAAAGAAAACTAATTTTATCCTCAAGATTTTATTATGGTCACCAATCTCCTTCAGCTTTGCCTTTGGCTCTTTCTTCTTCAAGTACTCTTCTCCTTTCGTCTAAATGTTAGATGTTTCATCTTTGTTGTCTTTTCATCATTGATAGTATCCCTTTTTCTCATTGTCACCTGCTAAAAGATAATGCCTATGCTAGGTGTTAACTAAAACAGTAAACTTAGTCAATGCCTTTTCCTTTGAGATGCTACTGTTAACTAAAACAGTAAATTTACTCAATGCCTTTCCTTTGAGTTAGACAAGTAAATTCATGTAGATGGTATTCTGGGACATATGCTGTAGTATACAGATAATACCCAGAGAAGAAGAACTTGAATCAGACTAAGGAGAGGGACCAGAAAAAGTCTCCCAGAAGAACCTTCAGGTCAGTTTCAAACGTTAGGCAATTGTTGAACAAAAGCACCCTGGCATGAAATACTTTGAGAATAAACAGATATGTTGGATGGATGGGAGAGTGGGCTCGTGATGGGGCCAAAATAAGAGGGCTGAGTCCAACAAGTAAAGATCCTAATGATGGGTATGCTAACCAATATTATTGTGATAATACTCATTTTGCAAAATATACCTTACAGAACCACTATTTCTCACACCTTAAACTTATACAGTACTTTATGACAAGCATATTTCACTAAAGCTGGAAGCAAAACAAAGATCTCAAGCCCAAGTTGGAGACGATGAACATCTACGTGGATGTCTGCTGGGTGCATTAAAGAACTCAAAAATAAAATCAGGTATCGTTTTTCTGTTTCCACAGAAAATTCCTAACTGGACTCCTGTGAACCCAGGTTTCCAAGTTGAAAACAAATGGTGCTCTTTAGTGGCTATTTTTCACCTTGTATTTCCAATTAATCATCAGATTGCACTGCATTTACTCATCTGTGTATCCTATCAACTTATATCATCTTTCTTCTTTATTGTTCTTCCTAATTTTGCCCCTTACTCATCACTTAGAGTATTTCAACAATAAAATAGCTCCCGGGCACAAAGTAATACACTACCCCAATCAATGTTACCAACGACTTCTGTTTAAAAAAATCTAAGCGCATCTTTCCTTCATGACCTCTTATCACTCTACTGTTTGAAGAATGGTCTCAACCCTGAGGATCTCTATAGAATGCATCATCCAGGCTCCATTAGCTTCTGACTTCCAATTCTATTTGGCTAATGTAAGACACTAGCAGGAGACTGGAGGGTGAGAGGAAAAATTTTCAGGGTATTTACTCCCATAACCCCAACCACTTTGCTCTCTGCCTCACCATGGTAGGAAACTGCTCTTTTGAGGGTTTATCTCTTTTGGGGCAATGCCTCTTCTACCAGCTCCAGGTTTTCCTAGATTTCTATGACCCAGTCTCCTTCTTTCATCCCTTCAAGCTTAGAGATGATAATGGTTTCTTTTGGCTGGTCTTTGGGTGCATCACCAGCTCTGCCCGTGACCAGCTTGAGTTCATCATGACATCAGAGAGGCCAACTGCGTATTTGGCAGTAACAACTAGCATAGAACCCATTTTTCCTATTACACTGTAAGCCCTTTAAGGGTAGAGATGTGTTTTTTTCTGTCTCAGGCACCTCAGATTCCAATACAATGTTTGGAACAAAAGAGCTCAGCTAATGTAAATTTCCAAATTCAGAGTTAAAAAAATACAATTTAATCTTCAGAAAAAAATTATTTTGCACTAAGAATATGATAAATCAAGTAAAGTTAAACTAAGAAAGCAATGCAATGAGCTAATATATGAAATAAGATTGCTTTGTTTTAGAACATTGAAGGAGTGATGCTACACTTTGCAATCCTGGTTTTGAGCTTGAATTGCAAGTCAGAATTATGAAAGACAAACAACTGGAAATTACAGAGTTTAAGGTCTTCCTTCCTATTGCCATAATTCTAAATTTAACAGTTGTTATATAATTGTTAAAGGAACCAGAATTTCTATTGTTTCTGTTTGCCAAGTGTATTTCCTCCGACAGAAGACATGTGTGCAACTTAAATTTATGAATACATGGAAATCAGAGTAGAACTTGCATTTTCTCTAACATGGTGTTCTTCACTTTCTAATTAGAACTTCCAAAGAACAACAGCGACCAATATTTAACGACTTATAATATCTCTTATTTTCTTTGTTTACTTACTTCTATTATTTACTATGCATCTTTTAAGACAAGGAATTTTTACCAATATGTGTCTACTTATATTTCTGGCAATTATCAGAGAATACTATGAAAAATTATATGCCAACAAACTGGACAATCTGGAAGAAATGGACAAATTCCTAAACACCCACACACTACCAAAACTCAAGCGGGAAGAAGTAGAAAATTTGAACAGACCCATAACAAGTAAAGAAAATGAATCCATTATCAAAAATCTCCCAACAAATAAGAGTCCTGGACCAGATGGCTTCCCTGGGGAATTCTATCAGATGTTTATAGCAAATTTAATATCTTTTTTCTCAAGCTGTTCCAAAAAATAGAAAGGGAAGGAAAACTTCCAGACTCATCCTATGAATCCAGCATTACTTTGATTCCCAAACCAGACAGAGACCCCACAGAAAAGGAGAACTACAGGCCAGCGTCCCTGATGAACATGGATGCAAAAATTCTCAACAAGATACTAGCAAATCGAATTCAACAACATATAAAAAAGTCATTCACCATCATCAAGTGGGATTCATTCCTGGGCTGCAGGCCTGGTTCACTATTCACATATCAATCAATGTGATGCGTCACATTCATAAAAGAAATGATAGGAATCATACAACCCTGTCAATCAATGCAGAAAAAGCATTTGACAAAATATATAGCATCCTTTCTGAATAAAACCCTCGAGAAAGTCAGGATAGAAGGAACATACCTAACATCATAAATCCATATATGAAAAGCCCACAGCTAATATTATCCTCAATGGGGAAATATTGGAGCTTTCCCTCTGAGATCAGGAACTCAAAAGGTATGTCCACTCTCACCACTGTTGTTTAACGTAGTGTTGGAAGTCCTAGCATCAGCAATCAGGCAACAAAATCAAAAATCAAATAAAGGACATCAAAATTGGCAAAGAAGGAGTCAAACTTTCACTTTTCTCAGACAACATGATACTCTACATGGAAAACCCAAAAGCCCACCAAAAGACTGCGAGAACCAATACATGAATTCAGCAAAGTTGCAGGGTACAAAATCAACGTACAGAAATTGGTTGCATTTTTATACACCTATAATGAAGCAACAGAAAGAGAAATCAAGAAACGGATCCCATTTACAATGATAGCAAGTACCATAAGATACCTAGGAATTAACCTAACCAAAGATGTAAAAGATCTGTGTGCTGAAAACTATAGAAAGCTTATGAAGGAAATTGAAGAAGACACAAAGAAATGGGAAAACATTCCATATTCACGAATTGGAAGAATAAATATTGTTAAAATGTCAATACTACCCAAAGCAATCTACACATTCAATGCAATCCCAATCAAAATTGCACCAGCATTTTTCTCAAAGCTAGAACAAGCAATCCTAAAATTGTATGGAACCACAAAAAACCCTGAATAGCCAAAATAATACTGAAGAAGAAAAAAAAAACTGGGAGGCATCACAATCCCAGACTTTAGCCTCTATTACAAAGCCGTAATCATCAAGACAGCATGGTATTGGCACAAAAACAGACAATAGACCAATGGAATATAATAGAGAACCCAGAATTGAACCCACAAATGTATGGCCAACTAATCTTTGACAAAGCAGGAAAGAGTATCCAATGGAAAAAAAGACAGTCTCTTTAGCAAATGGTGCTGGGAAAACTGGACTGCCATATGCAGAAGAATGAAACTAGACCACTATCTTACACCATACACAAATATAAACTCAAAGTGAATGAAAGACCTGAATGTGAGACAGGAAACCATCAAAACCCTAGAGAAGAAAGCAGGAAAAAACCTCTTTGACTTCAGTTGCAACAATTTCTTTCTCGACACATCTCCAAAGGCAAGGGAATTAAAAGCAAAATGAACTATTGGGACCTCATGAAGATAAAAAGCTTCTGCACTGCAAAGGAAACAATCAAAACCAAAAGGCAACTAACAGAATGGGAAAAGATATTTGCAAATAACATATTGGATAAAGAGCTAGCATCCAAAATCTATAAAGAACTCACCAAACTCCACACCTGAAAAACAAATAACCCAATGAAGAAATAGGCAGAAAACATGAACATGCTTTTCCAAAGAAGAAATCCAGAAGGCCAACAGACACATGAAAAGATGCTCGATGTCACTCATCATCAGGGAAATACAAATCAAAACCACACTGAGATACCACCTCACACTGGTCAGAATGGCTAAAATGAACAAATCAGGAAACTGTAGAGCAAGGATGTGGAGAAACGGGAACCCTCTTTTACTGTTGGTGGGAATGCAAACTGGTGCAACCGCTCTGGAAAACAGTGTGGAAGTTCCTCAAAAAACTGAAAACAGAACTACCCTATGACCCAGCAATAGCATTGCTAGGAATTTCCTAAGGCATACAGCATTGCTAATGCATAGGGGCACATGTACCCCAATAGCCAAATTATGGAAAGAGCCTAAATGTCCATCAACTGATGAATGGATAAAGAAGATGTTGTTTATATATACAATGGAATACTACTTGTCAATGAAAAAGAATAAAATCATGCCATTTTCAGCAACATGGATATAACCGGAGGGTATTATGCTAAGTGAAATAAGTCAGTCAGAGAAAGATAGATATCATATGTTTTCACTTATATGTGAATCTTGAGAAACTCAACAGAAGACCACAGGGGAAGGGAATGGGAAAAAATAGTTGCAAACAGAGAGGAAGGGAGGCAAACCATAAGAGACTCTTAAATACAGAGAACAAACTGAGCATTGATGGGGGGTAGGGGAAAGGGGAAATTGACTGATGGGCATTGAGGAGGGCAATTGTTGGGATGAGTACTGGGTGTTATATGTAAGTCAATCTGACAAATTATATTAAAAATAATAAACAAATAAACAAACAAATAAAATGCCACATTGGAACAGATGGATTTAACTGATAATGTTCATAACATTCCATCCTAAAATAGCAGAATACACATTCTTTCCAAGTGTACATAGAACATGCTACAGAAGAGATCACATATTAGCCCACAAAACCAGTCTCAACAAATTCACAAAGATCAAAGTCATATTGTGCATCTTTTCTGACCACAACACTAGTTCTGACCACTACGCTAGTTTGTTCTGACCACAACACTTCTATTAAACTAGAAGTCAACCACAAGAAAAAATCTGGAAGGATCACAAATATATGAATGTAAAACAATAGGCTACTAAACAATAAATGGTTCAAGCAGGTAATCAAAGAAGAAATTAAAAAGTACATAAATCAAATGCAAATGAAAACACAATGGTCCAAAACCTTTGGAATGGTGCAAAAGTGATTCTAAGAAAGAAGTTTAGAGCAATACAGGGCTACCTCAAGAACAAAAATCTCAAACAACCTAACTTTACACCTAAAGGAGCTAGAAAGAATACCAACAAAACCTAAAACCAGGAAAAGAATGGAAATAATAAAAATCAAGCAGAAGTAAATGGTATAGAAACTGAAAAAACAATAGAACAAAGCAATGATATCAGGAGTCAGTTCTTTGATAAAAATCAAGAAAATTGATAAACCTCTAGCCTCATTTACCAAGAAAAAAAGAAAAAGGACTTAAATAAATAAAATCACAAATGAGAGAGGAGATATAACAACCAACACCACGAAAATACAAACAACTGTAAGGGAATGGTATGAAAAACTAAACGCCAACAAATTGGACAACGTAGAAGAAACAGATAAATTCCAAGAAACATATAAACTGAAACAGGAAGAAATAGAAAATTTGAACAGACCCCTAACCAACAAATAAGTTGAATCAGTAATTGAAAGACTCCCAACAAACAGAAGTTCAAGACCAGGTGGCTTCACAGAGGAATTCCACCAACATCTAAAGAGGAGTTGATACCTATTCTTCTCAAACTATTCCAAAAACAGAAAAGGAAGGGAAACTTCAAAATGCATTCTACAAGGCCAGCATTACCTTGATACCAAAATGAGATAAAGACAGCACTAAAAAACAGAACTACCAGCCAATATCCCTGATGAACATGCATGCAAAAACCCTCAAAAAAATACTAGCAAACTGAATCCAATGATACATTAAAAATATCTTTCACCCTGATCAAGTAGGATTTATTCTTGGGTTGCAAGGATGGTTCAATATTCGCAAATCAATGGGTTACACCACATCAATAAGAGAAAGGATAAGAATCATATGTTCATTTCAATAAACGCAGGAAAAGCATTTGACAAAGTACAACATCTATTCATGATAAAAACCCTCAACAAAATAGGTTTAGAGGGAATATACCTCTAAAGAATAAAGGCCATATATGAAAAACTCACAGCATCATCCTTAATTGGGAAAAACTGAGAACTTTTCCCCTTAGGTCAGAAACAAGACAAAGATGTCCACTCTCACTACTTTTATTTAACATAGTGCTGGAGTCCTAGCCTCAGCAATCGGACAACATATAGAAACAAAAGGCACCAAATCAGTAAGGAAGAATTAAAACTTTCATTATTTGTAGATGACATGATACTACATAGAGAAAATCTGAAAGACTCCATGAAAACCCTGTAAGAACTGATAAACAAATTTATTAAAGTCACAGGATACAAAATCAATGTAAAGAAATATGTTGCATTTCTGTACACCAATTATGAAGCCACAGAAAGGGAAATTAAGGAATAAATTCCATTTACAATTGTACCCAAAATAATGAGATACCTACGAATAAACCAAGAGGTCAAACACCTGTACTCTGAAAACTATACAACACTGAAAAAACAAATTCAAGACAACACAAAGAAATGGAAAGACATTCCATGCTCATGGATTGGAAGAACAAATCTTGTTAAAATGTCTATACTACCCAAAGCAATCTACATATTTAATGCAATCCCTACCAAAATATCAACAGCATTTTTCACAGAACTAGAACAAACTATTTTTAAATTTGTACGGAAACACAAAAGATCCCCAATAGCCAAGGCAATCTTGAAAAAGCACAGCAAAGCCAGAGGCATCACATTTTTAGACTTCAGGTTATATCACAAAGCTGTCATGATCAAGACAGTATGGTACTGGCATAAAAAATAGGCACATAAAAGAGGTTAGAGTGGAAGAGAGCCAAAGCATAAGAGACTCTTAAAAACTGAGAACAAACTGAGGGTTGATGGGGGGTGGGAGGGAGTGGAGGGTGGGTGATGGGTATTGGGGAGGGCACCTTTTTGGGATGAGCACTGGGTGTTGTATGGAAACCAATTTGACAATAAACTTCACATATTTAAAAAAGAAATTAAAAAAATAGGCACATAGATCAAAAGAACAGAATAGAAAACCCACAAATAAACTCAGCAATTATATGGTCAATTAACCTTCAACAAAGCAGGAAAGATACCCAATGGGGAGTCTCTTCCACAAAAGTGTTAGGAAAACTGGGCCACTTTCTTACACCATACACAAAAATAAATTCAAAATGGAGGAAAGACCTAGATATGAGACCTGAAACCATAAAAATCCTAGAAGAGAACACAGGCAGTAACCTCTTTAACATTGGTCATAGTAACATTTTTCTAGATATGCCTCCTGAAGTAAGGGAGGCAAAAGCAAAAATATAGGGACTACATGAAAATAAAAAGCTTTTGCACAGTGAGGGGAAAAAGTCAACGAAACTAAAAGGCAATCTACAGAATGGAAGAAAATATTTGAAAATAACATATTCTATAACGAACTAGTATCCAAAATATATAATTTACAAAACACAATACCCAAAAAATAAACAATCCAATTAAAAACTAGGCAGAATACATGAAGAGACATTTCTCCAAAGACGACATCCAGATGGCAAAAAGACACATGAAAAGATATTCATCATCACTTACCATCAGGGAAATTCAAATCAAAACTACAATGAGATATCACCTCCCACCTGTCAGAAAGGCTAAAATCAACACTCAAGAAACAACAGTGTTGGTGTGGAGAAAAAGGAACACTTGTGCACTGTTGGTGGGAATTCAAACTGGTGCAGCCACTCTGAAAAACAGTATAGAGGTTCCTTAAAAAGTTAAAAATAGAACTACCTTATGACCCAGCAACTGCACTGCAAAGGTATGACCCAAAGAATACAAAACCACTAATTCAAAGGGATACATGCCTTGGGTAAATTCCTAGCAGTGCTATTGCTGGGTCATAGGGTAGGTCTATTTTTAATTTTTTGAGGAACCTCCACACTGTTTTCCAGATACCATATGGTTTCACTCTTATGTGGATCCTGAGAAACTTAACAGAAACCCATGGGGGAGGGGAAGGAAAAAAAAAAGAGGTTAGAGTGGGAGAGAGCCAAAGCATAAGAGACTCTTAAAAACTGAGAACAAACTGAGGGTTGATGGGGGGTGGGAGGGAGGGGAGGTAGGGTGATGGGTATTGAGGAGGGAACCTTTTGGGATGAGCACTGGGTGTTGTATGGAAACCAATTTGACAATAAACTTCATATATTGAAGAAAAAAAAAAAAGGGATACGTGCACCCTATGCTCATAGTAGCATTTACAATAGCCAATATATGAAAGTAGCCCAAGTCTCCATTGATTGATGAATGGATAAAGAAATGTATGTGTATGTGTGTGTGTTTTATATATATTTATATAAATATGTATATATATAATGTATTATATATAAATTATTATATTATATAATAATATATAATAAATTATTTTATATAATATGTATATATATAATACACACACACATATACATACAATGTGATATTATTCAGCCTTAAAAAAGAATGAAATCTTGCCACTTACAACAATGTGGATAAAAGCTAGAGAGTATAATGCTAAGCAAAATAAGTCAGAGAAAGATAAATACCATATGATTTCACTCATATGTGGAATTTAAGAGACAAATAAGCAAAGGTAAAAAAGTGACTGAAAGAGACAGAGACAAAGCAAGAAACAGACTCTGAATTATAGAGAACTGATAGTTACCAGAGGGGAAGTGGGTAGAGGGTTGGGTTAAATATGTGATGGAGATTAAGGTGTGCATCGGCTGTGATGAGCACCGGGTGATGTATGGAACTGTTGAATCACTATATTGTACACCTGAAACTAACATAACACTGTATGTTAACTAACAGAAATTAAAATACAAACTTAAAAGGGGCACCTGGGTGGCTGAGTCAGTTAAGGGTCCAAGTCTTGATTTTGGCTCAGGTCATGATTTTACAGTCATGAGATCTAGCCCTACATCAGACTCCGCACTGAGCGTGAAGCCTGCTTGGGATTCTCTTTCTCCTTCTCTCTCTGTCCCTCCCCTGCTTGCGTGCATGCACATAAGCACGCTCTTTCTCAAAATAAATAAATAACCATTTTTAAAACACTTAAGAAAAATACAGTTGTCTTTAAATTTCTGATATACCTCTTTGAAACTGATGTTAATAACACTACGTTGGTAAAAGGGTTAGAGAACGTATTTAACTTGAATAAATGAAGTTTTGAAATGATATGCTGTTGCTTTAAGGTTAAAGTGGTTATTGTAAAAACAATGAACCAATTTCTCAATATGACAACCTGAAAGGAAAATAGTATTTTCATATTGAACTCAAGTATATTTGGAAAAACTTGAGTATCTGAATTTACTTTTTCAACTATAAAACTTGTGAAGTCTACATAGAAAACTATTCCCAATAGATAGTTAGTATTCAAATTGCAATGTGAAATGTAAAATTCACACTGGGTATTGAAAATTGATCATAAAAATACTCATATAATATCTTAATTTTATATTTCTTGTATGTTGAAATGAAAAGTTTATACATACTGGGTAAAATATATCAGAAATAATCTCATCTATTTTTATTTCTGTGTAATATGACAACTAGAAAATTTTAAATTACACATGTGGCTTACATTATATTTCCACTGGACAGCACTAGAATAGCATTCTAAATATATGGATAAGTTCAAGTCAATTATATGGCTTACATTTTCTACATACTTACTGATTTTTGCTCAATGTCCTTCTGAGAGAGCTGTGTCAAAATCTACCATTTTAATTAGACATTTGTGTATTTGTATCTTCTGATCACTCTGCAAATTTTTAGTTATATATTTAAGGGTAAGTTATAAAACACACAAACTTAGAACAGCAGTCTATGTTTGGTGTAATGTCTATCCACTCATTATCAAACGGTCTTCTACTTCTGGTAGCATTTTTGACCTAGTGTCTATTTTCTCAAATGTTAGTATTGCCACACTAGCTTTCTTGTTTTGGTCTTGGAATGGCATAAGTCTGTTTTTTTTCAATCATACTCTTTTTAAACTTGCTAAAGTCTTATTCAATGCGTTTGTCTTATATGTACCATATAGTTGGGTTTTGTTTTATGTTCCCTTTTATCCAGTCTGACTATCCTTCTCTTTGACTTTAGTATTTAGTCCACACATGTTTAATTTAAATTGTAAAAATTTAATTAAATGAAAAAATTAAATTAAATTGCTACTTTAATCTACCTCCAGAGAATTTTTCCTTTGTTCCAACATTTTCACATTTCTTGTCCCTCCTTTCATCCTTCTACTGAGTTAGTCAAGGCTTTTTTTTTTTTTTTATTCTGCTTCCCCCTCCACTCTATTAGCCTGTCAGTTACAATATCTTTTTAATTTTAACATCCTTTTAGAGATTAAAACATTCTTGATTCAATTGTGTCTTTAAAAATTCACTTCAGACCTACTGAACATGGGAGTCTAAAATAAATTTACCCCTTTCCTGTTTATTTTTACAATAGTCTTATTGAGATGTAACTCGCAAATATTAAAGTTCACATTTATAAAGTACATAATTCAGAGAATGTTAATACACTCCCTGAGCTGTGAATCCATTAACACTATTCAGTTTCACAACATGTTAATTACCCCCAAAAGTGGCTTCCTATCCATCAGCAGTCACTCTGCATTGCACCCGCCCCCATCTGGGTAACCATGTAACTACATACAGTATCAACAGATTTGCCGATTCTGGACACTTCATATCAGTGGAATTATAAAATATGTGGCCCATATATATGTATTTTCTTTCCCTTTTCTAGCCCTGCTATCCTAAAAGAAGATACTCTATAGTCATGTTCTTCTCTTACAACAAAGTGACCACATTAACCCTTTGGCATCGATGATTTCCAATAGTCACAGAGAATATACACACATATTCCTAAGGGTTTATGTTTCTTAATACAGCAGAATGTTCCCTCTCCGATAACATTCTTCTTTCTTTGTCTTTCTTATCTGCTGTCTTGCAAATCATCTCCTCATGAGATCTTTATTTCTGGTTTTGTTATCACTACTCTTCCAGTCACCAAGGCACTGAACCGGGAAATCAAACATTTCCCTGCCAGCCACTTGCTCTGAGTTATCAAGTTTGTATATAACAAAACTCATGTTTATCATTCCTCCATAAGGGGTGTAACCACTACTTTATCTTGGCTTGATGAAATTCTGTGCAGCTCTTCAAAGCCACCTCTTCACAATGCTTTTCTTCTTTGTGCACTATCAAGGATCCCTCCTCTGTGCCAGATAACAAGGTACTTTCTTTAAGGTCTTTAAATTTTGTTTTAAATGATACGGAATTTTTAAAACCTTTTTTTTTTTTTAATTTTTTTTTCAACGTTTTTTATTTATTTTTGGGACAGAGAGAGACAGAGCATGAACGGGGGAGGGGCAGAGAGAGAGGGAGACGCAGAATCGGAAACAGGCTCCAGGCTCCGAGCCATCAGCCCAGAGCCTGACGCGGGGCTCGAACTCACGGACCGCGAGACTGTGACCTGGCTGAAGTCGGACGCTTAACCGACTGCGCCACCCAGGCGCCCCTAAAACCTATCTTATCTGTACTCCTAAGTTTTAAGATTCTTGCATCTCCTTCTGTTACTTATATAAAGCATTTCTGGTAACTCATGTACAGAATTATTTCTTAAATTACATTTTAACAAGTCTTTAGAAGTAACGTTTCTTAGGGAATATAATGTTACAGTTTTCATATTTATGAAGCTGCCTGTGTAGTCACTACAGTCGTACAAAAATTTGATTAGATATATAGAGACAATTCCAAAAAAATGGCAAAGATGAGACACTTTTTAAAATCTAAAATCTGAACCCAAACCTCATTATCCCATAAATTGCATTATGTGTATTGTTGTGCCACAAAAGTAACAAAGCATTTTCAGTTGCCTGAAGAAATCATCCACATATACTCGCTCTTTTAATCTTATGATTGTATAATTTTAAGAACTCTTTTTAATTATTTTATGCTGAATAATGAGGAAAATGAAATTACTTCATCACAATGAAAACAATTATAAGTAAATAATAAGGTATTTCAATTAAAACAAAGTTCACAGAATTAGTATATTTCCCATGGGAGCATTAACATCACCTGCACTTCCTCAATTTACTTTTTATTACTTCAAAAATCTCACCTTGTTATAAAAATATAACGCTATTTACAAAAATACAAGTGATAAAGTGTGATATTGTAAACTAAAAGACACACATACACAAATATACAGATGAGGTAAGACTAAAAGGAAATAAGAGTTGAAACACTAAAAGGAACCCCGGATAAAACCAGGTCACAAAATGCATTCTCTAAGTTTTACAGAATCACTAACATGAGATTAAATATGTGATTCTGAGCTTTCTATGAGCTCATATGATCAGGGGGGCATAAAAGAGTAAGAGAATTCGGAGCCTCAAGGGAACCCCAAACTGAAGAGGCTGCATTAGCCCCTTTGGCATCAGTGAATTCTTACACTCAGGAACACACACACACACCCACTGTTGATGGGCTGCATTTCTCAATACAGTAGAATGTTGGTAATCGTGAAACATGATCAATTAGAAGCCCATTCCTGCATGAGAATCAGGGCAGGAAAGAGTCCCTGGAGCTTGTGTTTTATCTGTATGAGGCCTGGATAGCCATACCTTTTAACTCTGTCTCCAGGTAATTCCAATGAGCTGCCAGTTGGGAGAACCGTATCTTGACTAAATAAATGAGACCACAAAGTGTGGTTCCCAGACTAGCAGGGAACTACGTCACCTGGGAACTTGTTAAAAATGTAAATTCTTACAGTCTACCCCAGACCCACTTAATCAAAAATTCTGGAGTGAGCCCAAGATTCCTGTGTTTTAATAAGCTCTCCAGGTGATTGTGATGCATGCTCGAGAACCACAGGACTAAAACAATCCTTGGCAAAGAAGAATGAGATCACCTTGACTGGCTGGTGGCCATAAAATTTGAAGTCTTGACATTAAGAAAGAAGGAAGGCAAAAATGGTTTTGGGTGCTGGACATTTCCTGATGATTGTTTTCTCTTCAAGTCACCATCACTAACACTTCACTGATCTTATCTGCCTTTTTCTTCAGAACTACAGACTACCATTTTCCTCTCTTCCCGTCTCCTGTCAGGGCATAAAACTGAAATCAAATCACGTCATAAATCTTTTAAATGCTTAGCTTTTAAGCAAGAGAGATTCACGACAACATGTAGGGCTGTGTTTAAGAGCACAGACTTCAGCATCTGTGAGATTTGGATTTAAGGGTTCCAGCTCACAAGCTGACTAAATTGTGGGCTCCTAGGCAAGCCGGTTAACGTTACACTTGGATTTGCTCACATGTAAACCAGGAATAATTTTACCACCTCTACAAGTTCCCTGTGAGGAATAGACGTGATTATGTATGAAAGGCATCCACACAAAGCCTGTCATGTAGTAAACACTCAATTAGTATTGCTTTCACTTCGAAGATCCTTCATTATATGAAAGCCACCACTGTTCACATATCAGACCTGTCTGTTAGCTTTGCCTTATCAGAGAGGGCATGCTGGAAGACATACACCTACTTAACTATCAGAATTTACTTATAAACTTGGCATTTCCCCCCATTTTCTTTAACATCATTCAGTTAATTGTTTGGGTATTATTCTTTGAAATAGCCAAAGTAAGGGTAGGCTTTAAGTATAAACCACAGACATAATTTATTGTTATTCTATTTTAACTTTGCTACTGACAAATGAATCACTTTAAGTCTCCAGAGGAAAATAATTTAAAGCAGAAATAATTGAGTTAATATAGTTCTTTCCATTAGCCAACACATTTATATTTTCTATGAACTGGTAAGCACATTGGTGCTAGTATCTATTATGTACAAGACTATGCGTTTTTTTTTTTTTTACAAATACAAAGATTTATTTATTTGTTTGTTTATTTATTTATTTATTTATTTATAAGAAAGAGAGAGCATGAGTGAGAGTGGGAGGGGGGAAGGGCAGAGGGAGACTCTGAAGCAGGCTCCACGCCCACTGTGGCTCAATCTCAAGACCATGAGATCATGACCTGAACCGAAATCAAGAGTCAGTCGCTTAAACAGCGGAGCCACCCAGGAGCCCACATGCAAATATTTTCATGGATACCTTTTAAATAAATACTGTAGTCAATCTATAGAGTGAGTCAATCTATGGATATATTAATGAATGCGTGAAAAATAATATTCTATAATCTTTATTATGTCACACCTCAATCTTCTATTTGGTTACAAACAGAACAGATATATAAAACAACAAGAATATAAACAAACCTTTTTGGTAATCAACTATTTAAAAAAAAAAAACTAATCTGATCTGACCCCTTGGTAAACTAAGGCAATACCACTCTTCATGTATACTAATGTCACTAAAAACTTGAAGAAAATTAGTTCTAAATAGCAACCCTGCTGAAAAAAATCCATGAGATTTATCCATGAGATAAATGAACTATATTTTGAATTTCATTATGACTGTAGCTCTAAAAGATAGACTTTGTAAGATCAATGCAAATAGTACCTCGGAGAAAAGGTCTGTGCCAGACAGGATTACTAAATGAAAACTACCTTTGCTCCTAGTTTATGGTTTAATTTAAATATCACATAAACTCTCAGGAATAATTTATATTCTTAATGTCAGTGATATTTGGATGGCTGCATTAAAGTCATACCATCCTGCAAATAATTATCTTTTTAATGTGCAAAACATGAGCATTAGATTTAAGCAAAAACCTTCACTCCATAAAGAAAATGCAATGTCCTCCCTTACCTGTATTTCTGTGCCTACTGAATGCATAGACAACAAATGGAGGAGATAATAGAGCTTTCTTTTCTGCCGTATTAAAGTTCACCCTGTACTTCTTATATTAAGCCTCATATAGATTTTGTTAACTTTTGCTCAATTTATTATAGTATCTCAAAATCCCCAATAAAGTTTCAACTGAGTTTCTTTTAAATAGACAGAAGTCTAAAAACCTACTTTTATGGTAATACTTGATGACTGAAAATATTAAACTAAATTAATAATGTTTATAATGAAGATTAAAATGTCAGATTGCAAGTAGAACTAAATCAAGCAGGTGCAGGTGAAGAAATGTTTCCATCAGAATAAAATCATCTAAGAATGCAGATTATAGTAAGAGATGCACTTGGCTAAATAGGAAGCCACTTTATAAAGTAAACTTGAAGCATTTTCAAAACACTTTTCTTAGTGCTGATATTTAAGAAAGACAGGAAAGGAAAAATATTAAGGCCACTGGGGGCATTTGGGCGGCTCAGTTGGTTGAGCATCCAACTCTTGATCTCAACTCAGGTCATGATCCCAGGGTTGTGGGATCGAGCCCCACATTGAGCTGCGTACTGAGCACAGAGGCTGCCTACGATTCTCTCTCTCTTACTCTTCCTCCCTCCCCTGCTCGCTTTCTCTCTCTCTTTTGCTCTCTCAAATATTTTTTTTTAAAAAGAGTTTTAAGAAAATATTAAGGCTACTGGATTCTAATGAGACTTGCAACCTAGTAGGAGAAAGAAAATAAACCCACATGGATATATGCAGAAAACTCAACTGATGGAATTAATGCTAAGTATCTGTACAATAAGGACAGCCATAAAGTATATTACTGAAATAAATTATAATTCCAAAGTCAGGAAAAAAGTTCTCTCTTTCCATCTCAACTCCACTTGCACACACAGCTTACTTGACAAACATTCCAAAGCTTAAATGCTACCATTCATTTCCTTCTTAGCATCATGACCATAGCAAAATATGTTCTCCACTATCCCAGCAACCTCTAGTCAAGATTCTCATCTAATATAATTCTGATATAAATATTCAGTGCCCTTAGACTTTAAAATAATGGCATTGCATTGGGGAATCAGTAGTGTTATTATCTGGACATATTTGGTCCATAGTATTTTTTTTACGCTGTCTTCCATACCATCAGATATGATGCCAACCCCAGAAGCAAAAGTTCCTTTTACTTCTTTCCCTTGTTAACTCGTTTTCCGTCTTTTCTAAGTGGCACCCTTTACTTTTGTGAATTTCTTTATTGCCTTTTAGAAGCCCATCCTCTTCCCATTAGGGTTGATAGTAATTCATAACGTATTGGGGATGAATGTATATTAAAACAGAAAATTCTCCTTTAGTACTCTGGAGAGGCAATCATTCATAATTAATGGTAAAAAAAAAAATGGCATGGCTTCTGCCTTCCTGGAGCTTATGATCTGGAGAAGACACAAAAGGTCTTTACTTTCCAGAGATACCGTTTTTCTTTAGTTCATGTCAATAAAAGGCCCTCAATAATTTCAACTAATTTGCTTCCCTCCTTCTTTTCTCAATCCTCTTTACACTCAGACAACAGAATTTTTAATGCCCTTCTATTATCTTCTGACTCATTTGCATGAAGCCTAAATGATTCCTGTATGCCCCAACTATCCCCCACTCCTGCCAATATTAAACTAAATCTCTTCTGCCCATTTTTTTGATGAAGAAACCAAAATGGAGAGAGTTCATAGCATCACCTATATCCACACAGTTAATGAATGCTGGCTCTGGGATTAAATTTAGTATTAACTTCGTTTGTTCACTACAGTAAGTTAAACAGTGCCCCTCAAAGATATCAGATCCTAAACCCTGGAACCTATAAAATTTGCGATCGTATACAGCAAAGCCTATGCAGATGTGATTAAATTGACAGTCTTCAGGTGGGGACAATTATCCTGGATTATCTGGATGAACTCTTCATGTAATCACAAGTGTCTTTTAAGAGTGAGGCAGAGAGAGATTTGACACAGACAGAAGACAAAGAAATAATGTGACCATGGAGGCATAAAATGGAGTGATGTGGCCACAAAACCAAGAATGTTGGCAGCCAACAGAACCTTCAGAGTGGGAGTACCCTGCCAATACCTTGATTCTGGCCCAGGAATACTTATTTCAGATTTTTGGCCTCCAGAACTGAGAAAAAATGATTTCTGTTGTTTAAAGCCACCAAATTTGTAAGCGTTTGTTACAGCAGCCACTGGAAACTAACACAAGAACTGAAACCCTGTTTTTACACTGCCACCTACAGGCAAACCCTCTGGTTCCCAAGTCAGAATCAATCTCCGTAGGAATTAGAATGATGGCCACAGAACTAAGTTCAAGGGCATTATTTCCAAGTGTGTAGTAGCCTGGATAGAAAAATCAAACAGCCCAAACATGAAGGAAATGGGGGCCCACAGGCTGAGAACACTCATCAAATTAGAATTAGAGAGGCATCAAAGAAGACATAGGCCAGGAGTAACCCTAAATACCCATGTTAGCTTCCTTTAGATGTTCTACTGAAAGAAAAGTTGGTTCTTGAACTTCGTAGGGCTAATCCCACAAGATGGAAACAGCTGATTGTTCCTGAAGTGGGAGATTTCCATGTAACAGCAAACTAGTGAGGTAGGTTGGATGGATGTAGTCACATGCATGCATTGCCGGATAAACATACAAGTGGCAACATAAAAGCAGAGCCCTGGTTGCATGTGACAGAGCTTTGGCTGTGGCTTTGACTGATGCTATTCAACATGTATCAGTAAGCGTCATCAATACAAAGACACCAGGATAAGATGTAGATTTTGTCACCCAGGGCTATACGTCTTTCCGTGACAAAGTATAGTGAGTTCAATCAGATTGAACTTATAGGAGCACCGTGGAGATATTGGGGGTTCAGTGCCAGACCACCACAATGAAGCAAACATCGTAATAAAGCAAATCAAATCATTTTTTTTTGGTTTCCCACTGCATATAAAAGTTATGTTTACACTATATTGTTCTCTTAAGTGTGCAACAGCATTATGTCTAAAAAAACAATGTACATATCTTAATTTAAAAATACTTTATTACTAACAAATGTAAACCATCCTATGAGCTTCCAGCCGGTTGTAATCACTGATCATAGAGCCATATAACAAATCAAGTAATAATGAAAACAGTTTGAAATACGGCAAGAATCACCAAAATGTGACATAGAGACATGAAGTGAAAGAATGTTGTTGGGGGAAAAAATGCCACCAATAGACTTGCTCAACACAGGGTTGCCACAAACCTTCAACTTGTTTAAAAAAAAAAAAAAGTAGTATCTGCAAAGCACAATGAGGTATGTCTATGCCCATATTAAAAAAGTGTTAAACTGATCAGTTATTAAGGAAAAAGAGGTATTTTTTTTTCTCATAACATTCACCAAAATAAGTTGTTAGATGAATTAAGTACATAGTTGCAAAACACTGAAACTACTCAAATACAGTAGAAAATACAGGTGAATTTGGTATGAACATGGATACAGAAGGCCTTTCTAAGCATAAAAGATGGAGTGATGTCAGTAAGATGGCAGGAAAAATGGTTTGTTCAGTCCCCTTCAAAGAAAGACCTTCCAGCAAGTATCCACAGACAAGTCACCTTTGTGAGAATCCCAGAACCGAGGGTGAGGCTCAACTACCCCTTCGGCTCACAAAAGAAGAAAAAAAATGCATTTGAAGAGTAAAAGAAGCAGTTTCACCTTGACCCGATCACCCCTTCCCAAAGCCAGCACAGCATGGCACCAAAACGTATCCCTAGGACCTCTGGTTTCTCCAGTGAGAAAAAGAGCCCAAGGGGGGCATTCAGCTTTCTCAGTGTTACGAGTGCTTCCAAGAATGCCCACCTCAGTCTCAGCTCACAGGGATCACTGGGGAAATAAATGGGGTTAGACCTCCAGGTATCAGAACAGAGAGGAAAAAGGAGCTCATAGCACCTAAGGCAGGGATCATGGTGAGCTGGAGTCCTGCTGGGGGCAGCACCTGACCAGACATCTTGGCCAGTGTCTCTTCCCATTTGCAGAACCAAGACCATGAACACTCTGGCAAAAGAGCTCAATAGGCTGGGTCTGGGTCCCCAACCAATGGTCCCTATAGACAGAGACAATTTTATAGTCTGCCCATACAGGGAAGGAAGTGAGCAAACCCACCCAATGGCTGAACACTGCCTCTGGCCCTGACTAGGAAGCCTAATCGTTGAGCCCTGAAAGGTCCCACAGCCCAGGTTATGACCCCACCCAGACAGGGAGCCAAGCCAGTAGCTCTTCCCAACTGCTGAGCAAAGACTACAGCCCTGCCTAACCAGGACATATGAATAGTGACCATGGGCAGTCTTAGAGCTCAACATACAGTATTGCCTGGACACAGAGCATAGCCAAATGCCCTGGACGGCAGTGTAACCCAGCCCACAGCCCTGCCTGATTGCTGACCACAGCCTGAGGTCCCACCTAATCTCAAAGTGGCCTTACCTCAATGCTGAGTCAAGCCAGGGGCACATTTGGATGGGGAGCACAAGCTGGGTCCTCACCCAAGCGGGGCCAGTTGCAGAACCCATCCTGCAGCCACACCTAAATGCAGAGTCCATCCAGTAGCACTACTCTGCTGGGGAACACGGACTGGGACCCCAGCCAACCAGAGGTGAATGCTGAGTGCAGCTAGTAGCTCCACCTGCCCACGGAGCCAAACCAACAGCCACTCGACCAGGGAGCCAGCCAGCAGCCCAGTTTGAAAGCCAAGCTGAGTCAGCAGGCTCACCCAATCGCAGACTTTAGCCAGAAGCACTCCCACCTCGACGAACAGACACTAGCCTCACCTAATTAGAGACCCTGACAGCAAGCCTCTCCTACCCACAATTACTACCATCTGACCCATCCTAGCCCAGAGGTGAGCTATTATTGGCTTAAAAGAGAATGCTGAAATTCGAAGATAGTTTATGTATACCTCATGGCAACAATGGAGAAAAAAACCTGTAGTAGATTAAACAAAACATTGAGATGAGGAATCAAAGCAAACCGCTACAAAAGTCATTATATCACAAAAAGCAGACAGCAAGAGACAAAGAAAACAGCACAAAAGAACTACAAAACAGTCAGAAAATAATTACCACAATGGCAATAGTAAGTCCTTACCTAGCAGTACTTTACCTATCAATTACTTTATCATAGGTTGATGAAATTCTCCGATTGAAAGACTTAGGAAGGCTGAATGGTTAAAAAGCAAGAAACTAGATCAAACAGTATGCTGCCTGTGGGGAAATAGGTTCAAGAATTCCTTACACTTAAGGGTTAAAAAAAGCTTAGGGCAGAAAGCTGCCGCCAGAGGATGAAAGGCCCAAGGTTAGTGAATGAGACATTATAAAGGGATCATGAGTAACTTGTTACAGGAAACTACTTTCCATCTGGCGCCAATATACCATTGTGCCCTGATCACAACTCCAAATGCCACTTGCCCTCCAGACCCTTAGCTTCTCACACACACAAGTTATTGATTACTATCTGATTGTTTTCTTCACGTCTACCATGTGTGTAAGATCTTGAGGGCTCAATAAATACGGAGACAGAACCCCTGTTTGGGGCTCTTGTCTTCTCCCAGACATTGGCCTCTCTCATATTCAATTCTGCGTCCACTCTCTTGCTGGACAAGAAAGAACTCCAGACTCCTAGTCTGCGACAGTCGTCTACAAGAGATTCACCTTAGGTTTAAGGACTCACATAGGCTGGGAGCTAAGGGATAAAAAAGATTCCATACAAATGGTAACCAAAAGAGAAGAGGGGTGGCTATACTTATAGCAAACACACTTTAAGTTAAAAATAGTCACAAGAGACAAAGAAGGTCATTGTATAATGATGAAAGGGTTATTAATTCATAAAGAAGACCTAACGATTGTAAATATTTATGCATCCAATATCAGAACACCTAAATATATAAGGCAAATAATAACATACCTGCGTGAAGAAATAAACAACAATACACTAATAGGGACTATTATTATTAATATTCTACATCCAATAATAGATGGATTACTCAGACAGAAAATCAATAAGAAAACAGCACTACAGTGTTATTTGAGTATATATATGACTGTATATAACACTTGACTATGTAATGTGACTATACATTATTTGAGTTAACACTATATAGTGTTAATAGAACGACACTATAGACCAAACAGACTTAGCAGACATATACAAACATTGTATCCAATAGCAGAAGAATGCATATTCTTCTCAAGTGCACACAGAACATTTTCTAGGATAGATCATATGTTCAGCCACGAAAAAGTCTTAACAGATTCAAGAAAATTAAAATTATATCACATGTCTTTTCTGACCACAATGGTATGAAAACAGATAGCAAAACAGGAGGACATTTTGGGAATCTACAAATATATAGAAATCAAACACACACTCTTAAATAGAGCAAATGATGGATCAAAGAGGAAATCAAAAGGAAAATAAAAAAAACATTGACACAAATGAAAATGGAAATACAACATGCTAAAATTTATGGGATGTGTTAAAAGCAGATCTAGGAAGAAAGTTTACAGTTATAAACACCTACGTTAAAAAAAGAAGGATCTCAAATAAACAACCTAACTGTACACCCCAAGACCTCAAGGAACTTGAACAAACTAAGGTTAAATTTAACAGAAGAAAAAATAATTAAGATTAGAGCAAAAATAAATGAAATATAGAATAAGGAAAATAGGACCAACTACGGGTTAATTTTTTTGAAAAACTAAACAAAATTGACAAACCTTTCACTCGACTAACCATGAAAAAAGAGATAAGACTCAAATGAATAAAATTATCAGTGAAAGAGGAGACATTACAATTGAAGTCACAGAGTTCCAAAATATCAAAAGAGACTACCACAAACAATTGCATGCTAACAAATTGGATAATCTAGATGAAAGTGATAAATTCCTAGAAACGCACAGTACACTAAAACTGAATCAAGAAGAAACAGAATATCTGAACAGATTAATACTGAGTAAAGAGATTGAACCAGTAATCAAGTCTCCCAACACAGAAAAGCTCAGGAGCAGATGGTTTCAATAGTGGGATTCTACCAAACGCTGGTGAATTTAAAGAACTAAAGCCAACACTTCCGAAACCCTTCCAAAAAACTGAAGAGGAAGGACTACTCCCATATTCATTTTATGAGATCAGCACCATCCTGATATTAAAGCTATATAGACACTAAAAGACAATAAAACTATAGGCCAATATTCCTGTTGAACATAAATGCAGAAATTCTCAAAAAAATACTAACAAATCAAGTTAACAGCACATTAAAAGGATTATATACTGTGATTAAGTGGGATTTATCTCTGGGATGCAAAGAAGGCCCAACATAGTCAACAAATGTGATATACACATTAATATGATGAAGGATAAAAATCCTATGATCCTCATAATACATGAATAAAGCATTTGACAAAGTTCTTTTTTTTTTTTAATTTTTTTTTTTCAACGTTTTTTTGGGACAGAGAGAGACAGAGCATGAACGGGGGAGGGGCAGAGAGAGAGGGAGACACAGAATCGGAAACAGGCTCCAGGCTCCGAGCGATCAGCCCAGAGCCTGACGCGGGGCTCGAACTCACTGACCGCGAGATCGTGACCTG